>NC_041385.1:166307329-166379780 GCF_002162155.2 Triticum dicoccoides | reverse complement strand
CTCCCACTCGGGGGCTTTGCTGCAGTCCAGTACTCGTCTTTGTATCTGAAAATCCTACCGAGTGGAGAGCGAACCTCCCACTCGGGGGCTTAGCTGCAGTCCAGTACTCGCCTAAGTATTTAAAAATCCTACCGAGTGGAGAGCAACCCTCCCACTCGGAGGCTTAGCTGCAGTCCAGTACTCGCCTAAGTATTTGGAAATCCTACCGAGCGGAGAGCAAACCTCCCACTCGGGGGCTTAGCTGCAGTCCAATACTCGCCTAAGTATCTGAAAATCTTACCGAGTGGAGAGCGAACCTCCCACTCGAAGGCTTAGCTGCAGTCCAGTACTCCCCTAAGTATGAAATCCATTC
This sequence comes from Triticum dicoccoides, assembly GCF_002162155.2. Taxonomy (NCBI): domain Eukaryota; kingdom Viridiplantae; phylum Streptophyta; class Magnoliopsida; order Poales; family Poaceae; genus Triticum; species Triticum dicoccoides. The sequence goes on along the minus strand of NC_041385.1, from coordinate 166,379,428 downwards.
CGATCCGCAAGGACGACGAGGTGCAAGTCGACTTCCGCCTCCTCCTTCGGAGCTACGCCACAAATACAACGTGCATTCTGCAAGGACGACGAGGTGCCGGTCGACTGCTCCCTTCTCCTTCGGAGCTCCGCCACAAATACAATGTGCGCTCTCCAAGGACGACGAGGTGCAGGTCGACTATTACCTTCTCCTTCGGAGATCCGCCACAAATACAACGTGCGCTCCATCCCAATCCGCAAGGACGCAGGTCGACTGCAATATGTGCTCCATCCTTGCCTGCAAGTGTGATGAAGAGAAGATCGACAAGATTCTCCACCTCAGGGCGGTGTCTCAAGCATTAAAGTATATTCCGAGTGAAGAACAAAGTTCGCTTGAAGGCAAATGCAAGCATATTCAATGATAAGCCAACTTCAGATAACATCCTACGAATTCAAAAGTGCTCAGGAAGCAAGCCTGTTAAAGTTTATCGGTTACAAAACCACTCGGCATTCTGAGGCAAATTTAAGGCGAAGCATAGAAGTTTTTCTTACTCCTCGGGTGGAGGACTGGAAGGTGCGACAAACTGGTCCAGGTCGATTCCATCAGCAATCCGAGTGGCAGCAGCAATGAAGGTCTCCATGAAAGATTGGAAGTCACGCTTCTTGGTGTTGGCCACCTTGAGAGACGCCAGCTTGTCCTCTCGCGCATCCTTGCAGTGAACACGGACCAGGGACAGAGCAACATCAGCACCACACCTGGCAGAAGACTTCTTCCATTCCTGCACTCGACCTGGAACTTCGTTCAGTCGAGTCATTAGAGACTCGAGATCATTTTGAAGCGTCTCTCTCGGCCAGAGTGTCGTGTCGATTCGCGACGCCGCAACCTTCAGTCGAGCAAGATAGTCAACCACACCAGCAACACGAGACTCCAGTTGGAGCACGTTCATGGCAGTTTCATCCTTCACACGAGAATTAATGGGATCTAAGCCCGTCTCCACTCGGCTGGTCTCCTCCTCGAAGTTTTGGCAGAATTCTGTAAAGACAAGTCAAAGATAAACCAACAGTTCTACGATGAGTCAACGATAACGAGTCAGACGGGTAGGAGAGATTACCCTCAAGCATGATGAAAAACTTCTTGGCAAGCCCCCCAGATTGACCTCTAGATCGTTCTTCTTCCCCACCAGTTCACTAGCCTTGTCACTCAGAGCTATCTTGTCATTCTTCAGACGGCTGACCTCCTTGTTGGCCGCATCGAGAGCAGCTTTCAGATTGGCGTTCTCCTCTTCAAGCTTACCGACTGAAGCCAGTTTTTCTTCCACAAGCTTCATTTTTTCCAAAGCCGCCTTCTGCGCCTCGGCAAGGTCATGGTCCTTCTTCTTCAGAGCCTCCTTCGTTTTATCTGCAAAATGAAAATAAGATCAGAATCAGGAATGGGCAGAAAGATAAAGACAGTCATCAAGTTCTCACCAATCGTACCTTTTGCCTCGTCCTTCGCCTTCTGAAAGTTCTCCTGAACAAGCTTCAAGTCAAGGTCGACCTGGATATGTTTGTTTTCCAACTCAGTATAGCGAGCCACAAGTACGCAAGATTTCTGCGAAGAACAAGTCGACAGATATGAAAGAGAGGTTGCTTCCGAGTAACTAAGAGAAAAACCATAGCATTTCTAAGACTACAGTCGAATCAAAATATTCAACAGTAGTCTCGGGGACTACACCCAGTGGGTGCACTCAGCGTGCCCCCACTGGTTCTACCGACTTGGTCCGATCAGTCGTCCGAAAACATATAAAGAGGTTATGATCCTAAAACTATAGCCCTATAGCTAACTGCTAGCAGTTAGTCTTGGTCTCATCATAATCTACCAAAAAAACAGGTTCTTCAGACTACAGTCGACTGCCAGCAGTCCACCGTAGTCTTGGGGACTACACCCAATGGGTGCACTCAGCGTGCCCCCACCGGTTCCAAGATTCCATTCGACATGGTCCAACCAGACCGAGTGAAGAAGTTGGAATGAAGAAATTCAAAATACAAAGACTACAGCCGACTGCCAGCAGTCCACCGTAGTCTCGGGAACTACACCCAGTGGGTGCACTTAGCGTGCCCCCACCAATCCAAAAAATCAATCGATACACCCAGTGGGTGTACAGATACAAAGATCTTCGGAAAGAAAGTCTTCAGATAGCATATCCTAACAGAACAAGCAGTGACCAACCAACCTGGACATTGCTCTAAAGGGCTGAGCTAGCATCATAAGCCGCTTGGATGGCTTCCCGGATCGCCTTCACCTGCTCCATCATGATCCCCGCCTGGTGTATAGCCTCCTTAGCAGCACCCGCTTGGTCCTCTGGGACGTGGTGTGTGGCAAAAAGGGAGGGCGGATCAGCAATCGACGACGAAGGTCGGGCACTCGTTAGCGGCACAGCGAAGGACACAGAATGCCGAGTGACATCGCCACCTTCTTCAACCAATGCCTCAGGCACTGATGCAGTCTGAGTGGTCTTGCCAGCCAGCGCCTTTTTATTCTTCCTCCCCCTCAATGGCACCTCGTCATCATCATCAGGGAGATCAATGACATGAGGAGGAGCTGCAGGAAAAATCCAAAGTTAGAAACAAAAATCCAATCGACCAAAGTGAAACTATAGAGAGCATACCAAGGTTGGAGGTGGCAGTGTCTTCCATTTCCTGGTCGTTGTTTTTGGCGGAGGTCTCAGAGGTAGCAGCACTACAGATTTCAGAAACCAGTCGGTTAGTCGATGAGTCGACCAAGGGTTCGTCCGTGCTAAACTAGAAAACACAAGTTCTGCTGTTACCCGGAGATAGTGGGAATGGCCATTCTCATCTTGGGCAAGGCCTTCAGCGGCTTTGATGGCGCCGCTCGTGGATGCTTCGGCGCTTTCTTAGTAGGCGCCCGAGAAGCCGCCCGAGGGCACTTTGACGATTGCCCAACGGGTGCAATCGCTTTGCCACGCTCGCTCGCGGGGTCGTGGATGAGCCTTGATCGCCTTTCCGTGCGAGGAGGATTGTCGGTGTCAAAACCGGCGGATCTCGGGTAGGGGGTCTCGAACTGCGCGTCTAGGCGGATGGTAACAGGAGACAAGGGACACGATGTTTTTACCCAGGTTCGGGCCCTCGATGGAGGTAAAACCCTACTCCTGCTTGATTAATATTGATGATATGGGTAGTACAAGAGTAGATCTACCACGAGATCACAGAGGCTAAACCCTAGAAGCTAGCCTATGGTATGATTGTTGTTCGTCCTACGGACTAAAACACTCCGGTTTATATAGACACTGGAGAGGGTTAGGGTTACACAGAGTCGGTTACAATGGGAGGAGATCTACATATCGTATCGCCAAGCTTGCCTTCCACGCCAAGGAAAGTCATATCCGGACACGGGACGAAGTCTTCAATCTTGTATCTTCATAGTCCAGGAGTCCGGCCAAAGGTCATAGTCCGGCCATCCGGACACCCCCTAATCCAGGACTCCCTCAGTAGCCCCTGAACCAGGCTTCAATGATGACGAGTCCAGCGCGCAAATTGTCTTCGGCATTGCAAGGCGGGTTCCTCCTCCGAATACTTCATAGAAGATGTTGAACATAAGGATAGTGTCCGGCTCTGCAAAATAGTTTCCACATACCACCATAGAGAGAATAATATTCGCACAAATCTAATCTGCTAACGTATTTTGTAGCGTGACATCATGCCACAGCCAAGCCTTTATTCGATTCATTTTACTGTCCCACCTCAGCGTGTTTAGCAAGGCGGTTTCCTTGGCACGTCTTGTCAAAGCAGAGATCATGTCCCCTTATTCCGGGATTCTCATCAATACGGGCGTGGGTAACCCAACCGCGCCATTAATCGCGGCGCTTGGGAGATAAGCGAGTTTTACCAGGCTGGTGGGGGCACATAGTTTCGGCCGCCCATATAAGGGGATAAGGATCCGCCCTTTGAATCTACGCCTTCTTCCTCCTTTGCTTACCCATTTCCGCGCACTCGAGCTCCAGCGCCCAAGTCCGCACTTCCCACCTCAACCTTCTCCAATCATGTCCGGAGTGGGAGGTAGATGGATGGCCTCCACCGTCACGGAGGGGCACATCAAAAAGTTGAGGAAGGCCGGATACTTGTCTAACGACATCGCGCACCGGCTCCCAGATGAGGGGCAACTCATCCCCACCCCTGGGCCCCATGAGAGGGTGGTGTTTCTCCCCCATTTCCTCCGCGGACTGGGCTTTCCTCTTCACCCATTTGTCCGGGGGCTCATGTTCTACTATGGCCTAGATTTCCACGATCTGGCCCCAAACTTCATCCTCAACATCTCGGCGTTTATCGTCGTGTGTGAGGTCTTCCTCCGCATCCAGCCCCACTTCGGCTTATGGCTGAAGACCTTTAATGTCAAGCCGAAGGTTGTGGGAGGCCGACAAGCGGAGTGCGGAGGCGCCATGGTGGGCAAGATGGCCAACGTCACATGGCTCGAGGGCTCCTTTGTGGAAACCATCAAAGGGTGGTAATCGGGGTGGTTCTACATCACCGAGCCGCCTGACCTTGATAGGCAGCGGCCCCCGAGTACCGATCTGGCATCCCCACACGGCTCACCTCATGGAAAGATACGTGCCTATTGTGGGGTAATTTGGCATAGGTGACCGGACTCCAAACCTGCGTCAAAGACCTCATCGACAGGAAGGTGAAACTTGTCATCGTAGTTCAGGTCATGCTCTTCCGCCGGATCCTCCCGTGTCAACGACGGGCTTTTAATTTGTGGGAATTCGACCCGGCCCAGCACCAAACTTTGTCCAGGCTCTTTGACACAACGCACGAAGATGCCTGGAAGGTCCTTTTCAACAGCTCCGAGGTTCACCCTCCCATTAACGAGGATCGCGGATTCTGCGCGAAGCGCCAAGCCAGCGCGGTAAGCTTAGTTTACCCATTACAGGGTACTTGTTTTTCATAGTTTGACTCTATGCGGGATCTAAACTCCCATTCCTTTAACAGGACTGGCAAAAGAAGGCCGGACAGATCAACTGTCTGGCTCCTTTGCCCAAAGGCCTAGTAGACGCACGCTTGGCAAAGCTGCTGGTTCCGGCACCTCACGTGGTGCCGGAGAAGAAGGCCAAGAAAAAGGCCATGGGAACTCGAAAGAGTTCCCGACGCCTGGTGGTGTCGGATTCATCGCCCGACGACCCCGAAGCGCACTCCGCCTTTGAAGACGAGGAGGAGGAAGAAGAATCCTCTCCCCCTCCATCGGGGAGAGGAAAGAAAAGGAAGGCCGCCCCAACTGGGGAGGCCGGAGGGTCCAAGAAGGGGAAGACCCTTCTCCCGGACTACGCCACCGACACCGAAGACGGCGGAGAGGAGTGACCATCCAGGGCTAAGCCCCTGGCAAAATCGTAAGTATCCAGATACCAGAATAACTCATGGCGTTCCTTTATTGTACAGTACCTTCTGACGCCGAATTTAATCATGCAGTCCGCCCAAGGCTTAGCTCGACGACTTGTCGAGCGGTTCCCTGGATTCGTCGGATGTGAATAGTGCTTCACTCCCGACTGCTACCTCCCCTCGCCCTACGGACGATGCCGAGGTGGAGTCCCAAAAGGGGCTAAACCAGGAGGAGGTGGTCCTGGAGGCGCCGCAAGGCGACCTCCCGGACTCCAGGCCCAAAGGGGATGAAGCACCAGAGGGATCTAAGTCCGGCCCAGGGCCAGACACCACTCCAGAACCTTCAGTGATTCCGGAGTCCGGCAGGCGGCCCCCTCGCAAGAAGGGCAAGCCTACGATGCCAGCGGCCTCCGTCCAACCGGAGGCGCCAGACACTTTGCTGGAGGTGCTTAACGGCGCCTCCATCGACGAGGAACACCGCGCTGTTATGAGTGCGTTGATCCAGAAGGTTCTAGTTCACCAAGAGCGGGCTGACAGAAGCCTGTACCAGCCTTCTAACAGGCTTTGAGGTATGTATTTAAAACATGTAAAAATGTTACCGCATAGATAGTAGCCCCCGATGCTCAGTTTGGTGTTCGGAAAGAAAAACCAGACTAAGGATCTAAAAAGATATACGCAGGAGTCTAACATAAATATGTCAATATGGGAATGCAGGCTACGCTGCTGACCTCTGCCGCACTGACTGCGGAGGTCGATGCATTGAAGCAGAGCCTCGAGTGGTCCGAGAACGAGCTCGGTCGTGCTAAGAAGCAGCTCGAGGACAAGTAAGGTAGGTAGTACCTTATGTAAGTATATAAAAATACCTGGTTGCAAATAATGACAGGACCAATGTGAATATTACAGGGGCCACAACTGAGGTGGTGGCCCTGAAGGAAGTGCTGTCCAAGGCCAAAGACAATGCGGCCATGGAGTGCACTGAGCGGGAAAAGCAGGAGGCACATGTGGCGGAGGTGTGGCAAGAGCTCGATGCTCTCGTGAAGAAACACGAGAGTTTAGAGCTTGACTCAAAGGCGCGAGAGTCCGAGCTTGCCTCGGCACTTGAAAGCGCCAAATCTGCCAAGGCCGAAGCCCAAAAGGCCCTCCAGGAAATTGAGGCGATGAAAAAGATAGCGGTGGGTAAGGCATTCTTTATGCAAAGCAAGCACGTGAGAGTAAATTACCTGTTACTTACCCGAGTCTAAAGCTCTCCAGGAGCATTCGCAGATCTGCCCCGCAGTGTATCCGCCGCCGCCGCATTCTACCGCACCGAGGAGGGGAGCTCGACAGAGAAGGTGTTCTGGTCCCAGTATGCTGAGGCCGGACACCCGGTGCCCCTAAGCGACCAGCTGAAGGAGCTGGTCGAGCTCCATAAGGTAGCCGAACAGGCCATGAAGGGCCTTATAGGACGGCTGTGGCCTGGGGAGGCAATGCATGGGAGCTACTTTGGGCTGGTGCGGCGGCTGGTGGATGCCTGTCCATGGCTTGAAGTCATCAAGTGCTCCGTATGCATCGAAGCCGCCCGTAGGGCCCTTGCCCGTGCCAAAGTGCACTGGGGCAAGCTGGATGCTGAGAAGCTGGTGAAGGAGTGGCCACCGGAGGGGAAGGAGCATCGCAGGCCCGAGATGTATTATGAGGGCGTCCTGAAGGGTGCCCGCCTTGTGGCTAACGAATGTTCCAAGGATTTAATTTTTGAGTAAACTCGCTTATGTTTGTCCTGTGCGCTGAAAACTTGTTCATATGCGCTAAGCAACACTTTTTGAATTCAAAATATTACATTATGTGCGGTCGTTTATTAAATCTGAGAGATGCAAGTCGTCTGCTTCTGCCCCCATGCCACGAGTGCTGGGGTGTTCGGGATAAACCTGAGCACTCTTGTTCCCATTCTTGGGTCCTTCGAGGGAGGCGCTCAGCACAACGAACAAGGCAATCAGACTTATAATGCTTTATCACTCTCATTTAGCCATAAAATTCTATAATTTTAAAGTTCGGGGAAGCCCCTAGTATTCGGAAGACCGAGTTCGGGGCACTATCCACGCCTAGGCCGGATAAATCCGGCTCCTCGCTCGAATCGGCATAAGTCTTTAGGGACTCGAAAAACCTCTCGAACAGCGATCGGTCTCTCGCCCTATCATGACAGTCAGTTTTAGCTTTCTCTACTGAGGTGTCAACCCAGCTCAACTGGGGCACAATCGCAGTAGTTCTCCCAGCGCTACCTTAGCCGACATAGCGGAACATAAGGTACCAAAACATGGGAGCCGGGCAAACCCAACTATTGACCCAAGACATGATTCGGAGCCGATGCATATAATTCTATAAGTTCGGGGTGCCGCACTCATAAGAGTGTTCGGTCTTCTCACACCGTATTCTGGGGAACTTAAGCCCCTGGTGTATTGGCCGTACCAAAGTGTACGGTTGCATAATGTCATGACTGAACATATTTACATGAAAAATGAATGCAATAATAGACAAGAGCTATGTATTGTTTATTAAAGGGTTGCTGTGAAAGCAGCACGATACAAATAGTGCGATAAGCAAGAGATGGGATTATTTGACATGTCCCCCTCCAGGGGCAAGTTGCGAGACTTTAAGTAAGATAGGTATTTAGCTCGTTATAGAGACCACCTGGACGTTCAACGTGGCTTGCTGTCTCCCTGGCTGTTGCGTCGTGTGTTCGGTGATTGTATTGCCGGACAGGTCTTCTGAAGAGTGGAGTCCTGAAAGTAAGAAAAGAGAAATGAAAAAATCGGGAGCCCCTAGTGCGGTTGAGACGCATTCTGGGCATGCCGTGGTTGTGCCCCTCCCCTTATGCCCATGGTATTTCCAGAGCGTAATTATGTACGCGTGGTACTGGTTTCGCAATCTCGCAACGGCTGGGGTTGGGGCCGCACTGCTATGCTTGCTCGGAATGTGCCAGACGGTCTTGTTGTAGGTTACTCCGGGCGCGCTTGACGGTGTCCGGATGTTTAATAGCCGGACTAGAGAATTTCCTTGAGAGGCTAATTTGTACTTCCGCCATGAGGGCCGCCGTGTGCTCCTCTGTTTGGAGAGAGCGTTCAGTGTTTCCATTGACCGTAATGACTCCGCGAGGGCCTGGCATCTTGAGCTTGAGATATGCATAGTGCGGCACCACATTGAACTTTGCAAATACGGTTCGCCCGAGCAGGGCGTGATAGCCACTGCGGAACGGGACTATGTCGAAGATTAACTCGTCGCTTCAGAAATTATCCGCGGATCCGAAGACCACTTCAAGTGTAACTGAGCCTGTACAACTGGCTTCTACACCTGGTATGACGCCTTTAAAGGTCGTCTTTGTGGGTTTAATCCTTGAGGGATCTATGCCCATTTTCTGCACTGTATCCTGGTAAAGCAGGTTCAGGCTGCTACCGCCGTCCATGAGGACTCTAGTGAGGTGATATCCGTCAATGATTGGGTCTAGAACCAATGAGGCGAATCCGCCGTGACGAATGCTAGTGGGGTGGTCCCTTCGATCAAAAGTGATCGGGCAGGAGGACCATGGGTTGAACTTTGGGGCGACTGGCTCCAATGCATATACGTCCCTGAGCGCACGCTTCTGTTCCCTTTTGGGGATGTGGGTTGCGTATATCATGTTTACCGTCCGCACTTGTGGGGGGAAGCCCTTCTGTCCTCTGTTGTTTGGCGGCCGGGGCTCCTCCTCGTCATCGCTATGCCGCCCCTTGTCTCTGTTTTCGGCACTTAACTTGCTTGCCTACTTGAACACCCAACAATCCCTGTTGCTGTGATTGGCTGGTTGTTCGGGGGTGCCGTGTATCTGGCACGAGCGATCGAGTATCCGGTCTAAACTGGATGGGCCCGGAGGATTTCTTTTGAATGGCTTCTTCCGCTGACCGGGTTTAGAGCCTCTGAATCCGGCATTAACTGCCGTATCCTCAGTATTGTCACCATTAATGCGGCGCTTGTGCTTGTTGCGATGTGACCTGCCATTGTTGTCCTTGGTATCTGAATTGCCAGGGCTCTTCGTCATGTTATTACTACGACCTAGCCAGCTGTCTTCTCCCGTGCAAAAGCGGGTCATGAGTGTTGTGAGGGCTGCCATGGATTTTGGCTTTTCCTGTCCAAGGTACCGGGAAAGCCATTCGTCACGCATGTTATGTTTGAAGGCTGCCAGGGCCTCTGCATCCGGATAGTCAACTATTTGGTTTTTCTTGGTTAGGAACTGTGTCCAGAATTGTCTGGCCGATTCCTCTGGCTTCTGAATTATGTGGCTTAGGTCATCGGCGTCTGGTGGTTGCACATAAGTGCCCTGGAAGTTGTCAAGGAATGCGGATTCCAGGTCCTCCCAGCAACCAATTGACTCTGCTGGCAAGCTGTTAAGCCAATGCCGAGCTGGTCCTTTAAGTTTGAGTGGGAGGTATTTTATGGCGTGTAGATCATCACCGCCTGCCATGTTGATATGATGGAGATAATCCTCGATCCATACCGCAGGATCTGTTGTGCCATCGTATGATTCGATGTTTACAGGTTTAAACCCTTTGGGGATTTGATGATCCATTACTTCATTTGTGAAGCATAGTGGGTGTGCGGCACCTCTGTACTAGGCTATATCACGATGTAGCTCATATGAGCTTTGCCTGCCCTGTTCGGCCTGGCCGTATTTGCCATATCCAACGTGACAGTTATCGTCACGTGTCGTGGGGCGCCCACGCGATCCGTAGATCGATCTTGTTTGCCTGGCCTTGTCCTCCAATATGTCTCGCAGGTCTGGCGCGTTTCCCCGTGCCTTGGTACTTTTTGAGCGGCGCCGGGGTGCGGCTTGAATGGATGGCCGAGAGACCTCTCTGTCGCGGCCACGAGGTGGCCGGTAGGCCGCGTCATACGCTGGTGATGTAGGTTTAGTTGCTTCCTCCTCTAATTGGGGTAGCAGCCTGCGCTTTGGGTAGCTCTTGGAGGGTCATTCGAGTTTGTACTCTTCGGCCACCAGGACTTCAGTCCAACTGTCGGCTAGCAAATCTTGGTCAGCTCTAAGCTGCTGCTGTTTTTCTTGAGGCTGCTTGCCGTGGCCATAAGCCTGCGTTTGAAACGCTCTTGTTCGACGGGATCCTCAGGCATGACAAATTTGTCGTCATCGAGGCTTGCCTCGTCTTTGGAGGGAGGCATATAATTGTCATCCTCGACCTCTCTGTCTGCCGCTCTCTTATGAGGGCTGGCTTCCCCATCCTCCTGTGCTGAATCCTGCTGGAGGGGGTTGTCTTCGGCACTGTCTGGGGTGTTGTTGTCTCCGGTGCCGGACTTGCCGTTCTTGCTTTGGCGGGATTTAGAGCGGCGCCGCTGACACCGACGCTTAGGCTGTTTCTTGGAGGGGTCATCCTCCGTTGTTCCATTGCCATCCCCTTCTTTTGGGGTGTCCACCATGTATACGTCATATGACGAGGTGGCCTTCCAGTGCCCTATAGGTGCTGGCTCTTGGTCGTCTCCTTCATCGGCGTCCATACCATCGATGTCTTCGGAGTCGAAGTCGAGCATGTCGGTTAAATCATCGACAGTGGCTACGAAGTGGGTGGTGGGTGGGCTTTGAATTTCCTCGTCGTCCAGATCCCAACCTTGCTGACCATAGTACGGCCAGGGCTCTCCTGATAAAGAGAGAGACTTTAGTGAATTCAGGATGTCGCCAAAGGGCGAGTGCTGAAAGATGTCCGCGGCGGTGAACTCCATGATCGGAGCCCAATTGGGTTTGATCGGAAGGGGTGCGGAAGATTCAGAGTCCGGAAAGGAGTCCGACACCTTGGAGTCACGAGCTTCACAAAGGACCAGATTGGTGTTCGACTCGATCACCATAAAGATTGCAGCCCCCGAGGCGGCGTCTAGCCACCCGTCCTCGACCGGCGCAGTCGGCTCTGAGCTAAGGGTCGGAGCGGACACCTGAGCGGCGCTCTAGGCACAGTACGGCGGTAGAGCTAGATCGGGCCCATCGTGACAGTGCGGCGTGCTCGTCTGTGGCTCGAATCCGTCAAAGATCAAGTCTCCGTGGATGTCAGCCGTGTAGTTTAAACTTCCAAATCTGACCTAATGGCTAGGGGCGTAGCTTTCGATCTGCTCCAGATGGCCAAGCGAATCGGCCCGCAGTGCAAAGCCGCCGAATACGAAGATCTGTCCGGGGAGAAAAGTCTCACCCTGGACCGTGTCGTGGTTGATGATCGAAGAAGCCATCGGGCCTAAAGGTGACGACACAGAGGAACTCTCAATGAAAGCACCAATGTCGATGTCAAAACCGGCGGATCTCGGGTAGGGGGTCCCGAACTATGCGTCTAGGCGGATGGTAACAGGAGACAAGGGACATGATGTTTTTACCCAGGTTCGGGCCCTCTCGATGGAGGTAAAACCCTACTCCTGCTTGATTAATATTGATGATATGGGTAGTACAAGAGTAGATCTACCACGAGATCAGAGAGGCTAAACCCTAGAAGCTAGCCTATGGTATGATTGTTGTTCGTCCTACGGACTAAAACCCTCGTGTTTATATAGACACCGGAGAGGGTTAGGGTTACACAGAGTTGGTTACAATGGGAGGAGATCTACATATTGTATTGCCAAGCTTGCCTTCCACGCCAAGGAAAGTCCTATCCAGACACGGGACGAAGTCTTCAATCTTGTATCTTCATACTCCACGTGTCCAGCCAAAGGTCATAGTCCGGCCATCCGGACACCCCCTAATCTAGGACTCCCTCAAGGATCGACTTCCTCCTCCTACTCCTCCTCTTCGTTGGATCCGTCGTCATCCTCTTCCCCCTCACCATCAGATTGCCACTCCTCACTTTCACCTCCGCTCGCCTCTCCCTCCTCAGCCTGTTCTTGCGCCCCGTTGGGCGTTGAGTACATCTCAGTCGTGGCCTAGAAGACAACAAACAAGACAAAAGTCAGTCGACTGATTTTAAGCAAACAGAATGGAGAAAGCAGAATCACAGTAAGAAATGCAGAATTGGACCTTGTCTACTTCGTACGATTGTTCGAGTGGAGGAATCCTCCTGGCTCCTCGGGGGTTGTCTTTGATCCCTGTGATGCTCGCCAGCCACCGCTCCAGCGTGGCATCGTCAGTATCCTCCGGGTGGATCCGAATGGTGTCCTCAGTGCCAGAATACAACCACATCGGATGGTCTCGAGCTTGAAGCAGCTGGATGCGTCGTTGGAGGAAGACCTCCAAGAGGTCCATGCCAGTCACCTCGTCACGGATAAGCTGGACGACACGCTCGACCAACACCTTAACCTGCGCCTTCTCCTCCGGGACCACCTTCAAAGAGGAAGGCTTCCTCACTCGTTCCATGGAAAAAGGAGGGAGCCCAGTCGACTGCCCTGGCGTCGGCTGGTCTTTGCAGTAGAACCAGGTCGACTGCCATCCACGGACCGAGTCGGGTAAGATCATGGTCGGAAAGGAGTTTTTTCCTCTCAACTGAACCCCAAGACCCCCACACATCTGAATCACTTGTGTTCTCTCGTCACTCGGATTGGCCTTTTTCACCATCTGGGAGCGACATGTGAAGATGTGCTTGAAAAGACCCCAATGAGGCCGGCAACCCAAGAAATTCTCGCACAAAGACACGAAAGCAGCAAGGTACATGATGGTGTTGGGTGTGAAGTGGTGGAGTTGTGCCCCAAATAAATTAAGAAATCCCCGAAAGAAAGGGCGAGGCGGCAAAGAAATCCCACGGTCGACATGGGTGGCCAAGAAAACGTGTCGGATTTCGGGTTCCGGCAGACCCTCTAGATTCGAACACTGGGGTGCGCGCAGAGATTTCGCCCTCTGCCTACCTCCACCTCACCACCTTGCTATGATCTAAGCAATCAAAGGAACAACACAAGAGACACAGAGTTTATACTGGTTCAGGCCACGATTGTGGTGTAATACCCTACTCCAGTGTGTGGTGCGGTGGATTGCCTCTTGGGCTGATGATGAACAATACAGGGGAGAACAGCCTCGCGAGGGTCTGTTTTTGGCTGGTGCGATGAACCTCTGGGGGGAGTTCAGTCGCTCTCTGGATCGATTTCTCGGTCCCCCTACCTTGTGGGTGGCTAGTCCTATTTATAGGCAAAGGCCTTGGGCCTCTTCCCTAATATTGAGCGGGAAGGGCGCCAACAATTGGCCATTTTGAAGGGGAACATCTAGTACACTTTTCCTGACTAAAGTTGGTCCTCGCCTGCCAAAGGCTCTGGTGGTGACGTCGACTTGGGCTCCACGATGACCTCCATCCTGCCGTTCTGCTGGTCTTGGTCTTGTTGCACTGAAATGGATGCCTTTGCTTGATACTCTCGCCTGCGCTTGCTCCCTTAGCACCAAAGAGGAAAGGAGGACACTGCGCTGGCTGGCGCCCGCCTGGCGCCCTTGGTCGTCATGGCTTGCGTCATGGGCACCTCGTGAGGTACCCCGCCTTGATCTCTCTGCCTCCTCGCGAGCCAGCCTGACGAGGCCGCTCCTGAGGAAGCCTCCTGTTGTCCGCCCCACGAGGCTTGGCCCCTCGCGAGGGTCTTGAGCTCGTGCTGACGAAGATGGGCCATGCTGGGCCGCCCCTTGAGCCACGCCGCAGGCCGTAGGCAGGCAAGTCTGGGGACCCCCGTTACCAAAACGCCGATAGTAGCCCCCGGTCCCAAGGCGCGCCCGGACTTGGCTGAGCAGAAAGGCGAAGGGGCAAGTGCGAAGCGCCGCGGGCCCTAACAGCCTGCGGCCTCGGGCGCCACATGGCGGTTGATTGGACGTGGGCGGCTCCGCTCCCCCACGATGCCTCGGTAACTGCATGAACTGACAAGTCCCTGCATGCAAAAACTGGTCATGATTACCTACGATCGTGGAAGCCGGCGGTTCGCCTCCCCTGGCTATAAGTACGGAATGGTGCGAGCCATTCCAGTTCATCTTCCTCTGCTACTTCTCCCCTTCTTCATCTTCGCCACTGCTCCGCCTTGCCTTAATGGCTCCGATGCGCCGGTTCTCCGCAGAAGAGAAAGGAAAGGCCCCCCGTGAGGGCCCTGACCCGCTTCCGCTGAAGAGGCGGTTGGTCCTCTGCCGCCGAGATGAGGGTGCACGGCAGGAGGTCTCAAGGCCTCGGTGCGAGCGGCCACCGCCAGGGTTTCCGTTGCCTTTGTACGCCCACCTTGAGGGCCCTGCGGAAGCTGATGTCGAGCGCCATGGACGATGCCGCCGTCGGCGCCGGCGGGTCACGACGGTGCGCGTTGTCCCTACTGGAGTGCACGCTGAGGGCTCCTCCCGAGAGTTTGTGCTCCACGCCGCCATGCCTCCTCGATCTTGGATTCGCCTTCAAGATTCCGCCGAGGGGACCTTTTAGGCTCTGGCTGCAGCACGCCGATTGCCAGACTCCCGCGACCGATGCGGATGTCGAGGTCGTCACTCCAGGTAAGGTCTTCATGACCCATGGATGGGGCGAGATCGCCCGGGCTTGCGGGACGAGGGGCGCCCTCGTGATCCACCTGGAGTTCGATGGCGCTTCCATGATGCTCTTCAAGGTCTTCGACGAAGATGGGTGTCGGCTGGAGTGCTGTCCCAGAGGCAGCGGCAGAAGCCCCGGAGCGGCAAGGACCAAGCCTGCCGTCGCACGTTCTTCCAGCAGCTCCTCAAGCGGCGGGGGCGCCTGAGGATCCAGCGACTCCGCCGAGCTCTTCGCGACCATGGAGACGAGCGACGTCAGCTACGAGCCCCCGAGCCTGCGCCGCTCTCGGAGCAGGACGGGCTCATTAGGCCGCCGCCGTCTCTGATCTGGATGAGGTTGGTGCCGGTGCCTAACGGCCCACTGTTGATGATGGCGTCTGCCGCGACAGTTCCTATAGTTAGGACTCCTTAGGATACGCGTCTTTTTTCCCAGCAAGGAGCCAAGAACACACCCCGTGGGGGCTTGTAAGGTGTGTGTAGCTCCGTTTGTCAATATGATCCTTATCGTGAAGCAGTGCAAGATGCTTATTCCGTCTTAGCTTGGTTTCTTCCTCTCGAACCTCACGAGGGCTTGGTGCTCTGCGCCGATAGGTCCCGTTCCCAAGGCGGCTTCAGCCGTCGCTGGTATGCCAGGTCGCGATGCCGTGGTCAAGGCCAGGAGGTGAGCGGCCCGGGGTCCAGTAAGAGCCTCTGAGTCGCGATGCTCAGGAGGTCCCCTTTAGCGCTCAAGCAGCTATCGTTCGGTGAGAAAGGAATGTGATGTTGCTAACACGGGATTGCATAGGATGCGGTGACGGTGCTGCGATAGCTAGTGTTTCTGGAGGGCGACTTATCTCGAGAGTCAGGAAACGCTTCCTGGTGCGGCGCTAGGTCTGCGCATTGGCCGGCTAGGGGTTGCCTGGCGAGGTCTCCCGTGCCTCTTACCTCTCGCCTTTGCTCCCCTTTCTGCTCTACGTCCTCGAGTCCCGGTCCTCGAGCGGGTCTCAGCTGTCGCTGGTTTGCCAGGACGCGATGCCGTGGACAAGGCCATAGGGTGAGGGCTAGAGAGCCAGTAGGAGCCCTGAGTCACGATGCTCAGGTACCCCCCCCCCCGCTTTAACGTGCAAGCAGTTTGCGTGGACGAGAGTGAAGAGGGCGTCGTGAGGGCCTCGCCTGGTGCTGCTCCTTGAAGGGGTCCTGCAGGCCCACCACAAAAAGAGCAAAAGTCCGCTATGACAAGCGGAGGTCGGCCGTTAGTTGCTTTGGAGAGGCGACAAGGCACTAGAGGCCTGACGAGGTGTGGCGGGGCACCCGTCAGCCAGCGGGGGACTCATGGGGCCCTACCCCAAGGCGGGTTGCGCCTGGCACTGGGCCTTAGCTTCTGATGTGTTCCTGCAAATTTGGCTAGATGCCGATGCTCTACGTCCTCGGGTCCCAGCCATCGAGCGAGTTTCAGCCGTCGCTGGTTTGCGAGGGCGCAATGCCATGGACAAAGCCAGAGGGTGAGGGCTGGAGAGCCGGTAGGAGCCCTGAGTCACGATGCTCAGGTACCCCCCCCCCTTTAACGCGCAAGCTTGGTTAGATGTCGACGCTCTACGTCCTCGGGTCCCAGCCCTCGAGCGAGTCTCAGCCGTAGCTAGTTTGCCAGGGCGCGATGATGTGGACAAAGGCAGAGGGTGAGGGCTGGAGAGCCGGTAGGAGCCCTGACTCGCGATACTCAGGTACCCCCCCCCTTTAACGTGCAAGCGGCCGACATGAAGGAAAAGGAGGTGCCGCAGATAGGTATCAAATAACAAGCATGATGGGTCGAATGCATGGCCCGAAAATAAACGCAAGAGGGGTACACACCGCTGGGTCTGACCCGAGCGACTTGGGGATGATGTAGCCAGGGGGGCGCCCCCAACAAGGTAAGCTAGAAACATGAACAAAAGGGATACATGCCGCAGGGACGGACCCACGCGGCCTGGGAATGATGCAGCCCTGAGGGCGCTCCCAGCTGGAAACGAAACTTGAAAGATGTCACCTGATAGTGTTGACGACGAAGGGGTGTTGAAGTAGCAGACGTAGCGGGCTGCGGGAGCCGATCTTCATGAGCCCCCAGGCCCAGGAGCCTCAGGAGGGTCCGGAAGTGCTGGTGGCTCCTCGCGAACCATCCCATCTCTTCCAGAACTGCGGAACGCCTGGCCTCCTGAGCCTCCAGGATGCTCCTCATGAGGCGCTGGCGCACCGCAGCCGCATTCGGCAAGCCGTAGGGCATGAGAACGTAGCTGTGGGGTGGGCCTTCGCAGCGCCCCACGCGTGAGGGCCAGAATCGCTCCTGAGAGGCGGCTCGGTTGAGCCCTAGGATATCGATGCAGACGCGCAGCCCACCATCCTCGCCTGGATGGGGAGCTGCGGCGGGTAAGCGATGGCTGCCACTCATGACTCTGGACCCCTGCAACTCCTGCATGATCTGACTGATGAACTCCTGAGGGTTTGACCCTCCTTGCTTTGTTCCTTCCTGAGGGAAACGTGTTTTGAAACACGCCTCCAAGTGGTGCCCAAGCGCCTCCCTCGTGACCCTAGCAAGGTCGGTGGCCCTCCAGGAGGGAGCCCTCGAGCCCTGCTTGAGGAGGGCGCCGAGAGCGCCTTCCTATACGACAGAAGGAGGTGCCCCCTGAGCAGGCGCAAACCCTGAGGGGCCTGCCTCCTGAGGGGTCGGGCCTGGCGATGTCTTCTTCTTCTTGGGGGCGGTCTCAGGGAGCCTCCCGCTCCTGCATTCTGGGTCCTCGAGTGATGCGGCCTGAAAAGCTCATTCCAGGGAGCACACTGCGTCTCTTTCTTCACAAGGCACCGTGATGACTCCGCCACTTCCTGGCATCTTGAGGACGTTGTAGCCGTGATGAGTCATGACCATGAACTTGTCAAGAGCTGGGTACCCGAGGATGGCGTTGTATGTGTCGGGGGTTGGATACGACATATGCCAAAGGATGGCTTATCACGGTGGGAGCGAGTAGAATGTCGCTGGTGCCTGGAAGTGGGATGAGGCGAAGACATGCACGCCGGTGGAACTTACCCAGCTTCAGGGCTCTCCTAGGAGATAACACCCCTACTGCTGCTCTGCGGGGTCTCCGCATGATCACTAAGGCAAAGTGACTACAATGGTGCTTCTGGAGCTGTTTCGGGAGGCAGGAGAGGGCAAGGCTAGCTCTCTCCTCCCTGTGCTATCTGGTCTATCTCTCTCTAGGTCCGAACCCTTTGCATGGGTGCCCCCGGGGGTTTATATAGGCCTACCCCCCGGGGGTACAATAGCAATCCGGCTGGGCGCGGGTCCCAGCCGTCTGTCTCTCAGGCCGCCGTCTTCCCCGCCAGCTTCTAGGGCCCGCCGACTGGCAGGTCCCGCGGACAGGCTTGATACTGTACCGGCACTCCTGATGACGCAGGCTCGGTCACTGGGTCGTGATAACAGTGCCGCCGTCTATCGGGCGATCACTGTCGCCATTCCCCATCCTATCTGGTTAATGGCTCGCGGGGCCCTGGGGAGGAGTCGGCCGACTCCAAGGAGGCCGACTCCCACAGGTCCGTCTTCGGGCGCCCAGGCCGCCTTCGGCCCACCCACTGACAGGCGGCCCCGCCGTCTTCGGGCCGTACAGGCCAGCATCATGGGCACAGTGCGTGGCGTACTGTGGTTGAGGTCAGGGCAGGCATGGCAACAGTGCCGCGCCTCGCCGGAGATCTTCCAGCGATACGGCTTACTATAGCCATGCCGGCCCTTCGTAAGCAGGGGGGAACGGCCACGCCGTGACCGTACCCCACGTTGTACTTTGGGATGAGGGAGGAGTCATGGGCTGACTCTCCATAGTCGGCCTCTCTGGAGGTCGCAAGCTTGGAGTCGGCTTATCTCGGAGTCGCCGTCTGGGACTCGGCTTATCTTGGAGTCGCTCCTGGGACTCGGCTTGAGGGGCGCGGCCTGCCTCGATGTCTTGAAAGGTCCTGGGACTCGGGTTAGCCTACCCGTGGCCCAATACTCCTACAGTAGTCCCCGAAGCTGGTGAAGCCGTGCGGACGCTGCATTGTGGGGCTTCAACAGCTTCAACCTTTCAGGAGCGGACTTTGGAACTCGGCTGCCGTCTTCCCTTGGGCCGACTGTCGAGAGTCGGATGTTTAGCGAAGAGCCGCAGCTCGAAAGTCGCGGCGGGAAACCAGGCGGCGTGCCTGATACGCTTCCCCGCAGCCGTCAGGGCAGCCCTTTCGCGCGGGGCCACGTGGAGAGGGCAGTCTGCCTGCCCACGCGCGCGACGGGACGGGCCGTCAGGTGGGGCCCACCACTACCGTGCCTCAGCATACGAAAGGATCCGTTGCGGTCGTGGATGGTTGGTTTTCCCACGTCATTACTGCGTGCAGTAACTTCATGGGGTAAATCGTGGGGTGGCGTGGGGGCATCATGCGCAGTTAATCCCACGCCCATCCCCTCGGCTTCTCAGCCCATAGGGCTATAAGTAGGAGGGGGGGGGGAGCGGAGCGGCACAGCACGTGCGCCCTTCTTCCCCGCTCCCCCGCCTCATCCTGCCTTCTCTCCCTCCTGCCTCCACCGTTGAGCAAGAGCATTCCACACCGCGGCGATGAGCTCCTCCTCCGCCGCGGCTCCCGCCGTGCGCTCCGGCGTATGGGACGGCTCGGAGGTAGAAGAGGAACACATGAAGTTCCTCCGCCGGACACGCCGTCTCCCTAGTGCGGACCTCGTGCGTGCCCGCGCCGCGCCGGAGGGGGAGATCCGGCCGGCGCCGGAGGAGGGCGAGCGGGTCATCTTCCGCTCACACCTCATGCGCGGCCTGGGGCTGCCTACGAGCGGCTTCTTCCGCTCGTTCTTGGAGTTCCACAGCCTTCAACTGCACCACCTCACTCCGAATACGGTGGTGTTGCTCTCCGCCTTCGCCACTCTGTGCGAAGGTTTCCTCGGCGTTCTCCCCACCATCGAGCTGTGGGGAGAATTCTTCTCTTCTAAGCTCGGCACGCACATCGCCGGCGTGCCGGCTCAGTGCGGCGCCTTCATCGCGATGCGGCGCTCGACGGCCGACAACCCCTTTCCTCCCATCACGCTGATCAAGTCGGTGAAGATGTGGCAACGCTCATACTTCTACGTGAAGAACCTCGCCTCCGACGGCGACTGGGTATCCCTGCCGCCTTACAACGCCGCCCCCCTAACTGGGAGGCTCCCCAGCTGGTCTCACCGAGTCAAGACTCTGACTCCCGCCGGAGCCGCCGCCGTAGCGCGACTCCGGGTCTTGACGCAGTCGGAGGGTCACGTCGGGGCTGACTTGCTGGCCGCCTTCATGGCGCGCCGAGTTCTCCCGCTCCAAGGTCGGCCTCACCTGATCTGTCAGATGAGAGGCCTTCGAGACTCGAGTCGGATGTGCACCAAGGAGATGCCCCGCGCGGAGGTGGCAAACATGGTGAATTATATCGCGAACTGCGAGTTCGGGGAGGACTGACAGTTCGGCAAGGAGCCGTACTCGCGCGACAACCCCCCACCAGTGGTAAGTCGCGTCCCTCTATTGTTTTGTCTTCTTTGAGGCCGACTCTGGCTTCTGACTCTTGTCGGTTTCTTCTGAGCTAGAATCCCCTTATGCAGCCTACAGCCGGCGCCACGAGACAACCCCGTGAGTATGTTCCCGATCGTGCGGATAGCAACGTCGACGACCCCGACTTGGGGGCGGCGGCGATGGAAGCCGACGCCGAAGGCGGGGTAGAAGGAGCAGAAGGCGGCTTCAGGCCCTCGGCCACCTTCGCCGACTGGCCTGACGATGACGCCGAGGGGGGAGTCGCTCTGCGCCACCAGCCGAGGGTCGGCTCGTCAGGCGCCGGCTCCTCCACCGGCCTGGCCGGCCAAGGCGGCGCGAAGAGGCGTCACGCCGGGCCGAGTGCGCCCGGCGGCAAATTGAAGAAGTTCAAGGGGGCGGCCGCCGCGACCAGACGGGAGGAGGCGGCCGCGAAGGCCAACCGCTTCCGAAGGAACTGAGAAGGCCGCCGCTAGTCTCTGCGTAAGTCTTTACGCTTTTTTATTTTCCTTCGTTGAATCTTGTCTGAGTCCTCTTTTATACTCCCTCCATTCTTCTTCAGGGCCCCTCTTTCCCTTGAGAGAGTCGCCGTCCCCTCCTCATGGAGTCGGCAGAGACGTCCGCCAATACTCGGCGGGCCGATCCCGCAGCCGACCTCCGGGAGGCGACGGAGCGAAATGCGCGGGAGAAGCGCGAGGAGGAGGAGGCCGAACGTCTGGAGAAGGCGGAGGCCAACAGGGCGGCCGCCTCCGCCCAGAAGAAGCTGGAGGATGCCGAAGCCGCCCTTGCGACGAGACGGCGTGCCGAGGAGGCCGCGCGTTGCCGATCGATGATGCTCGTCCCCCCATTGTCGTCTGCACTGCCGCCTCCGGAGTTCGCGAGGCAGACCGGGGAGGCCGGCACCGAGAACCCCGTCGTGGAGAAGGAGAGTGGCGAGGCTACCATGTTGGACACTCACGTGCCGCCACCGCCACCTCCACCGCCGTCTGGGAGACCGCACGGTAAACAGCCGGTGGGTCCGTCGGAGCCGCCGGTCACGGACGAGGCCGAGGCGCGGCTGCTTCTCCAAGTCGCCTCGCCGGTGCGCCGCCATCTTGAGAGGGCGACCTCGGCGCCGCAACCTTGGGAGACCGGCGCCGCCAGCTCGGCAACCTTAGACGCCGAGGCCAAAAGCACCGCGCCCACCGGGTGGGTGCGCGGAGGCGGAACCGGGCCGCTGAATCAAGCGCTTCTGGACGTTTAGGCGAAGCTGCGCGCTGAAGGAGACGCCCTTCAAACTTGCACCAGGGCGCATCTGACAGCGCGGACGGCCGTCCGAGTACGTTTCCTTCTTCTTTTTGATTCTTGTTTTTCTCTGTGGGGGCGCGCCAGCGCACCCTCTGGGTGTAGTCCCCGAGTTCCGGGCCGGCTGCTAAGCAGGTGGTTCGGAACTCCCTCTGGCGAGCTCCAAATACTAACTTTGTCTTCAATGACTTATTGCATGAGTATCACAACCTCCGCGCCACTGCCTTCAACCAATGTTGAGGAGTTGAGCAAGCGGGCTGCCGACTTGTTGGAAAGCCGGAGTAAGTTCTTCTTCTTCACGGGGGCGCGCTAGCGCACCCTCGGGCTGTAGTCCCCGAGATTCGGGCCGACTGCTGAGCAGTCGGGCCGGATCTTCCCGGCGATCTTCTTTGCTGACGACTTATTTGTCTCTTCTTTCGTTCTTCAGGAGCCAACGCCGTTCTTCAGGAGCAGCTGGGCGAGGCCAATACCGCCCGACGTGCCAAGGAAGAGGAGTGTGGCAAGCTTGCCACGGAGCGCGACCTGCTGGCGGCGCAGCTGGCCGAGCAGAAGGAGCTGCTCAAGAAGGCGCAGGACGAGGCAGAGAAGACGGAGGCCGCTCTCCTGGCCGAGTTCGAGAGCGAGCGCTCCTCCTGGACTGACAGGGAGGCGATGCTGACCTCCGGCTTCCACAAGATCGAGGATATTGTTGATGGTAAGTTTCTTTCGTTTCTTCGGGCTTCCGACTATGTGTCAGGCCGACTTTTGATTTTTCGACTTGCTTCATTTTTGTCTTGGCAGACTTCTTCCCTGGCACTCGCAGGCAGTCCCTCTGGCCATCGAGGCTGCTCGTGAGGAGCGAAGGGCAAGCGGTGAGGAGATCACCGCTAGTGCCCCCCGAACCGTCGATGAGCAGCTCCTGAGCATTGAAGCCCGTCTTCGTCCGGCCCACCGGCAGATGCGCCGGCTTCAGCGTGCCGGCGCCTAGGCGGTTGCCGCTTTGTGGCCGGACATGCCGGCTCTGTGCACCGCCAGTCGCACCGCCGACTGGGTGGAAGTCGCCGCCGGCCGTCTTGAAGCTTGCAAGGGCTCCTCGGCCCGGTCCGGAGCGCGCCGGGCCTTGGAGTTCGTCAAGGCGTGGTATCCAGGGATGGACCTGGACCGTCTGGCCGCGTTCCGGTCAGAAGCCCAGGCCGAGCTGGAGGCCGTGGAGGGCGCCCTTATCGAGTGTGCGGCGGCCATCGCCGAGTACACGGACACCAGTGTCTTTGTGCCCGAGCGGGCTGAAGGCGGCGACGAAGTGCCACCAGAGTGGTTCGGGATGAACCCGGAGTATGGCGAGGACTCGGCGGAGGTGATCGACTCCAGCACCGAGGAGGAGGACGAGGCGGAGGCCGAAGGCGAGGCGGAGGTGCCAGAAGACGGAGCAGGCGGCCAGCCTCAGCTCGACCGCGCCTCCAGCAATGAGCCACGTCGAGAGAAGGCGACTGCCGCCGAAGGCAATCAAACCGAGACCGCCCAGCCGATTGCCCCGGCGCCTGACACCGCCGTCTTAGTAATCTTTTGAAAAAATTGTTAGATTCGAACAATTCCACCCGCGGGGTGTATCTTGAACTTCTATTCGAAGATTCGGCCAAGGGCCTATGTAAATATTTATCCGATTTCCGTCTTTCCTTGCTTACTGCTCTTTAGGCTTTTCCCTTTGCCGCCTTCCTTTAGTCACTACCTTGCCAGTCAGACAGCCGCTCTGCGAACTGTCGCTGGGTCAAGTGCTTGGCTACTTCGGGAAGGCAAGTACTTGGCCGTTTAGAGTTTCTTTAGCAAGTCGGATAGAAAGCGACAGGCCGACTACCCAAGAGTCGGCCGTCCTTGATAGAGGTTAATAAAGACGGTGAGCCGACTACTCATGAGTCGGCTTTCTGCTTCAGAAATGTTGGAGGCCGTCTTACGCTATGTTCGTGCTTTAGGTCCTTAGCCATTTTTCGTGTGGGCACCCGTTCTTTCTCACTCCTGCCTGCCTTAAAGTCGCTCTGCGAGCTGCGGCTTTGCCAGGAGCCGGATTGGGCACCGCGCACTACTTGTTTGACTGCAGGAAGCTCCTCATAGCGCAAGGCGGCGAGTCCCCGGGCCGACTAGTCTGGCCCGGTGCCAAGCGGCTTGTAATGAAAGTAATGTACTCGAAGGCATAATTCTTATCATACAGATAACAAAAGGGCAGTCCCTGAGCTCGTCTCGGGGGGCCGAAAGTCATAGTACTTTAATACAAAGGGGTAGTGTGATACATACTGCATCAACTGTAAAATCTTCGAAGAAGATTTGCATTCCACGGGCGCTTTGTCTTTTTGCCGGAGTCGTCCCTTTTGCGCGCTCGGGGCTTCTGAGCGTCGATCAGGTAGTAGGCGTCGTTCCCTAGCACCTTGCTGATGATAAAGGGGCCTTCCCAAGGTGCAGACAGCTTGTGCTGGCCGGCTGTTCGCTAGATCAGCCGGAGCACAAGGTCGCCTTCTAGGAAAGATCTTGGCCTGACCTTCCTGTTGTAGTATCGATGCAGACTCTACTGGTAGATGCTGGACCGGCTGAGTGCCAACAGCCGGCCCTCTTCCAGCAGATCGACGCCGTCTTGACATGCTTCTTTTGCTTCTTCCTCGGTGTACATGGTGACTCGCGGGGAGTCGAACTCTATGTCTGTTGGGATGACGGCCTCGGCACCATAGACGAGGAAGAAGGGTGTGAAGCCGATTGACTTGTTTGGAGTCGTGCGCAGACTCCAGAGGACGGCTGGCAGCTCCTCAAGCCAACAGGCGGCAGATCGCTCCAGTGGTACGACGAGTCGAGGCTTGATGCCGGATAAGATGAGGCCGTTCGCTCACTCCACCTGGTCGTTTGACTGCAGATGGGCAATGGATGCTAAGTCCAGTCGGATGCCCTGTGTCGCGCAGAAACGGGCCAAGGCGCCTTTGGCAAAATTCGTGCCATTGTCGGTGATAATGCTGTGTGGGATGCCGTACCGAGTTGTGATGTCAGTGATGAAGGTCACTGCAGTCGGACCATTCAACTTCTTGATGGGTTTCACCTCCAACCACTTGGTGAACTTGTCCACTGCGACAAGTAGGTGAGTCAAGCCACCTCGTGTCGTCTTGAATGGTCCCACGATGTCCAGGCCCCAGACCGCAAAGGGCCAGGCGATGGGGATAGTCTTGAGTGCGGAAGCTGGCTGAAGTGGCTTGGAACGGAAAATCTGGCACCCCTTGCACTTTTGGACTAACTCTTTGGCCTCTTCCAGGGCGGTTGGCCAGAAGAAACCGTGCCGGAAGGCTTTGGCGACGAGTGCCCTGGAGGCCGCGTGGTGACCGCACTCGCCTTCATGGATGTCTCTGAGGATTGCTTGGCCTTGTTCTGCCTCGACGCAGCGTTGGAAGACGCCGGTAACGCTGCGCCTGACCAGCTCTCTGTTGACTATGGTGTAGGCTGCTGCTCGGCGTTGCACTTGTCGAGCCAAGATTTCATCAGTTGGCAGCTCTCTGTTTACTAAGAACCTGAGGATGGGCTGGGCCCATGAAGGTGCTGCTATCTCTTCAACTGCCACTAGTGCGACTTGGACAAGGGCGGCCGGGCTGGGAGGCGGCGGGTTGGAGTCCGCAGCCGCTTGCTGATTTGACAAAGTCCTGGGGCCGAGTGGAGCAGTCCCCGAGCCGAGCTCTTGAGTCTTTGATCTTGCCACTGCAGTCCCCAGGCCGGCTTCGACTATGTGCTTCTTGGAGTTGGATCCGTCTTCCTCAGGCGGAGTCGGCACAAAGATTGAATCTGATTCTGGTGACCGCTTGATAGAAGGCTTGAGGAGGCGCCGGAGGGCGACACCAGATGGTATTGCCTGGCGGGTGGAGCCGATTCGTGCCTAGGCGTCTGCTTGGTCGTTGTCGTTCCTTGGCACGTGGAGGAACTCACACCCCTCGAAGTACCCACTAAGTTGCTGGACGAGGAAACGATAGCTCGCCATATTTGCGTCCTTGGCGTCCCAATAGCCAGATGATTGCTGGACCACCAAGTCAGAGTCGCCATAACACAGGATCCGGCGAATGCCGAGCTCTTTGGCGAGCCGGAGCCCGTGGATGAGCGCCTCGTACTCGGCCACGTTGTTGGAGGCGGCAAAGTGGATCTACATCACATATCTGAGCTTGTCCCCCTTCGGGGAAGTGAGGACGACGCCGGATCCCAAGCCGGTGCGCATATTGGAGCCGTCGAAGTGCATCCGCCAATGGGTGGAGTCGAGCGCTGGTGGCAGA
Organism: Triticum dicoccoides; assembly: GCF_002162155.2. NCBI lineage: Eukaryota > Viridiplantae > Streptophyta > Magnoliopsida > Poales > Poaceae > Triticum > Triticum dicoccoides. The sequence goes on along the minus strand of NC_041385.1, from coordinate 166,353,570 downwards.
TACTGGGTCTCAGCCCAGTCGACGAGGAAGTCGGCCAGTGCTTGCGACTTGATGGCGGTGCGGGGCTCGTAGTAGATGGTGTAGGGGGCCAGGTCGATGGCCCATTTGGCCAATCGGCCAGAAGCATCTCGGCTTCCGATGATCTCGGCCAGTGGAGCTGTGCAGACCACAGTGATTGGATGCTCCTGGAAGTAGGGCTTCAATTTCTTGGTGGCAAAATGCACGCCGTATCACATCTTCTGGTAATGGGGGTAGTTCTGCTTGGAGGCTGACAGTACCTCGCTCAAGTAATATACCAGTCTCTGGACAGGCAGCACCTTGCCTTCCTCCTTGCGCTCGACTACAATGACTGTGCTGACTACTCGGCTGGTGGCGGCAATGTATAGGAGCATGGGCTCTTTGGGAGTCGGAGCCGCCAGCACAGGGGGAGTAGTCAACATCTTCTTTAGTTGGAGAAAAGCCTCGTACGCCTTGGGAGTCTACTCAAAGAAGGCCGTCTTCTTCATGAGCTGATACAAGGGGAGAGCCTTCTCGCCCAGCCAACTGATGAATCGGCTGATGGATGCCAAACAGCCGGTGAACTTCTGCACATCTAACAGTAGTTTGGGTGCTTCCATCCTCTCGATGGCCTTGATCTTCACAGGATTGCACTCTATGCCGCGTTCGGAGACCAGGAAACCGAGGAGCTGGCCAACTGGTACTCCAAAAACGCACTTCTCTGGGTTGAGCTTGATCTGGAATTGGCGCAGATTCTCAAATGTTTCCTTGAGGTCCTCCAGCAAGGTTCCACGCTTCTCCATCTTCACTACTACATCATCCACATAGACGTGGGCATTTCTGCCGAGTTGCTTCAGGAGGCACTTCTGCATGCAACACTGAAAGGTGGCGTCGGCATTTCTTAGGCCGAACGTCATGGTCAGGTAGCAGAAGGCTCCAAACGGTGTGATGAAGGCGGTCTTCAGTCTGTCAGCCGGGTTCAGCTTGATCTGGTGATATCCTGAATATGCGTCTAGGAAACTCAACAGCTCGCATCCGGCTGTGGAGTCTATCACCTGATCGATTCTCGGCAAAGCAAATGGGTCCTTGGGGCAAGCTTTGTTGAGGCTCGTGTAATCAATGCACATCCGCCACTGCTTCTTCTTCTTCAGCACCAGTACTAGGTTTGCCAGCCACTCTGGAAAAAACACTTCCATGATGAAGCCGGCTGCCAGGAGCCGGGCTATTTCTTCTCCAACAACTCTTCTTTTTTCTTCTGACAGGCGGCACAAGGGCTGCCTGACGGGCTTCATATCAGACCGGATGTGTAATTTGTGCTCGGGGAATTCCGTCGGGACACCAGGCATGTCCTTGGGAGACCATGCGAAGATGTCGCGATTCTCACGGAGGAAATCGACGAGCTCGCCTTCCTATTTGCTGTCAAGGCCTGTGCCCATGACAGCGTATCTCTCCGGGTGCTCCGGGTCCAATGGTATCTTCTTTGTTTCTTTCGCCGGCTTGAACGATCCTTCTTCTTCCGACTCCTTGGGGTTGGGCGATAACTCGGGCTGCTTGCCGGCCATCGCCATGACCCGATCAAGAAGTCGTTTCTCAGCCGCGATCACCAGGGACTCGACCAGCCGACTGCTTTCGGCCGCGCAAGCGGACGACTTCCTGTAGTCGCCGGACACGGTTAGGATTCCCTTGGAACTCGGCATCTTCATCTTGAGGTAGGCGTAGTGGGGGACCGCCATGAACATGGCCAAGGCGGGTCGGCCAAGCAACGCATGATATGGGCTTTCAAGGTCCACCACCTCGAACCAAATTGGCTCTCGGCGGAAATGATCCTTGTCTTCGAAGAGGACATCTATCAGGATCTTGCTGATTGGTGAGCAGGAAAGGCCAGGGACGATTCCATGAAACACAGTCCGGCAGCTCTGAAGCTGTCTTCGCTTGATTCCTAATTTCTCCATTGTATCCTTGTACATGATATTGATACTGCTGCCTCCGTCTATCAGTACTCGCGAGAAGCGAGCGGCCCGCCTATCAGTGGCGAGTGTGGCGCCTAAGACCAAAGCGTAGGAGCCTGGACTCGGCATCACCTCTGGGTGATCAGCTCTGCTCCAACTGATAGGCCTTTCGGACCAATGCATGAACTCCGGAGTACTTGTCGCAACCGCATTCACTTCTTGCTGCTATTGGCGCCTGCTGCGTCGGTCATCCGCTAAACTGGTGAACACCACATAGGCTCCGTGCTCATCCGGGAACTTGTCTTGTATCGCGCCGACTGGCCTGACGGCCGGCTGCTGGGGTGGCTGTGGAGGACACGGCCCAGCAGGAGGGGGAGGGAGCAGGCCGTCCCCCTTGGCGATTCTGGTCAGCCAGTGGCATTTCCTGGTGGTGTGATTTGACGGCTTCGCGCCGCTGTGGAACTTGCAGGGACCATCTAGAGTCTGCTCATAGGAGAAAGCCGACAGCCAGTTGGACTTGCCGCCCTTCTGTCGCTTCGCCGGAGGCGGTCCCTCCAACTGCTGGTCTTCTGCTGTTGCCACTTGCCGACTGTTGGAAGTCGGCTGCAGGGCTTTGCGCTTCTAGTCATTCTGCTGTTGCCGCCGACTAGTGTCTCCAGCCGGAGTTCTTGGAGCCTGAGGGGTGACTTTGCCACTTGTGCTGACCCGAATCTCCGCCTTCATGGAGGAGTCGGCCGTGGCGTACTTGTCTGCTGTGATCAGCAGCTCATCGAGGGTCTTCGGCTCGTCGCAGAGGAGCTTGTGCTTGAGGAGGGTGCCTTCTCTGCACCCAGCAGTAGAGTACTCGATGGCCTGCACCTCGTGCACGCCCTCGCAAGAGTTCCGGAGTTCGCCCCAGCGCGTGAGGTAGTCGCGAGTAGACTCGTCAGGGCCTTGCACGCACAAGGAGAGTTGGCGTGGCTTGGGAGGTCGCTTGGACGTGCTGGTGAAGTTGCGGACGAAAGCCTCGCTGAAGTCGACCCAGCTGTTGATGCTGCGAGGCTTCAGACTGTTCAACCACGTCCGGGCCAAGCCCTCGAGCATGAGCGGGACGTATCTTACGGCAACACGCTTGTTGTCGTTCGCTATGTTGACGGTCGTGGAGTAGTCGATCAGCCAATCTTCTGGCTTCACGGTGCCGGTATATTTGGGCGTGTCTCGGGGGAGCGTGAACCCTTTGGGGAAGGGCTCATCTTGGATGCGGGGCCCAAAGCAAGGGGACCCAACTCGTCTTCTTCTTCCAGCGCAGGGATCGGTGGAGTCGGTCGATCCGGTGGCGGGCGTCGTTCTCTCCGACTCCCTCTCAGCGGCCAAGGCGGTCGCCGAGAGCCGGATGTTCCACGGGCGGCGGGGAGACTTGCCTTTCTCTGCGAGGAGGGGGAGGCAGGTAGTCGTCCCGCCGTTCCACCGCTTTGGGGCGGCCGTCTTGGTCGCGTTCGATGGTGATGTGAGTCCGACTGTGGCTGACAGCCGGCTCTTCATCCTTCTTCCCACGGGCCCCACCAGTCGGCATCCGAGACGTCGCACCTTGGTCTCGGCGAGGCGGTGGGTCGTCGTTTTGGCGCTGCGGTGCCTCGGTGCGGCAGCCAGCTGCATTCTACGTGGCAGCCGCGTCGAGGAGCTGCTGAACTCACTCCGTCATTACGCAGCGCTCTTCGCCTTGGAAGTTGTCGAGCTCGTCTGCCGTCGCCTGGGCGGCACGGATATTCTTTGCGGGCGTGGCATACACAGGGCGATCAGCCCCGAAGAGGTTGGCGATTGCCGCGCCGCGCTGTCGGACCGCGCCTAGGTGGCTAGGCCCGGTCGGAGCTGGCGAGCCGCCTACGGCGTGATCCATTTCGCGTTGGCAAGCTTCTGACAAGCGCCTCATGCTTGCCAGCTTCTTCGTGCCCTCGACGAGCTGAAGGCGGAGCGCCTCCAGCGTCCCGTCGTCGGCGTCTTCCGGAATCGGCGCTGCAAGGCCTCGCAGGGCCGCGTGAAGCGGGTTGTGCGCTCCTTCGCCGGAGCGCTCGCCGTGGTCGAGGACGAGGAACTCAGTGACGGTGCTTCCGCCGCTCCCCGCGTAAGGGAGCGGCTCGTCGTAGACCACCACGTTGGTGGGGAACACGTCGAGCGACGCGGTGTCAGAGTCGATCAGCATCGGGTCGGTGGATCCTATGGATTCCAGGTCCGCGGCAGGCTCGCCGGCGACGTGGAGTTGGTCGAGGAGGCCCGCGAGGAGGCTCTCGGGGACATTCGTGCCTGCATCGAACGCAGGCTCATCGGAGAGGCGAACCTCGCCGATAAGATCGGCGAGGCAGCTGGCCGCACAGGCGATCTCAGCGCCGTGCAGCGCGTCGGCACAGACGCCATCCGGCGTGCCAGGCTGGCTGTGCTCGCCGGGGAGGAACAGGGTTCCCGTCCAGAGCAGATCTCCGGACGACGGTGCACCACGCCCCATGGTGGGCGCCAAATGTCGGGGGTTGGATACGACATATGCCAAAGGATGGCTTATCATGGTGGGAGCGAGTAGAACGTCGCCGGTGCCTGGAAGCGGGATGAGGCGAAGACATGCATGCCGGCGGAACTTACCCAGCTTCAGGGCTCTCCTAGGAGATAACACCCCTACTGCTGCTCTGCGGGGTCTCCGCATGATCACTAAGGCAAAGTGACTACAATGGTGCTCCTGGAGCTGTTTCGGGAGGCAGGAGAGGGCAAGGCTAGCTCTCTCCTCCTTGTGCTATCTGGTCTATCTCTCTCTAGGTCCGAACCCTTTGCATGGGTGCCCCGGGGGGTTTATATAGGCCTACCCCCCGGGGGTACAATAGCAATCCGGCTGGGCACGGGTCCCAGCCGTCTGTCTCTCAGGCCGCCGTCTTCCCCGCCGGCTTCTGGGGCCCGCCGACTGGCGGGTCCCGCGGACAGGCTTGATACTGTAGCGGCACTCCTGATGATGCAGGCTCGGTCACTGGGTCGTGACAACAGTGCCGCCGTCTATCGGGAGATCACTGTCGCCATTCCCCATCCTATCTGGTTAATGGCTCGTGGGGCCCTCGGGAGGAGTCGGCCGACTCCCACAGGTCCGTCTTCGGGCGCCCAGGCCGCCTTCGGCCCACCCACTGACAGGCGGCCCCGCCGTCTTCGGGCCGTACAGGCCGGCATCGTGGGCACAGTGCATGGCGTACTGTGGCTGAGGTCAGGGCAGGCATGGCAACAGTGCCGCGCCTCGCCGGAGATCTTCCAGCGATACGGCTTACTATAGCCATGCCGGCCCTTCGTAAGCAGGGGGAACGGCCACGCCGTGACCGTACCCCACATTGTACTTTGGGATGAGGGAGGAGTCATGGGCCGACTCTCCATAGTCGGCCTCTCTGGAGGTCGCGAGCCTGGAGTAGGCTTATCTCGGAGTCGCCGTCTGGGACTCGGCTTTTCTTGGAGTCGCTCCTGGGACTCGGCTTGAGGGGCGCGGCCTGCCCCGATGTCTTGAAAGGTCCTGGGACTCGGGTTAGCCTACCCGTGGCCCAATACTCCGACAATATGGAAGGCGAATGTGGGCGACGTCGAAGTCGATGAGCTCGGTGCGCAGTTGTTGTGTGCCCCGAAGGTGACAGGGAGACGGACCTGCCCAATTGGAACTGTGGAGCCGTCAGTGACTCCGAAGAAGGGCTTAGTTGGCTAAAGCTGATCGTAAGGCACTTGGAGATTGTTGAATGTCTCTACAGACAAGACGTTGAGCCCTGCCCCGCCATCGATGAGGGTCCTGGTGACTTGCACGTTGCTGATGACTGGGGAGCAAAGCATTGGGAGTGCTCCGGCTGTGGCTGCGTAGTTGAGCTGATCCACTGAGTTAACATGATGGCGCACGCCGACCACCTGAGGGGGCGCGTGGCTTCAAGCTTGGGGAGGACTGCATTCACTTCGCGGGCGAACTGCTTGAAGATGCGTTGAGAGGCTGGGGCTTGAGCTCCACCCAGGATGCAGGCGATCGCGCACGGCTCCTGGAAGCCCCCATCCCCTTCGTCCTGATGATGGTCCTCGTTTCTCCTTGGCTGCGGCGGCAGTGGAGGGAGGCCTGCGTTTCCTTGCGGACGATCCTCGCGAGGCTGATCCCTCCAGCATCCCTCACGAGGCTGATCCTGCCAGTGATCCTCGCGAGGTCGGTCGCGCCACGCTTGGCGAGGGCCACGGTCTTCCCAGCGCCCTGTGTTCCTTCCTCCTCCTCGGCCATAGCCACGATCATTGCGGTTGGGGCGTCGGCCGGCCCTTCCTTCTTGCATGGCTCGGAGCTCTTGGCATTCGTTGGTGTTGTGGGTGCGGAGGTCGTGGTACACACAGTACCGGCTGCCCTTGAAAGACTCGGGCTGATCTCTGCCCCGCTTGGTGTCTGGTTCTGCCACGAGCACGACAGCCCCCTTGCGCTTCACGTCCTTGGCCTTGGATTTCTTTTCTTCTGGGTCCGCGGCTGGCAGCTCGAGGAGGGAAAGGCACCCTTCCTCAGCCCTGGCGCACTTGGTCGCCAAGTTGAACAGCTCCAGGGAAGTGCACAGATCTTCATGCATCCCCAGCTCCTCCTTCATCTTGATGTCGCACACAAGATGACAGAATATTCCCAAAAAAAGAATATTGGGATTTGGGCTAGGTTGAAAATGACAGGGTCTAGGGAAGGATTTGGGAATGACAAGCCACTCTGGAAACAAAGAAGAGGGCATATTCTTCAATTTCTAGACCACAAAGCCACGGAAAAAGAAAACTCAGGCAAAAACCTCAGGGAAACAAAAGAAAAAGAAAGGGCCAAAAATCAGGCTATCACAAACCTTACCCCCTTAAAGAAATCTCGTCCTCAAGATTTGGTTGCTCAGGGAACAAGTATGAATATTCTGACTTAAAGAAACCGTTTCCAACTCGGGTATCCTTTTTCCTTTATTGTTGTTCCCACTAAATTTTATCTGACTGGCCCTGGGGTGGTTTGCTTTAATGTATCCACCTTCTGACAGATCTTACCTTGCTAGTTCATGCTTATCCAGGTTCCCATTTCTTTTTAGATCTGTTGACTTAGTTGAGTGCGATTTGTTTTCATGCTGAAATATATGCCTTGTCTCACCAGTTCGAGAGTGATTTCCGCTAGGTGTGTCATCCGGTACTGACAACCTTTCATGAAGTGGTGATGGGATTTTTCTGATGAACACCCAAGCTTTGACTCCTTGCATTGGGTTTCTCCGCTAAAGGCAGGTTGATACGTCTCCAACGTATCAATAATTTATGGAGCATTCATGCTATTATATTATCTGTTTTGGATGATTATGGGATTTATTATACACTTTTATATTATTTTTAGGACTAACCAATTAACCGGAGGCGCAGCCCATATTGATATTTTCTATCTTATTTCATTGTTTCGAAGAAAAGGAATATCATACAGAGTTCAAATGGGATGAAACCTTCGGGAAAGTTATTTTTTGAACGGAAGCAATCCAGGGGACTTGGAGTGCACATAAGGGAATCTTCGAGGTGGCCACGAGGCTGGGAGGCGTGCCCACTTCCCATGGGCACGCCCCCACCCTCGTGGGCCCCTCGTGGCTCCCTTGACCGACTTCTTTCACCTATATATCTCCATATACCCTAAAAACATCAAGGAGAACAATAGATCTGGAGTTTCGCCGCCGCAAGCCTCTGTAGCCACCAAAAACCTCTCGGGAGCCCTTTTCGGCACCCTGTCGGAGGGGGAACCCATCACCGGTCGCCATCTTCATCATCCCGGCGCTCTCCATGACGAGGAGGGAGTAGTTCACCCTCGGGGCTGAGGGTATGTACAAGTAGCTATGTGTTTGATCTCTCTCTCTCTCTCTCATGTTCTTGATTTGGCACGATCTTGATGTATCGCGAGCTTTGCTATTATAGTTGCATCTTATAATGTTTCTCCCCCTCTACTCTCTTGTAATGGATTGAGTTTTCCCTTTTAAGTTATCTTATTGGATTGAGTCTTTAAGGACTTGAGAACACTTGATGTATGTCTTGCCGTGCTTATCTGTGGTGACAATGGGATATTGACGTGATCTACTTGATGTATGTTTTGGTGATCAACCTGCGGGTTCCGTGACCTTGGGAATCTATGCATAGGGGTCGGCACACGTATTCATCTTGACTCTCCGGTAGAAACTTTGGGGCACTCTTTGAAATACTTTGTGTTGGTTGAATAGATGAATCTGAGATTGTGTGATGCATATCATATAATCATGCCCACGGATACTTGAGGTGACAATGGAGTATTTAGGTGACATTAGGGTTTTGGTTGATTTGTGTCTTAAGGTGTTATTCTAGTATGAACTCTATGATAGATTGAACGGAAAGAATAGCTTCATTTTATTTTACTACGAACTCTTGAATAGATAGAACAGAAAGGATAACTTTGAGGTGGTTTCGTACCCTACCATAATCTCTTCGTTTGTTGTCCGCTATTAGTGGCTTTGGAGTGACTCTTTGTTGCATTTTGAGGGATAGTTATATGATCTAATTATGTTATTATTGTTGAGAGAACTTGCACTAGTGAAAGTATGAACCTTAGGCCTTGTTTCCTAGCATTGCAATACCCTTTACGCTCACTTTTATCATTAGTTACCTTGCTGTTTTATATTTTCAGATTACAAATACCCATTTCTACTATCCATATTGCACTTGTATCACCATCTCTTTGCCGAACTAGTGCACCTCTACAATTTACCATTATATTGGGTGTGTTGGCGACACAAGAGACTCTTTGTTATTTGGTTGCAGGGTTGTTTGAGAGAGACCATCTTCATCCTACGCCTCCCACGGATTGATAAACCTTAGGTCATCCACTTGAGGGAATGCTACTGTCCTACAAACCTCTGCACTTGGAGGCCCAACAACATCTACAAGAAGAAGGTTGTGTAGTTGACATCAAGCTCTTTTCTGGCGCCGTTGCCGGGGAGGTGAGTGCTTGAAGGTATATCTTTGGATCTTGCAATCGAATCTTTTTGTTTCTTGTTTTATCACTAATTTAGTTTATAAAAGAAAACTACAAAAAAATGGAATTGAGTTTGTCTCATACGCTTCATCTTTTAATATCTTTCGTAAGTATGATGAAAAGGAAAATTGTGCTCAAGTGCTAGAAGAAGAAGTCTATAAAATGTTTGGCACTAAATCTTTGAATGATGAGCATGATTGCAATGTTGTTAGTATGAACTCCTTGAATATCCATAGTACTAATGATGATTGCACTAGTTATGATGAAAATGTCTCCTATAAGCATGTCGATTTTTGTGGAGAGCATTGGGTTTACATATACACACCAGATAGAGACGATAGATATTGCAAGAGGCATAAGCATTTAGAAACTAAATAGTTGCAAGAAAGGTTAAATGTGTGTGCTAAAAAATTATATTTCCTTTGCCCTCCTTGTGAACTTTGCAATGGAAGTTGTCATTTACATCTCCGATGCAAATTGTTTCATGATCGAATCGTGTCCAAAAATTGTGATGATTTGATCTCCCTTGCACATTATAATGAACTTAGTCTGCTTATGGGTTATGAATAAATGAAACGTTTAATTAAGCACCTTCTAGAATTTGCCCATTATAAACTTCCTGATTTTGATCTAGAGAAAATTTATTTGTATTGTGCGGTGAATTGCATTAAAAATCCTTATATTGCCAATTACCTAAAGAAAAGAAAGCAAATAGAAGATGAAGAGAATACTAATGAAAGGGAAGAGACTTCCCAATATCCTCCTATTATTTCTTATGATGAATCAGGTAACGAGGAGGAGCTTTATATTCAACCAATCTCATCAATAAGGAGCTTAGAGAAGAAGGTTGAACCCACAAATAATGTGAAGAAGAAAAAGAAAAGATGGAGAAGCAAAGTTAAAAAGGTATCCCTCCCAAATGATGTTGCTCCGACCACTCATTGCGATGATGATAATTGCTATACTATTGGTGCTATCCATACTATTAATGATGAGAGTGATTATGCTTATGATATGAAAAGAGCGAAGCTTGGGGAAGCTATATTTGATGAGAATGACATATTTGAGAATATATTTGCTGTAATTAATGTTTTTCCTAAGCTTGGGGATGCTATGTTTTATGAAGATGATATTTTTAGCCTCCCAAGTTTTGATTTGCAAAGTTGTTATGATGATAGCATGCCTCCTACCTATGATGATTATATTGATGAAAGTGGGTTTGGAAGAGTGTTAACTTTAGGAAGTAATGATCCCACTATTTTGGAGGATGTTGAATCTTATAATGAATATGAAAGTGGATTTGGAGAGGTCATGACTTATTTACTGATGATTCCACTATCTTGGAAGAGGTTTCAATCGATTATGATGAGAACAAAGTTGCTACTTACGATGATTATTGTGATGAAACTTATGCTATAAAAAGTAGTGATGATTATATTTATAAAATTTGTCATGATTATGATTACCCTTTTTCTGAACATTACTCTTTTAATGTGGAAACAATTTATAGTATTCAAGTCTCTTATGATACTCCCACTATTCCGAATGAGAAGAATTTTGCTTATGTGGAGAGTAGTAAATTTTCTATGCTTGTAGATCATGAAAATAATGCTTTAGGTTCTTGTGATATTGTCAAATTCATTCATGATGCTACTGAAAACTATTATGAGGGAGGAACATATGCTTGTAGGAATTGCAATAATATCAAGTTTCCTTTCTATGTGTTGAAAATTTTGAAGCTATGCTTGTTTTACCTTCCTATTCTAATTGATTATTGTTCCCATAAGTTGTTTGCTCAAAAAATCCCTATGCATAGTAAGTGGGTTAGACTTAAATGTTCTAGTCATATTCTTCATGTTTCAATTCTTATCTTTTATGTGAGCATCATTGAATTCATCATGCCTAGCTAGGGGCGTTAAACGTTAGCGCTTGTTGGGCAATCCAATGTTATTTTTGTTCCTTGATTTTTTCTCCTAATAAATAATTCATATAGCCTCTGGTTAGATGTGGTTTTATGTTTTAATTAGTGTTTGTGCCAAGTAGAACCTTTGGGAAGACTTGGGTGAAGTCTATGTGATCTTGCTGTAAAAAACAGAAACTTTAGCACTCACGAGAATAGCTGCCTTTTTTTACTAGAGAGTGATTTTAGGTTGATTATTTTTTTAGATGATTAATAGACAAATTCCTCAGGTCCAACAATTTATTTCAGAATTTTTGGAGCTACAGAAGTATTCGAATGATACAGATTACTACAGAATGTTCTGTTTTTGACAGATTCTGTTTTCATTGTGTTGTTTGCTTATTTTGATGAATCTATGAGTAATATCGGAGGGTATGAACCATAGAGAAGTTGTAATACAGTATATATTACACCAATATGAATTTATAATAATGTTTTATATCTTTATTTACAATAAAAATGTCAAGGATAGCCTTTACCATGCTTATTTTGCAAGTATGCATGTTGCTGTTTGAAAACAGAATGTTTACCGCTGTTGCAAAAATTCCCTAGAAAATTCAGAGAAAGATATAGTGTTGAAAAGTTTTGCATATTGAGCTCTGATCAATATTCTACAGCTTAGTGTTTTTCTCATAATTTTTGGAGTTAGGGAAGTATGATGAATCTTGCATTCTTTACGGACTATACTGTTTTGGCAGATTGCTGTTATGTTTGCATTGTTTGCATATGTTTGCTTGTTTAATGATTCTATTTGAGGATAGGAGTATTAAATATGCAGAGACATTTAATATGCAATGTTGAATAATAATTTTAGTGATTTGTTACAGTAGAAAATTATAAGGTTTTTGCATTGGTTTATACTAACTTATCTCACAAGTTCTTGTTGAGTTTGGTGTAGATGAAGCTTTCAAGATTTAGGAAACCGAGATATAAAAGGAATTAAGGAGACACAAACGCTCAATCTTGGGGATGCCCAAGGCACCCCAAGATAATATTTCAAGAAGTCTCAAGCATGCAAGCTTGGGGATGCCCCGGTAGGCATCCCATCTTTCTTCTTCAACAATTATCGGTTAGTATCGGTTGAACCTAAGTTTTTGCTTCTTCACATGAGTTATGCTATCCTTGCAATGTCATTTTATTTTGTTTTTGCTTGTTGTTTGAATAAAATACTAAGATCTGAAATTCTTAAATGAGAGAGAGTCTTCACATAGCTACATAATTATTTAACTACTCATTGATCTTTACTTATATCTTTTTGGAGTACTTTGTCATTTACTCGTGTGCTTCACTTATATCCTATGAGTAAATGGTTGAATGAGTTGAATGCCATAAATCTGAAATTATATATGTTTCATATGCTTACCCCGTTGGGAGTAATGACTTCACATCTAAGAAGTAGAGGTAGTAAATTTATTGAATGTTAGCAAGCATTGTATTGGTCACTTGAACAATTCATGAAAGAATATTGAAGGAAGAGAAATTTCACATATAAATATACAATCTTAGACATCTTCTATGATTGTGAGCCCCATTAATTATTTTCAAACCTGAGCAAATTAGTTGAAATTGGTCAAGGAAGACAACATAATGAGTTATGCTTGGGTGTATTTGTATAGAAGTTATATTGTTATAGATCCTCCAACATGTGGTGCTTGCTTTTTAGAATCCTTTGCTAGCCAAAATATCTGTACTAAGCGGGAATACTGCTTGTGCATCCAAATTCCTTGAACCAAGTTTCTTCCATGAGTGTCCACCATACCTACCTATATGCGGTATTTACCTGCCGTTCCAAGTAAATTTGCATGTGGCCAACTCTAAACCTTTAAATAATAATCTGTTTTGTATGCCCGAATCGCTCATGCAGCGACTCGGGGCTGTCAGTATCTTCCATGCTAGGTGGGTTATTCTCAGATGAGTGGACTCCGCTCATCATTCACGAGAAAAATGGCTGGTAACTGGGATGCCCAGTCCCATGATCAAAAGATAAAAAATGAAATAAAAATAATTGCAAACAAAAACTCCCCCAGGATTGATGTTAGTTGGAGGCACCCGTAGTTTCGGGCAAGTCATGGATTGATGATTGTTGGTGGAGGGGGAGTAAAAACTTTACCATTATGTTTGGGAACCGCCTATAATGTATGTAGCATGGAAGATATTGGGAACTCTTGGTTGTTATGTTGACAATGAAATCATACCTCTCAAAATTATTTATCTCTATTTCAAAATCAAGCTCTAGCACCTCTGCAAATCCCTGCTTCCCTCCGCGAAGGGCCTATCTTTTACTTTTATGCAAGAGTCAGTAGTATTCCTTCTCAATGCTACCTACTCTTTAGTTGTCAAACATCGTGTGTTGGGGAAAGATCTAAGCATATATGGCCATGCAAATATATTTGATCATGAATTATTATTGTTGACAATTATCTATATGATAAGTGAGTTGGAAGGCGAAACACTAAGCCCCTATCTTTCTCTATGTTCGATGGGCGCTATTTGTTCTAAGAATATGCTTTGAGTGGTAGCAATCATGGAAGACTATATAATAGTTGAGTATGTGGAGTTTGCTAAATCAAAGCTCTGACATAGACCCTTCCTGAAAATAAGATGAATTGTAACTGTTTGATGACTAAGAGTGAAGTTTGCTAGTTTTCAAGAAAGTTTATGGTCTATACTTTAACATGTGAATAGCTTGTTACTTGATCTTGAGAAGTTTTATGAGATGAACTACTGTTATGACATATAATGATGCTAGAAAAGGTGATTGAAATTATCATTGATCAAACTTGTGCACCTGCTAGCATTCACACTTCATAAATTATTTCTTTTATCATTTACCTACTCGAGGGCGAGCAGGAATTAAGCTTGGGTATGCTGATACGTCTCCAACGTATCTATAACTTATAAAGCATTCATGCTATTATATTATCTCTTTTTGATGATTATGGGCTTTATTATACACTTTTATATTATTTTTGGGACTAACCTATTAATCGGAGGCCAAGCCCATATTGCCGTTTTCTTGCCTATTTCATTGTTTCAAAGAAAAGGAATATCAAACGAAGTCCAAATAGAATGAAACCTTCGGGAAAGTTATTTTTGGAACGGAAGCAAACCAGGGGACTTGGAGTGCACGTAAGGGAAGCTTCGAGGTGGACGGCAGGGAGGCACGCCCACCTCCCCTGGGCACGCCCCCACCCTCGTGGCCCCCTCGTGGCTCCCCTGACCGACTTCTTTCGCCTATATATCTCCATATACCCTAAAAACATCAAGGAGAACAATAGATCTGGAGTTCCACCGCCGCAAGCCTCTGTAGCCACCAAAAACCTCTCGGGAGCCCTTTCCGGCACCCTGCCGGAGGGGGAACCCATCACCGGTGGCCATCTTCATCATCCCGATGCTCTCCATGACGAGGAGGAAGTAGTTCACCCTCGGGGCTGAGGGTATGTACCAGTAGCTATGTGTTTGATCTCCCTCTCTCTCGTGTTCTTGATTTGGCACGATCTTGATGTATCGCAAGCTTTGCTGTTATAGTTAGATCTTATAATGTTTCTCCCCCTCTAATCTCTTGTAATGGATTGAGTTTTCCCTATGAAGTTATCTTATCGGGTTGAGTCTTTAAGGATTTGAGAACACTTGATGTATGTCTTGCCGTGCTTATCAGTGGTTACAATGGGATATTCATGTGATCTACTTGATGTTTTTTTTGGTGATCAACTTGCGGGTTCCGTGACCTTGGGAATCTATGCATAGGGGTTGGCACATGTTTTCGTCTTGACTCTCCGGTAGAAACGTTGGGGCACTCTTTGAAGTACTTTGTGTTGTTTGAATGGATGAATCTGAGATTGTGTGATGCATATCGTATAATCATGCCCATGGATACTTGAGGTGACAATGGAGTATCTAGGTGACATTAGGGTTTTGGTTGATTTGTGTCTAAGGTGTTATTCTAGTATGAACTCTATGATAGATTGAACAGAAAGAATAGCTTCATGTTATTTTACTACAGACTCTTGAATAGATAGAACAGAAAGGATAACTTTGAGGTGGTTTCGTACCCTACCATAATCTCTTCGTTTGTTCTCCGCTATTGGTGGCTTTGGAGTGACTCTTTGTTGCATGTTGAGGGATAGTCATATGATCTAATTATGTTATTATTGTTGAGAGAACTTGCACTAGTGAAAGTATGAACCTTAGGCCTTGTTTCCTAGCATTGCAATATCGTTTACGCTCACTTTTATCATTAGTTACCTTGCTGCTTTTATATTTTCAGATTACAAATACCCATATCTACTATCCATATCGCACTTGTATCACCATCTCTTCGCCGAACTAGTGCACCTATACAATTTACCATTGTATTGGGTGTGTTGGGGACACAAGAGACTCTTTGTTATTTGGTTGCAGGGTTGTTTGAGAGAGACCATCTTCATCCTACGCCTCTCACGGATTGATAAACCTTAGGTCATCCACTTGAGGGCAATTTGCGACTGTCCTACAAACCTCTACACTTGGAGGCCCAACAACATCTACAAGAAGAAGGTTGTGTAGTAGACATCACAGGTCTTTCGGGTTTCAAACTGTGAGTTGAAGCATAACCATTTCCTGACAGATTCTGACTCATCGTAGAAATTTCTGAATCATCTTAACTGGTTCGACTGTCTTGAGTACCAGATCCATACCAAATATTTGATTTTCGCCTGTCGTGGCTAGGATAAGGGTTTAACCTGTATGATAATATCTGCAGACTTGACTAGCGGTGGTTCTGACGGAAAACTTTTGTTCACGACAGGCTATCCATGATGATTCACATAAGTGAGGACTCATGCTTTGAGATTGTTATTCCTCGTACCGATTACTCATGCTGTAGGCATATCCATGTGGATCAATACTGACTTAGACTATCCGGGGTATCTGCACCATGGGGCCGTGCATCAGTGATCTTGCTCCTTTATTATTGTTTTCTTGGTCTGGATCCTTGGCTGAAAGAGGTAGGCCATATTTCTTCTTCATATGACCATAGGTACTGTCGGTGCAATTTTTCGGCAATTGTAGCTTATCCTCAGTTTTTTGATAGGGTAACCCATTAAATGGCAGGTTCAACACCTCTCAAGTTCTGATCGTTGGGAAATGATCATCCGTAACCCTTGCAAGAAATTGGCAAATAAACCAGTAGCCACCAGAATGGTCTTTACAACTCAGATCTGGGACATTACTGAAATAACTCAACCACGGCTCAGGACGACCGAAAAGCATCTTAGATCATGAGACCGGGTCGATAAGAAGAAGGTGGCAGCTCCCTAAAATAGCCAAAGAGCATCTATAGGGCTACTGTCATAGAAAGAAACTCAATAGCTGTACAAGACGACTGAAAAGCAGCTCAGAACTCGTGACAGCCGTTGAAGAGAGAAATAAAAATTGGCATCCACCCCGGATAGCTAAAAATAGCTTAGATCAAAGCGTGGTGCTGTCACTGGAGAAGAAAGGGACAAGGGCTCATCATGATCATTTTCTAGGTTCACAGGTACTAGTACTGAGCTCACTGATGTCGTTAATACTCATAATCCTTTGTCACACTGTGTTGTATACTGGCTTTCTTCTCTTAACGATCCTCACGTGGTTGTCAGATCCTTATCCGAGTGACTTGTAAGATCTCGGTGGTATGCTCACCGCATATATATGAGATCTGATTCCGAGACAGATGGGTATTCTGACTGATTCTTGCTTCTGACCAAAATGTTGTGGATCTGATTCTTGGGATTCATCGCCATATGTTGTCAATTCACAGCATACTACCTTCCACCAATGCCTTACTGAGGAAGATTGGATGGCTTGTGCTTGCAACTTTCCTCGGACAGCTTGCCGAAGAAGACTGGATATCGTGCTTCAGAAGCTTACCCCCTTAAAGACTTTGCTGGGGAAAGACTCGGTACCTTGCACGGGAAATCATCTCTGTATTGTACTGAGGAAGATAGATGAATCTTTTCTTGGAAGCTTCCATGGTTGCTTGCGAGGAAAAAGTGGGTTGCGTACACCAGAAGCTTCCTATTGTGATATGCAGACAGATTTCCACATCTATAACCATCTTAATATTTTTGCTATTGATTTCTTGTATGAAAATGGGTTTTGCAGGACTATCCTCCTTTCTGAGTATATGCCATATTTTTGCTTGCTTCCAGGTACATTGGGTTCCAAAGTCATCCTCAATAAAAAATTAAACTTGTATCTGAGCCATACCTATGATAATATTCTGTCAACCTTGCACACAATTTATCTTCTTGCTGATTTGATCATTTCTGGTATGAGGAGTGCACATTAAGGAAAACTTGATACTGACAGTCCATCCAGGATTTCTTTGGCATTCAGATGAGATATTCCCAATTTCACTGCAGTCAGCTGATAACTCCATTTGGTTTAGCTGAATTTCCAAATATACGCATTCCTTGCTGACTCCGGTGTCGGTTGACGAGCAACTTTAATAGGGAAAAAATTTGTAATACCAAAGGCCCAAAGGAAGGAACAAAAGAAACAATGAAAACAAAAGCACACAAGCATACTATTAATATAATTAATCAAGCAATCATCACATATTACAGTTACTCACACAATAATATGCATGCACACCTAAGCACACAAATCTCGTAGAAACTCCGGTATTACGGTCTAATATGTTGTGGCGGTGTGCACGAAAATTATATCCATGTGTGGAAGGAGTTGGCGTAACCGAAGCTACACCAAGCACTAGCTGAACACTGGCTGGATCTGGATGGATACACAGGTGAGGACAGACTTGACGATCAAGTAGCAAAACAAAAAAGTCACGACCACATCATCATCAAGCGTACGAAAGGGATTCATACACGTCCAAAGGATAAAATGACTGGGCAAGATAACTGTGGAAGACTGGGTTTAATGGCATTGCCTTTTTTTATAACAAAGATCAGCAAGGGTTGCCAAGGGGACGAGATGGAGGGCATGATTCGGGATAGAGACAAGTATATCACCAAAATAATATGGGTGGGTGGCGGAAAAATATCGACGCGATACCTGAGCATAACTCCTGCAAATGATGTCTGGAACACTGGGTACCAGGGCATCACTCTGCTAGGACAGAGATGACGCCGAACACCAAAGAGCAGATATGCTAAGAAGGAGGGTGCATGCGGTGGAT
This sequence comes from Triticum dicoccoides, assembly GCF_002162155.2. Classification (NCBI taxonomy): domain Eukaryota; kingdom Viridiplantae; phylum Streptophyta; class Magnoliopsida; order Poales; family Poaceae; genus Triticum; species Triticum dicoccoides. Next base: position 166,335,496 of record NC_041385.1, on the reverse strand, counting down.
TGAAAACGACGCCACTTACACTCAGAAGATTAACCGTTACTATCAAAATAATAGTCTAGATGCATGCTATGCGACAAACAAATGTAGCAATCAAGTGCAACAAACCAACTGGGGTTTATACTACCGGTTTCTAACGTTCGCGCGAGCTAGGGCATCCTGCAGCTAGACTTGCTCTGATACCAAGCCTGTGGCACCCCGGCTCAGAGAAAACTGGAACGCCCCGTATTCCAGCCCAAAGATCGAGATGAAGTCTTCTGGATTACGGCACTGCTTAGCATAGAACAAACCAGCTCTTTATTACAATTTATTTGGGTACAAGGGGTTACATCTGCATAGCGACACTACGCCTGCCACGGTTGCTCCATGCAAGCAGCAGAACAACACGATGCAGCGGAAGAACTCTAGCGGCAGAACAACAACGATGGTGGTGAAATCCACTCCACAGGGACTCTGGCTGGAACGCTTATCCTAGCTCGCAAACAAAGAATTCACGGCAAACAAGCAATCAAATCTGGCTTGACCTGCAAGCTGGCATGACACGCTAGGTCAGTACATTGAATGTACTTGCAAGCTCACAATAATCTAGAAGCATTCAAGGCAAACAACAGCATGGCAATTACATGTTAAGCAGAAATTAACATGATATCATCATAGCAACATGGCATCAACATGAACATGATACAGCTAGTACAATATGAGCATGGCATGAACATATGAATCTGGCGATACTAGCATGCAACATGATGACACTATATGCACCACTTATTCTACTCGGGCTACCTCGTCACCATATCATGCATCACTTACCATCCTCGGACATCACACAATCATCTTAGGATCAAATCAAGCTTGGTATAAACAATATCGTAGTAATCATTAAATGACCACAAGGATCTTGATCTTTGCCCACGATTCTCGCACAACATCACGAATATCCCACAACTCGGTATCCTCGATACCACGGTCATCACTCACAGATCACAAACGGAACCACTCTTGGTTCAACGGGTTAACTCGTAACCAAACGGTGATCATTCACGGATCACAAACGGAACCACTCTTGGTTCAACGGGTTACCTCGTAACCAAACGGTGATCATTCACGGATCACATAACCAACTTATCTCATCATCGAATCGGAGTTGTTATTAAGCACATCATTATTATTACTGTTGACCCATAGTGTGACCGACATGAACTGGGCCCTTATCCGTGGGCATGACTATCAATAGATTTAACACACACTCTGTAGAGGTTAGCACACTGTACCCACGCCACGAAACCCATGGCCTCGCACTCCCATTCGGGTGGACCAACAGCATTCCGACAAAACCTTCCTACTGCCATGACACTCTCCCAGCCACTCTGACTCACTCTAAGTCATGGGTGGCCCCGTGTCTACCCCAGAGTCCAATGGCCTCCGTCATGGCAAAATGGCCACATCGTGGCAAAAATGGTCCCAAACAGGGACATGCGCATATAACCAAACTTGGGCTCACAAGGCTTATGCCGTCCTACCTGATCAGGGTAGCGCCCGCGCATAACCTTCCCTCGTTTGAGGCACCGGCGAGAGGCACAACAATAGACCCAGTTAGGACTCTCCCATAAAGGTAAGCGTGGTTGCACTGGTTAGCTCGATAAGTGGCACCCTGACTCAGCCAACAGTTGTTCAAGTTCAATTTAATCCGGCTAAACTTGAATGCAAATATGCCGAGCCATGATAAAATAACATGATGCAATTACAATGCATGAGCATGATATCAACATAAGCATGAGGGTACAACATAACTCTCGACGATATCAACAATGAATCATATCCAACTGAGCATGGTATAATGGCGTGTATGAATATCACAAGTACAACACTACTCATAGAAACCAAGCATGACCACTAACATCAACAATAAATATCATGCAAGAACATATCAACAATGTTACCATGCAAGCATATAACCAACTGGATGCAATGGAACATGGATAACAACGGTACTCGGGACGGACGATAGTCATGCACCGAAGACCATCACCAGCATCAACATTTACTACTAACAAGCATAAGCATATGAAAGGAATACTAGCAGGTAGGATCACTGTTCAAGATATCTTCCGATATTCCGATAAATCGGCCGATTTATCACTTACCGGTGTCTGACCGATAAGATAAACGGATCGATAAATCAACCGATATGGCGATAAATCGGCTGATATGCCGATAAACTGACTGATTTACCCCTTATCATGGGTCGACCGATAAATTCCCGATAGGCGATATCCCCAACATTGGGTAAGATATGATAACATAGTGCAAGACAACATAGCACGAGAGTGAACGTGAAACTCTAAGCATCACCGGAACAACGATAACCATGTTTTAAACAAGCAGACATTTATTAAATATTCAAGTTCAAAACCATGGCTACTGCATGACTATCATGCAAGTGGGTATGGTGGCTTGCCTAGGGATGAAGAAGGCACTGGGGAGAAGTGCGGTGAAGCCGCAGAAAGATTCGCCGGAAATAGTCTTCTCCCGGAGGGGCTGTTTATGTGCAAGGGCAAAATGGTCATTTTTAGAATGTTATCATTTGGATAAAGTGTTACCAACAGAACAGTATCGATGAAATGAAGAAGCGGGCTTTGGATTCACCTCAAACAGAGTTACGAGCAAAAAGTTGTGAGGTGATGAAGATCAAGGACTTTTCTGCAAAAATATCATCACAACCAAGTCCCTGAGTGGATAAGGCAGAAGCGCATATAAGAAAATACGCTTTCGGAAGTTGAAAACAAACTAACCAGAATACGTGTCCACTTATCCACGTGGCAGAGGGGGGGGGGTCAACGCGTGTGGCTGCCAGGTGGGGTCGGCGGGGTGTGAGGCTGACGGGCGGGTCCCATGTGGGTGGGGCACGTCACTTATCCACGCGGGCAGCCTAGGTCAACGCCCGGAGACTGACCGGTGGGGCAGAGGAAGAGGCGGGTCCTGCCTGCCCGAGGTCGTCGTCTTCCTTACCCTGCCCCTGACCCAATACAGAGAAGGGGAGCAGGGGAACGACGATCGGCGACGGCTCCCAACGGCTCCGGCCACCTCCGGTAGGGGCGAAGCCACTGGTGGGCGCAGGAGGAGGTGCTTCTCCCGCCTAGACCAGCAGCAGCCGCCGGAGAGGAGCGTGGCTGCGGCACCACGCGGAGGCAGAGGGCGATGGCGACGATGGAGCAGGCTGCTCCGGCCGTCTCCGGCAACGCGGAGCATAGTGACGAGTGCAGGGCGACGCAGCAGATCCATTCAGGGGCGAAACGGCCGCCTGGGAGGGGTGGAGAGGAGGGGAGGCCACGGCGACGGGGTGCTACAGAGGCGGCGGCCATGGTGGAGGTCTTCGGGTATGCGGGCACTCTGGCGAGGGGGCAAGGGGGTGGGGCGACTCGTGGGAGTGTGGAGAGTGCGGTGGGCAAGTTGGGGAGACGAGGGAGTGGTGAGAACAGCCGGAACCAAGCCGAGTCCGAGGCGGCCATGGTAGACAGCGGCGATCTTTGGCGAGATTGGGCGACTCCAGAGGCAAATGAGGAACGGGGAGGGGCTTGGGAGCTGCGGGAGGGCTCGGGCACTCCTTATATAGCCACGGGGAAGGCTCTAGAGCGCACAAACAAGCTTGAGCAGTGCTCTAATGGAGGTCAGTGGCTGGGCATCGCACGGACATGGCATTTGCGGCTCATTTATGGTGAATCACGATGAGCCATCGATGTAGGGAGACGCATGGCATCATGATAAATTATACTTGCTTCACAAACTGAAATTTTGGGCAGAATCTAAGAATTGAAGATGAGCTCACATGGAGGCATGCCATGAGCTCAACTTGAGTGGAGGGCTATTATATGATGATATGAAGGATCATGCAAAATGGCAACTCATTTGGATATGCCTAGTTGTACCTCCTTCACAAAGCTTCTTTCTGGACAGAAACTTTTGAAAATCATAATTAAATAATTGCTAGGCAAATGAGGTTGCATTTTTGCATGTGGCAATGATATGGACATGAAAAGATGTCCAAGGAGTTTGAGGTCAATTGGGCAAAGTAAAATAGCACTTGCTTCACAATGCGCCATTTAGGGCAGAATAGGAAATGAATTATTGGAGGATTATTTTTGAACATGGCAATGAAAAGTTTTGCCATATTTGAGAAAGATATGACCCAAACAATTTATGAGAATTATTTGGAAATTTTAGGAGTGATGGAAATATAGGTTGCTTCACAACCTAGGGAAATTTGAGTTATTCCTTTAATAGAAAAGGAATATTCCCTATAAAAAGAATATCGGGATTTGGGCTAGGATGAAAATGACAGGATCTAGGGAAGGATTTGGGTATGACAAGCCACTCTGGAAACAAAGAAGAGGGCCTCTTCTTCCGTTTCCATACCACAAAGCCATGGAAAAAGAAAACTCAGGCAAAAACCTCAAAGAAACAAAAGAAAAAGAAAGGGCCAAAAATCAGGTTGTCACATGGGCGGCTTCGTCTTGACCGCCCGTTCGGCCGTCGGGCCGACCAGGACTTCTCAGGTCATCGAATATCGTCTCCACGTCAGCTCGGAATACGCCGAGCAGATGGATCCAATGGAGTTATCATCTCTAAATAGGCTCATGGATCGCATCGCCGCTCTGGGAGTCGTTTCGGAGTATGATCGGATTGGGCTTAAACCCTATCAGAGAGAGAGATTGAATCTCCACCGATCACCCATCAGATAGCGGTGGTGGAGGAGCGATGCAACAACTCTTCCCCCATACTGAGGATGAAATATGTCTGGATTTCCAAGCTCACCAAGCCGGATACATGCCCGCGGGAAGGCATGCCCCGAACTCCGAACTTAGCATCGGACTATGGGCCAGAAAAATTGGTTTACATCCTGGAGTCAGAACTATTAAGCTCGGAAACTCCTGAAGCTCTGGGTCACCAATCGGATCTTGGTTCGGACTTAAATCCATCCACCCAGCCAGACTCAAGCGATCTTTCCCGCATCAGACAATAGTCCCAAGAGACAGTACATCACTTTTGGGCCAGATTCCTCATTGTCAAGGACAAGGTCAAAGACTATTGCGATGAAGACACAATCTCATTATTCTGCAAAAATTGCATAGACACGGGACTCCTTAACGCCATAAATCATCGTCACATATCACGCTTCGATGACTTGGCGATCATAGTACAGAAGTACTGTGTGATGGAAAGTGCCTGGAAAATTCAGGCAGCCTTTTGGCATCCACTGGCTCTTGCTAAACCCCTCGTCTGACCTAAAAGGGTTTACCCTCGTAGGTTGCCCAATCTTATCACGAAGAAATCGAAGCCCACTACAGGGCGCGCAACTGTTTTGGAGGGGTGGCTCGATAGGCCATGCAAAATACACACCACACCAGATACCATACCAACACACAACCTTAGAGCATGTTGGATACTTCAGCAGGTGGCCAAGAGCGGCACGGATCACCTCATAAAAAACATCACAGAGCAACATCCCACAGAACACAACACTACAGTATTGATAGTCTTCGAGACTTTCTCCTCAGGTAACAGGCGCAAGAGAGCACTCCATGGCCTCGCTGAAGTCTGCCAAGTCGCAGCAATAAACTCCTAGAATGACACGGCCAAAAATTTCAGTGCCAGCGATGAGCCGCAACTCAAAACAGTCTGGGCACCAGCCGCTTTTGTCCTAAGTCCAATCGTGGACGACTTCCGGCTTACCAAAGTACTCATGGATGGCGGTAGTGGACTAAACCTCATTTACGAGGAAACTCTCAACAAAATGGAAATAGACAGGAGCCGCATTGAGCACAGCAGCGCAACCTTCCGAGGAATTATTCCCAGCCGGGAGGCACGATGTGCAGGAAAAATCACACTCGATGTGGTATTCGGCACGCCAGAGAATTATCGGTCCAAAGAGATAACCTTTCAGGTGGCCCCTTTGAGGGAGTCCTGGATTAGGGGGTCCTCGGACAGCCGGACTATATACTTTGGCCGGACTGTTGGACTATGAAGATACAAGATTGAAGACTTCGTCCCGTGTCCGGGTGGGACTCTCCTTGGCGTGGAAGGCAAGCTTGGGAATCCGGATGTGTAGATCTCCTTCTCTATAACCGACTTTGTGTAACCCTTGCCCCCTCTGGTATCTATATAAATCGGAGGGTTTAGTCCATAGGAAAACAACAATCATACCATAGGCTAGCTTCTAGGGTTTAGCCTCTTCGATCTCGTGGTAGATCAACTCTTGTAATACTCATGTAAGTGCATCTAGTGCCCCTTAGTGATTTTGGTGTATTGAAGACTTATAGGTTAAGAGACTGATGCGTTTGTGAGTGTACATAGGTCTATAAGTCTACGAGTTGTTTGATATTTACAGAGAAAGTCTACCCCTAAAAATGAAGTTCTTCGACTGAAGACTTTGGATTTCTGAAGACTTTCTGAAGACTTTGAAAGTGAAGAAATTAGTGTGACCTTGAAGACTTAGTAATCGCTCGAGGAACATGAAGCGCGAAGACTTGTTTTCATAGTTTCATTTTCTCTTTCTTGAGTCATAGGAAACACCGTACTGTTAAAGGGGGTCGAGGAAATACTAAGGAGAAATTTCCATGTGATGCTGAACTCAAATCCTACACCTACCAATCCCTTCGAGTGAAGCCATTGAAAATATCGCACAGTTCAGCCATATTCTTCAGTGACAGAGACGAAGTTCTTCTGCTCTCTGAGGAATTTGTTCTGGCTAAAGACTTAGGATTTTGCCAGTGCGGATTGCCTACCAAGTGAGGAACATGATAGCCCTGAGGAATTCGAACCTCAAATATTCCGACCATTGTTGTGCTACGCGCCAACTGTCCCAAAATATCTACCCACCTAATGGTCATATCAGACAAGGGCATTGATGTCTTATAATGTTAGGCTGCTCCCTAGGCTATAAATAGCCGCCCCCTACAACCACTAGTTGGTTGGCTGCTCCGAGAGAAGCTGACGCTTGTCATTTGAGAGTAACCCATCCTCCGAGGACTTTGAATGAAAATCATCAAGTGAGGAAATCCCAAACCCAAACCTACAAAACCCCATGTGATTGAGCATCACTGAAGAGATTGATCCTGCATGGATCCGACGCTTGTTTCCTTTGAAGACTGTGCTTCTTCCAGACGGTCAGGCGTCAAGGTCTAGAGCATCCAAGAGGAATTGTGGATCGCCGAGTGACCGAGTTTGTGAATGTTCGGAAGTCACCTGAAGACTTACCACGAGTGATTGGGCGAGGTCTATGTGACTTTAGCTCAAGGAGAATACGGTGAGGACTGTGTGTCCGGGACTGGGTGTCCTCGAGTTTAAATACTCAGCTGCTCCAACCAGATGTACAACTGAGACAGCAGTTGGAACTGGTCTACCAAATCATTGTCTTCACCGAGCTTACTGGTTCTATTTCCTCAACTCTTTAAATTCCTCATGTATGTTGTTGTGTGCCTGTTCATATCTGTTTGAAGACTTTGACTGAAGACTTTCTCAATTTCCTCAGTTCTATTTCTTCAGTCTGTTCGTCTTCTTCCTTGTGTTATCCTGTGTTTATGCTTTCTGTACTCTGTGCTTGTCTTCATTTCATCATGATGACTATGCCTGTGTTCTGTTATGTTCCTTTCCGAGTACTTATTCCGCTGCAAGTAGTTCTTCATTTAGGAATTTCCTCACCAGCAAATTCCTCAGTGAAGAATTCATAAAAATCGCCTATTCACCCCCCTTTAGTCGATATAACGCACTTTCAACTCATATCATCAAGATCAATCAAGCAGGAAGTAGGGTATTACCTCCATCGAGTGGGCCCGAACCTGGGTAAACATCGTGTCCCCAGCCTCCTGTTACCATTAGCCTTAGACGCACAGTTTGGGACCCCTACCCGAGATCCGCCGGTTTTGACACCGACATTGGTGCTTTCATTGAGAGTTCCACTGTGCCATCACGGTAAGGCTCGATGGCTCTTCAATCGTCTTCAACGATGCGGTCCAGGGTGAGGTTTTCCTCTCCGGACAGATCTTCGTATTCGGCGGCATCATATTGCGGGCCAACTCGCATGGCCATCTGGAGCAGATCGACAGCTATGCCCCTGGCCGTCAGGTCAGGTTTGGAAACTTGAACTACACTACCGACCTCCGCAGAGACTTGATCTCCGACGGATCCGAGCCCATGTCAGGAGCGCCGAACAGTCACGGCGGGCATGACATAGATCTGCCATCGGATGGTATTCGAGAGATCGCACCTGCGGCTGCCCCGGCCCTTAATCCGGAGCACAACACGCCATCCGAGGACAGGTGGATCGACCCCGCCATGGAGGCCGCACGTTCATTGGCGCTGGAGTCGAACACAGACTTCACCTCCAAAGAGATCTATGTCATCGGACCCTCGGACTCGTATCCGGCTTCCAAACCACGTGCGTCCATGCCTATCCATTCTGATCTGGCACCGATCATGGAGTTTACCTCCGCGGATATCTTTCAGCACTCACCCTTGGGCAACGTGCTAAACTAATTAAGGTCTCTCTCTCTATCAGGAGACTCTTGGTCGAACTATGTCCAGCTTGAGTGGGAAGCGGACGATGAAAGAATTTGTTCCCCACCCACCACCCACTTGATAGCCATTGTCGATGACTTAACCAGCACGCTTGACTTTGACTCCGAAGACATCGACGGTATGGACGACGATGCTGGAGATGAACAGGAACCACCGCCTACGGGGCGCTGGACAGCCACCTCATCATACGATATATACATGGTGGGAACACCCAAAGAAAACAACGGCGAGGAATGGAAGGATGCAACGGAGGATAATCCCCTCGAGCAAAAAACCAAAGCGATGACGTAGGCGCCGCTCTAAATCCCGCCACAACAAAAACAACGATAACAGCGCAAGAAAGAATAACACCCCGATCGACTCCAAAGGAAATGACGACCCCATGGACCCAGCGATGGAGCAGGATGGGCCAGGGGACGGTGAACATAGTTCGGAGCCAATGTCCGATGATGGTGATCCCGAGGGTAAAACTCATCAACCTGTCTCCGGAGAGGAGAATAGTCCGGACAATGATGCACTCATCATCCCAGAAAAACACTTGGAACAAGAGAACCTCCAAAGAAGGCTTATTGCCACTGCGAGGAGCTTGAAGAAGCAGAAGCAAAGGCTTAAGGCCGCGCATGATACGCTCAACCGCAGATGGAACAAAGTGCTCGACACTGAAGAGAAATACGGCGACGATCGCCACACAAAGAGCTTCCCAAAGCGCAAGCTGCTGCCCGAATTTGACGATGAGGCCATAGAGCCCAACCCGATGAAAAATAATACGGCCAATCAGCTGGACTGACCACCCCGTGGCCGCGATAGGGAGGCTCATGATGCCACACACAAGTTAGCACACGACTTACATGAGCTCCTGAACAAAAAAACCGGTGTGGCCAGGTCCATCTATGGATCTAGAAAACGTGCTCCGGCGCAGGATCACAGCCACCAAACGATCATACCTATCGAATACCAGCTCGGAATCAACACCGAACACAACAACCGTCAATAGCATGCCACGACACATCCAAATATAGGCGTGCTGTGCACCCCCTGTGCTTCACCGATGAGGTGCTGGATCATGAATTTCCAGAGGGATTTAAACCCGTGAATATAGAGGCATACGGGGAACGACAGACCCTGGGGTTTGGATTGAGGACTTTATCCTTCATATCCACACAGCTCGTGGAGACGATCTCCACTCCATTAAATACCTGCCCCTCAAGTTGAAAGGACCATCTCGGCATTGGTTGAAAAGCCTCCCCAAAAACTCAATTGGAAGTTGGGAGGAACTTGAGGATGCTTTCAGGGCCAATTTTCAAGGGACCTATGTCCGACCTTCGGACGCTGACAACCTAAGTCACATAATCCAACAACCCGGATAGTCAGCCCGTAAGCTCTGGCACAGATTTCTCACTAAGAAGAATCAAATCGTCGATTGCCCGGATGCCGAAGCCTTAGCGGCCTTCAAGGACAGTATCCGGGACGAATGGTTAGCCAGACACCTCGGCGAAGAAAAGCGAAGGACAATGGCAGCCTTAACAAGCCTTATGACCCTCTTTTGGGCGGGCGAGGACAGCTGGTTGGCCCGTAGCTGCACCAGCGACCCAAGCACATCCGAAGTCAGGGATGGCAATGGGAAGCCACGACACAATGAAAGTAAGCACCGTAACAATGAAGACGGCCCAGACAATACGGGGGTCAACGCCGGATTCAAGGGCTCTCGACCCGGTCAACGGAAAAAGCTATTTAAAGGCAACAGAGATGGACCGTCCAGCCTAAACAAGATTCTAGACAGATTATGTCAGATTCATGGCACCCCCGAAAAACCTACAAACCACACCAACAAAGAATGCTGGGTCTTCAAGCAGGCCGGCAAACTAAACACTGAACACAAGGGGAGGGAGACCCCAAGTGAAGACGAGGATGAGCCTCGCCAGCCGAACACTGGGGGATAGAAAAAATTTCTACCAGAGGTCAAAACAGTGAACATGATTTACGCAACTCATATACCAAAAAGGAGGCGCAAGCGTGCACTCTGAGATGTATACGTTGTAGACCCAGTTGCCCCCAATTTCAGCCCTTGGTCGGCCTGCCTGATCACTTTCGATTGCAGGGATCATCTGACTAGTATCCGGCACGGAGGATCGGCTACCTTGGTGCTTGACCCAATAATTAATGGATACCATCTCACCCGAGTCCTTATGGATGACGACAGCAGTCTTAATCTGATATATCAAGACACTATCCGCAAGATGGGGATAGACCCGTCAAGAATTAGCCAAAGTAGTACTACCTTTAAAGGAGTAATAATAGGTGTAGAGGCCCGCTGACCGGGCTCTCTAGCACTAGAGGTTGTATTCGGCTCACCCAACAACTTCCGAAGCGAAGAACTAATCTTCGACACCGCTCCATTCCGAAGCGGCTACCATGCACTGCTCGGAAGAACGGCCTTTGCCCGTTTCAACACAGTTCCGCATTACGCTTATCTTAAACTCAAGATGCCCTGTCCACGTGGCGTCATCACAATCAGCGCAAATACAGAATGTTCTCTACATGCGGAAGCATACGTGGCGGCTCTAGCAGCCAAACAGCCTCCCCAACCAGAATAACTGATTGGTCATCAAGACTATGAACACGGTTAGACGTGTTCGGTGCACCACTTGATGTAGCAGCCCAAATAAACCTGAGCTCGGGTGGATGGATATACCCCAATAGGTGGTGCTAGGGGCTGCCCGCATAAAAAAAGAAGCCCATAGTTTGGCTTGACCCTATTAATACAATAATAGAATGCATCTTCATGGTTCATTAATAATAACCAACTTTTAGCACGATCGCACCAGACCGTTTTTTACCTGGGTTTTTCTTCTTTACAGATGATCATCATGCTACACCCTTCCAGGATACAACACAACGGATACAAAGGCACAGACGTGCAACAAGGCCCCGCTCAAAGGTTTGTCTTTAGATTAAGCCCATGTGTAAACCTTTTCTAATGTCTCTTGTTTCTTGACACCCTTCGGGCACTTAATACAACCGAGAGGGATACTGGCGTTATTGGCATTTCGCCACGCCAGATTAATGCGTGTATCTGGAAATTCAGGGCTCATTATCGAGGGCGTTACTTAACCCAGTATATGTTGTAAAGTCCGAATACCTTAAGGAGTGTTCGGTGTCGCGAGTTTGGCCTTATATGCATCATCTCCAAAACATGTCTTTGGTCAAAAGTTGGGTTTGCCCAACTCCCGTGTTTTTCTACCTTACGTTCCGCTCTATCGGCTAAGGTGGCACCGGGAGAACTACTGCGATTGTGCCGTGGTTCATCTGGATGAGCACCTCAGTAGAGAAAGCCGAAAACTGACTGTCGTGATATAGCGCGAGACTGGTCAACCATTCGATGACTCAGCGGAATCTTCGTGATTCCTCCGCATTAATGAAGGACTGGTTTCCCGATCATGTACGTACGCGCACCATATTCGGATGAACGCGGAAGTACCAGGGGCTATATAGTAGTCCCACCGTCAAACTACTATGGCTAAGAGAAAGTGCTAAAGCTATATAGTCCGATTGCCTGGTTGGTCGCGCTATCACCTCCTTAAGGGACCAAGACGTTGGATCAAGTGTGATTACGCGCTTTTTCGAACACCCCCGCATTATATGCGTGGGGGCTGAAGCCGACGACTGGAAACTTTCAGGTTATATACATACATAAACGGCCGCACAAGAGGCACTATAATACTTTCGGGCAAAAGTATAAACACAACCTTTATAATTAAAATAGCATTCTTTTTACAATTCAGATACATGTCACTCGAACATGGTACTCTTCGAGCACTGAGCCTCTATTAAATGGGAACCTTCTAGGACTTCCTCGAAATAGTGCTCGGCCGGGTCCTGGCTTCCTGCCGGACCCCGGGTTGCAATAGTGGTGGCCTCCATCCCTGCCCAATATGTTTTAACACAGGCAAGCGCCATCCGCGCACCCTCTATGCACGCCGACCTCTTTACAACGTCGATATGTGGCACAACCAAGCCAAAATAATTGTCCGGCCTTGGTCCCTTCGGCCAAAGATGATCCACGACAGACCTCATGGAAAGCCCGGATAACCTGTGGAGCTCGGCCCACTCGGCCATTTGTTCGTTTAATAGAAGCGGACTCTTTGGAGCACTGAACTGCGACCAGAACAACCGTTCCACCTCATGATCTTTCTAATCTTTGAAATATCCAGTCGCATCAGCAACACTCTTGGCCAAGTCCAAGTACGCGTCCTCAGCACTCCATAATTGATCCAGAGGGGCATACTTCGGATCTCCGAACTTCGTCCGCAATAGAAAGGGCTTCCCAGCCGTGATATCTCCAGCTTGACGAAGCTCCTCCCTTGCCGCTCTAATCTTAGAGCGAGTTTCCTTGGTTGCTTCCAAGGCCTTCTTCGGGTCAGCCGCTTTTGCTTGGTTTTCCTTTTCAAGGAGCACATATCGGTGGCGGCATCCTTCATCTCAACAGCCATCTTAGCTATTTTATCTTTGCTTTGGCGATGAGTAGCATGTTCGGCTCTTAACTCCTCGGCCGCCTTTAGGGCGGCTGCATCACTTCTCCTGGCTTGATCCTTGGCTTGGGCAAGTTCCGTCCGATGGGTCTCCACAGCGGCAGCTCCATCTGCGGTCACAGCATATTACATATACTAGCATCAAGCTCCTCTTAATATTTGCTGACAATTCGAAAAAACATACCATGTGCCTCGTGAAGCCGCTTGTTCACAAGCGCGATGTCGGCATCCGCCACGTCAAGCTATCGCCTCAGTTCGGCGAAATCAGCAGTCCGGTCAGCCACCGGACCCTCAGCCGCCTGCACATGAAAGCAGCGTGATCATTACCTGGGACTATGATCCTCTGATTACCGCCTTTGGATGGCAACCAGAGTCTCAGGGGCTACTATCTATACATAGCACACCTAGCGCGTGCGGTACCATCAAAAATACATATATTACTTTGCGTACCTCAAAGCCTCTTAGCAGGCTCGTAAAAGCTTCATTCAACCCACTTTTGGCAGATGAAATCCTCTCAACCACCGTACCAATTAAGGTACGATGCGCCTCTGAGATAGCCGCTTGCTCCAGAAGACCCATCAGTGTGTTCGGCCGTGCACCGGACAATCCCGAACTCTTTCTGTTGCTCTCCTTAGGGGCCGAATACTCCGGACTTCGGGTAGCCGAAGACTTACCTTTCGGCCTTGGCGTATCAGGAGAAATCCTATGTGACGACACCTCGGGGTCATCCGCCCCATGAGGCGGGGAGGCAGGAGGAGGCAATTCGCTCTCCATCATCTCCGGGAGAAGATCCCCCAAAGACGAACTCTGATGAGAAGGGCTACGAGCCGGACTTCAAGACATATGTCTCGGTTATTATTCTCAGAGATGAAGCAGGATATATTTACCAAAATACTTTTGATTCACTTACAGCTCGGTGGAGGGCTGACCCTCTTGCGGGCGTTGTGCGGTGAGGACGCCCTCTAGGGTAGGGCCCCCTGGCGAAAGTTTTTTCCCTCCTCTGGAAACCTCTGCTTCCAAGTCTTTGGAGGCGGCCATTTTCTTCCCGTGGGAGGAGGGGATTTTTGATTCACCTCTCCGATTATCCTCCTTCTTGGATACATCAATTCCCCCAGTCTAGCTGTATAATGTATGAAGCCCTCTCTCGGCTTCTCTATGCCTCCCTTCATCTTCTCCTAATGGCACTTGATAAGGTGCGGGCTCAAGCATCCTGGTTAACACGGGGTCCGGGGAGCCTTCGGGAAGAGGGGCCGAACACCTACTCCTCTCCGCCTTTCTTAGCCAATCCTGGTCGAGGGTAGTTTTCAGAATAATGTTATGACAAACATAAACAGCGTGTTTGGTTGCGGAGTTGCTTACTTGGGTATCCAGACGATTGCAGTTCAGGCCCACATCCTCGATGGTGTCCGGACACTTTATTCGTGATCCGAAGAATAATCAATACATCCCTTCGAGCGTCATGCCGAAGAAGTGTTGAATAGTTCGCAGTCCTTCTGGGTTGAACTCCCGCATTCGGAGATGTCGAAGTTTGCATGGCAGGACCCGACGTACTAGCATTACTTGAATTATTTCGACGAGGCTGACATCCCTCTTGAGAAGATCTCGAATGCGGCTTTGTAATGTCAGCACATCATTCACTGGCCCCCAGTCCAGCCCTTTGTTGACCCATGACGCCAGTTGAGGCGGAGGGCCCGGGCGGCCGCCCACTTTGTACCTTGGGGCGTTCTGATGTAAAACCACTCCCGTTGCCATAGGCCGGACACCTCCGAGAAGGAACCCTTTGGCCATAGGGCCCCGGCACCTTTGCTTATTATAGCGCCTCCGCACTCCACATGTCGCTTGGCAATCATCTTTGGCTTCACATCAAAGATCTTGAGCCACAAGCCGAAGTGTGGGGTAACGCGGAGGAAGGCCTCACACACGACGATAAACGACGAGATGTGAAGGATGGCATCTGGAGCTAGATCATGGAAATATAGCCCATAATAAACCATGAGTCCTCTTACGAAAGGATCAAGACTAAAGACAAGCCCTCAGAGGAAGTGGGAGACGAATACGACACTCTCGTTGGATTCCGGAGTAGGAATAACCTGCCCTTGAGTAGGTAGCCTGTGGGGGGTTTCGGTGGTCAGATATCTAGCCTCCCTAAGCTTCTTGATGTCCTCCTGTGTGACAGAGGAGGCCATCCACCAGCCTTGAAGGTTGGATCCGGACATGATTGGGGGTCTGAAGTGCTTAGCCTAAACCTTGGGTGTTGGAACTCGAGGTAGGAGAAAGAAAGGGTTGAGCGTGGAAAGAAAAGGACAGATCTTGGCCCCTTTATAAAGGGGGTGAATATCAAGCGTCCCCCGCGTGGCCGTTTGTAACTTGCCTAAAATCAAGGGGTCATACTAACAAGCACGGTTGGGTTACCCACACCCGTATTGAAGAGAATCCCGTGATAAGGGAAACACGATCTCTGCTTCGACAAGACATGCCAATAAAACTGCCTCGTAATACGTGTAGTTGCAGGCTGGGAAAAATGGTTCGTATAATGACCGAGCCGCGACATGATATCAAGCTATGAAAATATGTCAGCATATTAGATTTGTGGAATATTATGCTCTCTACTGTAGTATGTGGAAATTGTTTTGCAGATCGAACACGATCCTTGTGTTCAAAATCTTCTATGGAGTATTCGGAGAAGGAACCCACCTTGCGATGACGAAGACAATATGCGCGCCGGACTCATTGTCATTGAAGCCTGGTTCAGGGGCTACTGAGGGAGTCCTGGATTAGGGGGTCCTCGAATAGCCGGACTATATACTTTGGCCGGAATGTTGGACTATGAAGATACAAGATTGAAGACTTCGTCCCGTGTCCGGGTGGGACTCTCCTTGGCGTGGAAGACAAGCTTGGGAATCCGGATGTTTAGATTTCCTTCTCTGTAATCGACTCTATGTAACCCTAGCCCCCTCCATGTCTATATAAACCAGAGGGTTTAGTCCATAGGACAACAACAATCATACCATAGGCTAGCTTCTAGGGTTTAGCCTCTTAGATCTCGTGGTAGATCAACTCTTGTAATACTCATATCATCAAGATCAATCAAGCAGGAAGTACGGTATTACCTCCATCGAGAGGGCCTGAACCTAGTTAAACATCGTGTCCCCAGCCTCCTGTTACCATTAGCCCTAGACGCACAGTTCGGGACCCCCTACCCGAGATCCACCGGTTTTGACACCGACACCCTTTCTCTAGTGGATATCACGCCTTGTTGGGGCGGGATGCATTTGCGAGCTTCCAAGCCATACCCCATTATGGGTACATGAAGCTCAAGATGCCTGGGCCCAATGGAATTATCACTCTTGCCAGTGATCCGGACACAACACGTCGCGCCAAAAATAAAACAGCCGCCTTGGCCCTCGAAGCATTGTCTGAAGCCCTCGCGGCCGAAAAATTAACGGCATTACTCTCCAAAGTGGATAGGGACGACGTGATACTCGATAAGCGATCCAAGTCCACCTCCTTCCAACTAGCGGATGAAATAGTCAAATTCCAAGTCCACCCAACGGACTCCTCGAAGACAACATCCATCGGGGCACAGCTGGACCCCACAATCGACGCCGCACTGCGGGTGTTTCTACGCGAGAATTGGGATATCTTCGCCTGGCACCCTTCTAATATGCCGGGGATCCCATGCAGGTTGGTCGAACACAGCCTTAACATACTGAAGGGATACAAGCAGATCAAGCCACACTACGACGCTTTTCAGAACCCAAACGACAAGCTATGGGAGAGGAACTAGCCAAGTTACTTGAGGCCGGATTCATCAAAGAAATAAAACACCCGGATTGGCTAGCAAACCTGGTGATGGTACCAAAGAAGGATAAATCCTGGCGCCTATGTGTCAATTTCAAACACCTCAACAAGTCTTGCCCTAAGGATCCCTTCCCTCTCCCGTGCATCGATCAGATTATCGATGCTACCGTGGGACACGACTCATTGTGCTTCCTCGACACATACTCCGGATACCATCAAATCAAGATGGCGGAGTCCGACCAAGCCGCAACGGCATTTATCACCCCATACGGGCCTTTCTGCTTCAACACTATGCCTTTCGGGCTCAAAAACGCTGGTGCCACCTACCAATGCATGATTCGAATATGCCTAAAGAAACAAATCGGCAAAACAGTAAGCATACATCGACGACGTAATCATCAAGACTAGACATGCCAAGTCTTTAATAGACGATCTAAGGCTCATGTTCGATAACCTCCGAACATATGACATTAAGCTCAATCCGGAAAAATGTGTTTTCGGTGTTCCCGCCGGAAAGCTGTTGGGCTTCATTGTTTCCAATAGAGGAATTGAAGCAAACCCAGCTAAAATACGAGCTTTGTCACAGTTGGCTACCTCAACAGATCTCAAACAGATCCCGAAACTAACTGGATGCATGGCAGCTTTAAGACGCTTCATCTCCAGATTGGGAGAAAAGGCATTGCCACTTTATTGCCTTCTTCAACGAACCGAAAACTTCGAGTGGACAGACGCGGCGACGGCCGGACTGGAGGAAATAAAGGCCCTTTTAGCAAGCAAACCAATCCTGGCTGTGCCGAGCATTGGCAAACCCATGTTGTTATACATAGCCGCAACACACCAAGTTGTGAGTTCGGTGCTCGTCGTCGAACGAGAGGAGGACGGACACAAATTTCCGGTTCAGAAGCTGGAATACTATGTATCTACTGTCCCCACATCATGCAAATCCCGGTACCCACATTACCAAAAAATAGCATACATGGTCTTGATGGCATCCCGGAAACTACGACACTACTTTCAATAGTGTTCAATCACGGTAGCCTCCGAAGTACCACTTAATGACATAATAAACAACCGCGATGCCACGGGCCGGATTGCCAAGTGGGCCATAGAGCTCCTCCCATTCGACATCACATATAAACCACGGCGAGCCATTAAATCCCAAGTACTGTCGGACTTCGTCGCCAAATGGACAGAGGCTGAACTCCCTAAAGAGTACGGCACATACTCCAACTGGATCATGCACTTCGACGGCTCTAAAATGCTGGCAGGTCTGGGAGCAGGCATCGTCCTCACATACCCCACTAGAGATACAGTCCAATTCGTACTCAAAATATTATACACAAACTCCAACAATGCAGCCGAATACGAGGCTCTGTTGCATGGTCTTCAGATGGCCGTCTCCATGGGCATTTAGCGCCTAGAAGTGTGTGGGCATTCAAGCCTCGCAATATCTCAAATCAATGGATACTTTGATGCCAAAGATCTGAAAATGGCGGCATATCATAATGTCGTCCTTAAGATGTCAGCTCGGTTCGAGGGGCTCGAATTTCATCATGTGGTTTGAGAAAACAATCAAGAGACGGATGTCCTCGCCCGCATCGACGCTAAGCGCGACCCCGTCCCACCTAGTATCTTTCTGGAAAGGCTTTTCAAGCCATCCGTGGTGTGGCAAGGGGAGACCAGCAACATTAGTCCGGATCCGACCACAACCCCAGAATCTGAACACACTAACATAATCGGGGGCACTACTATTGAAATAACACCCTCGGCCCATCTCATCATGGCTGTTATCGCCCCATGGACTGAACCCTTCTTGGCCTACCTTAACAGGCATGAACTCCCACTACAAAAAAATACACTTCCGTGATGATACTTGTTTGTCACAGTAGGTCGCATTTTCTGTCATGCATGTACATCCATGACGATTTTATGACAGAATCAAGATAGTCATACCTATGCTGTCGTAGAAGTGTTCCATGACATTACCAAAATTATCATCACGGAAGTGTCCACTTCCATGATGATAAATCGCGCGTCACAGAAGTGCTTTCATCAAGGGTGACCGACACGTGGCATCCACTGTAACAGAACGCCGTTAAGCTATCGGGTCGGGTTTTGGATCCGATAACCCATTAACAGCCCCGACCAATGGGAAATTTCCACGTGTAATATTCTTATTGGCCGGACGAAACACATGTTAGCTCGTTACTGGGTCACATAGGCGCCTATGATATTTCGACACGTGCCACGGCCCACCGCTGGCCCATTTAGCTTACAAAGCCGGCCCGTTTGACTTGGTCAAAACTTAACGGGCTGGCCCATGAAAAGCCTGTTAACGGTCTCTTTGCAAATAGCCCATTTTACGGCTCGTTAACTCACGGCCCGTTAGGCACTAAAGGAAATCGGCCCAACAACGTCATGTGGGCCGTGAATATAACACCAACCCATTTCAGTTTCAGCCCATGTATGGCCCACGACGTCTTTCGGCTCATATGAGGCCTTCGTATCTTTCGGCCCTTTACAGGCCCACGGTGACTCTAGCCATAATGAACAGTAATTTTCTTTGTACCCATTAACGGTCCATGATTTACATGGGCCGTTTCCAGCCCGTGTTAGCTTTTAGCCTATTGACGACCCATATGTTCTTGGGCTCCTTTTCGGCCCTCGATTACTTCCGGCCCGTTACTGGCCTGCTCCCCTAATGGGCCAAATTGGGCCCATGGCCAGAGTCAGCCCGTTACTGGCATGTTCCACAAATGGGCCTAATTCGGCCCATGGCAAGAGTCGGCCCGTTACAAGCCAGTTACCCTAATGGGCCAAATTCGGCCCATGGCAAGAGTCGGCCCGTTTCTGGCCAGCCCGTCCTATATTCTGGCCCATTAACGACCCGTTATGCCTATGATATAATTAAGCTTTTGCAGTCCTACGGCCTGTTAACGAACCGTTACCGTGCTGGGCCGATACCAATTACGCTCGATTATGGCCCATGTAGACCCATTTATCCGACGGCCCGAGGCCCACAGATTACAGGCCCATTTATCGACGGCCCAAGGCCCACCGATTACAGGCCCATTTATCGACGGCCCTAGGAGACCCATGGATCCTACGGCCCGTATATGGCCCATGGGTAGTTGAGGCCACTAGCAAACCAGGGAAAAAGAAGACTAGGAAATAAATAAGGCCGAAACTAACTCTAGGCTATTAAGGCGATTGCACAGATTACATCCACTCGGCAGAAAAGATCGCCACCTGTGCAAATATAGGGAACACCCTACACTATACAAAAATGGCTTGCTGTTTTCTTCAGCCGGTGGCTGCACGTTAAGAATAAATTTTGTATCGCACCAAAACAAATTACAACTATATAACAAAAGAAAGGTTGGCATAAAACTTAAGAGTCTAGCAGATAAATGCACCACCAGAAGTTTAGAAGCTCGGTTCATTTGACCTGACTGTTATGTTTTCATGTTGTATTGTCCGATGGAGCACCATAACCCTCGCCTTCATTTCCCCTAGGTTCCAGAACAACATAGCAAATGTCTGATAGTCTGGTTTCAAAACCATGCATATCTTGACGACATTGAGCAATGTTTCTCCTTGTTTCACAAAGGGCTCTGTTAGGGAATGGACTTGTGTCTGGAGCGCAGATACAACATTGCTTTGAGCTTGCATATCTTGATCATGAGGCAGTTTGGACGATATTGCCTTAACAACCAACACAGTATTACGCAGGAACGTGCTTTTGGCACTGTTAGTGGACAGGTACTGACCCACTGCAGCAAGAGCTGACATTGCGGTTATAGTTGCCTCGCCACCTTCAGAAGGTGGCGGTTCCACCATTTTTTCCATAGCTCGCTGAAAAGTTGAGGTTTTACATTAGTAGTACCAGAACAGAAGATAT
Organism: Triticum dicoccoides; assembly: GCF_002162155.2. Classification (NCBI taxonomy): domain Eukaryota; kingdom Viridiplantae; phylum Streptophyta; class Magnoliopsida; order Poales; family Poaceae; genus Triticum; species Triticum dicoccoides. Next base: position 166,314,694 of record NC_041385.1, on the reverse strand, counting down.
TAAGGAGGCAGCAAAACCAAACAAAATAGCTTTGGTCTATATACAGAAGTTATTCTGGTGAACCCATGTAAAATATTAGTTGTATTTTATTGCAAAGTACATAATAAAACCAGGTTCCAAACATATGACCATGTACCATCGCTAATGTATTGTCCATTTCTTCACATTGTATTGAGGGCTAAGGATAAAGAGACGAAGTTTATAATACGGTAAGCATAGTATGACATCATTCATATCACAAAACAACTGAGAACAGACAAATAGGCAATTGTAATGTTGTGTGGGCAAGTCCAGCACGGAACTAGATTACGGGTCAAGATCAAAGGAACATCACTCCTCCCTTTTAAACCTTGTAAGGTGCAATGATACGCTAAGACAATTGTGTATAAAATTGAAAAGAGTAATAGACATTGGCTGCAAACCATGCAGTTCAAGGCACAAGTTAGAGTAAGTAGTAGTTAAAAGGAATGAGGATTAAGGACTTACAACAGCGGCTTTGACTGGTGTAGTCATGCCCTTCTTCTTGCTGGTGTGACAGTCCTTGAAGATTTCCACAACATTTGGTCCAGATACTTTTTGTTCCTTGCGGGCTTTCCTCTGCATTTCGAACAAGTCAATATAGATCTGATAATATGGTACAGCAAAAAGAGTGAAACAACAGCTAATCACAAGAGCCTCGCAGTGTGCAATATAGCTACGAGATCCTGTCGTTTGTTGGAATTTCACTTTCGTACGGTTGGCCTTGTTCTTTGAACAGTTCACCTACAAGAAGATAGATTTGTGTGGAACATGCATCTATAGGACTTCAACATGTGATATGATCCCATATATATAATGTACCTGATACTTTGGATCAGACCAGTGTTTAACAAGGCCCCTCCAGTCTTCATCCGATATATTTTCCACTAGAGATGTTTGGGAAAGTTCACTGTTAGCCTTGCCTTCAAAGTGAGTTTTCCTCAAGTTATACCGATACTGTCGCAGAGCAGACTTGAAAACATGGGTGCAAGCTTGTCTGGTTGCATCATCTTGGCTATCCAACTTGAACCTCATCTGTTGAAAATTATGGGAGTCTCATTATCAGCAACCTAGGAAGTATGGGATAGAGCAAGACGATATTACTAGTTTCCATACATAACCATACTTACAGATAAATGGTCGAGGAAGATGTTGAACTAGGTTTCGTCTTTGCCATTCCTGTACTGAATCCATGTTGGGAGGATACGTACATGACACCTAACGGCAACCGCTGCCTCTGATACTAACTTGGCTGACTCTGTAGCATCACGTAGCCTTTTTAAACCTGCCTCAAAACGGATCTCCATTCTTCCTCATCTAGATTTAGTTAACCTATTGAGCATTATCCCTGATGTTTGTTTCCTCTTGCGCCTAGGTGCTAGTCCAACAACGAACATAGGAAGTGTTAGTGTACATCATACTATGAGACTACATATAAAGAAGCATGCAACTGTAACTTGACTCCAGCAACTACCTTCTTGCTGTTGAAGCTCACAAGGTTCATCTGATATTGCCAACTTGTCTTGTGTCAAGAGTGCTTGGGAAGTAGTGTCAGGTGGCAAGGGAGCTTGGGAACGTGCTCCTAGCTAAGTTGATGCACAAGTATGTCATGCAGCTGGTAGTACTATGGTAGGTATTGCAAGAACTAGGGCCGTCTCTGCTTGTTTGGTGGCAGCTATTTGTTTCTGTTTGGCTTTTTTTGCAGCTCGTGTAGCATGGGATGCCGTGTTTGTAGAATTTTCCGCTGGCTTTCACCTTCTATTGCACCATCAGTACTAGTAGAATCTTCAGGATTCATCCGCTTCTCATTCCCTGCCATTCTGTGTTTCTTCCTCCTTCTCTGTGCCATGTTAAGTCAAGCCAACAAGAAAAACGAATAACAATTTAGTTCTTTAGAAAAAATTGATGCGTGATGCAGACGAACTGAACTTTGATGTTAGACAACCACATAATAGGAGGATGTAATATGTATGAAAAATAGGATGGAAGAGATAACCAGAACTATGATGTGTAAACTAAGAAGAAGACATTTCACCAAATTAGAAGCAATGCAATGGAAGGTAGACACCATATGAAAGATGCTACAAATATCGCTCTGCCAAGTTAACAGTGTCTCAGCATAAATGGCATTTAAACAAATGTAGAGCAGTACAAGAAATAAATCATATGCAAGATGCAAACAACATCACACTACCATGTTAGAGGTCTCTCGTCATTAGTGCCATTGCATATTCACAGCATTGCATATTCACAGCTTATGATGTGTAAACTAAGGAGAAGGCATTTTAACAAATTAGAAGCAATGAAATCTAGACACCATATGAAAGATGCAACGAATATCACTCTACCAAGTTAAAACAGTCTCGTCATAAGTGTCATTTAAACAAATTAGTAGTACAAGCTAGAAAAGAATGTGAGATGTAACCTATATCACACTCCGAAGTCAAACGTGTCTTATGATAAGTGATTGTTGCAGGTTACACAACAGTAGTAATTGGATGTAAGAACATGGTGTGATAGACAGATATTGTATGTTCTAGAAACAGGAACACGTGTCTTATTCAAGTATAATGTGTAAAGTAAGCAGATGGAATTCAACAAAATTAGAAGCAATACAAGCTAGACATCACACATAACATGCAACCACATATAACAGTGCCAAGTTAGAGGGAGCACCAGTGATGCTGCACTAGGGGAGACGTGCTCATCATAAACACAGCTTTGTTGAGTGTGTATGCATGTGTTGTCTTGGAAATCATCTTGGGGGTGTGGAGGAGTAGAAACTGTAGAGGCCCTCCATTTGGAAGGAGCACCTTTATCCGCTGCCTTGCTAACTTCCTTCCTCTTTTTATTGATTTTGAATTGTCAAGTAAAACCAACAAGAAAAAGCAATAAAATTCTCTCTTCAGAACTTATTCATGCATGATACTAACAATCACTACTTTGATGTAAGGCAAACACATGATACCAGGACGGAATATGTACGAAAAACAGGACGACATGGCATGTTCACAACTGTTTGTGTAAACTAAGCAGAAACCATTCCAGCAAATAAGAAGCAATGCAAGCTAGACACCACATGAAAGATACAACCAATATGACTCTGCCAAGTTAAAAGCTTCCCATCATAAATGGAATTTCAACAAATTAGAAGCAACTATAAATCATATGAAAGATGCAACTAATATCGCACTGCATATACTAAAGGTGTCTCGTCATATTGATTGATGCGGGATACAAAAAAACAATAGTTTTATGTAAGGACATGCTTAATAGACAGATGTACTATGTACTAAATACAGGAAGGCATGTCACATTAACAGGTATAATGTCACATTTACAGGAGTATAAGCTAAGCAGATTAGCACATGCAGTTTAACCAGATTGGAAGAATTACAATCTAGACACCATATGCAACATGCAACCACATATCATGCTGCCAAGTTAGAGCAAGCACCTGCGATGCTAGTGTAGGGGAAATGTTGTAATCAACTACAGAGCTACGTTCACTATCTTCATCTAGCATTTCTGTTTCTTGAGAATCATGTCGGGAGGCTGACGCTGCATTCTTTAAATGAGGAGTAGTCCCCTTGCCTGCCTGCCTCGTCATAAGTGATTGATGAGGGTTACACAAGAGCATTAGTTTGATGTAAGAACATGGTTAATACACAGATGTACTAGTATGTACCAAAAACAGAAAGGCATGTCATATTCAGAGGTATAATGTGTAAGCTAAGCAGATGCAATTTAACCAAATTGGAAGAAATGAGCTAGACATCCGACTGGAGTGGTGAACATGATCATCTAGGACCTGAGAGCCTGGTGGGAGGCGGGCTGCTTCGCCACCATCACGGCTTTTTAGTTGGCTTCCAGGTGATGCTTGTCTTTGTTGGGCTTGTCACTGGCTCGGCCAGTGCCCTGACTACCTATTTGTCTTCTCGTGCTCACAGGATGGTGGTTCATGTAAAAAATATCTTTCCTTATCTTAATAAAGACTGACTTAGGCCTTTCGAATACAAGCTAGACACCATATGGAACATGCAACCACATATGACACCGTGAAGTTAAAGCAAGCACGTGGGATGGTGGTTCATTGCTAGCGAGGTCATCAACTCCAGAGCAATGTTTACCGTCTCCATCTCCTGACACTGCACCCTTTAAAGCGCTGTAACGTGCCGCACCTAGCCGCGTAGAAAGCTGGCATGACTTGTCTCTTTTCTTTTTTGCTTCGCTTTCGGCAGACTCCGAAAAACCCTTGCATAAGAAAACAATAGTGAGAGTATGGATGAAGTGTGTGCAGAACTAGTGCACTGTAAAAGTAGCAGATAGCAGGTGGCTGAAAAATAAATGACAGGAGACATATGATAGCTCTACAACATTACATGGCAAACAAAATTAGATTCTACTCCGTATGATTTTGTAATATATGAGCACAGGAAATGCAGGTACTCCTCCAGCACACCACCACATGTGGTCATATCTAAGATAACAGTCGACTGAAAATAAATAGGTCAGTCGATTTTTTAATGAACCGTCCGATCTATAAGGAACGGGCAGATGGTCTTCGTCTACCTCCCGCTAGTCACTATTGACAATCTTTCTCGAACCGCCAGCGACCACTGGCCCCGCACTCCAATTGACCTCACACTACCGCCGTGCTTGGCAGCGCCCCCAAGCCATCCCTTTAATCCCGGCCGACCTCTAGATCGGGCGCCAGTAGCTCTAGGCCGCACACGCCCCTAAGATAAACACCAAGGCGCTGCTTCCCCGGCGTAATAGTCGTACTAGCGCCTGTTAAGCCGGGGAATGCTTCCGTTAATTGGGAATCAACTGGCCAGCAATTGAAATTCAGGGGGGCGACGGACCTCTAGCTAAGGTGAAATAGTATATGAGGAGAAACCTTGTGCATTGCGAGTTACTAGGAACATCTAGTATCAAGAAGAAGCGGTCAACTAGTGTCTTCTGTGGGATGAATACCGTGCAAGTAGAGACGTAAGATTTGCACGAATCAGGGAAGAGAAGTACCTTCTTCGGTTGCCGGTGTGGTCACCTCCACATGTCGCGCCGATCTTTTCTTTTTACCGGGGAAACCGATGTTCTGGAGGGTGCAGGCTTGGATGAACCAATGGCCAAATTGTTGACTGTGTTGCCGTGGCCGTATGTCGGCGGAGGGTAAGCAGATCCGAGGCGGCGAAGGACGGCGTAGCAGGAACAGCTCCGGTGCGGTGGAGGGTGGCGAAGTTGGAGCGGCAGCGGTGAGGCGCAGGACGGCGTGGTTGAACTGGCTCGGGTACGGACGGCTCGGCCTCGGCTTCAACTACTAGCCATGGAGGGCGTTGAGGTTGAGGTTGCGGTGGACGATGACGTCAGGGTATCGGCTCCGGCGTGATGGAGGAGGGCGGCGGTTGATGGGTGGGATGGGATGGCGGACGAAGGACGCCGGGGTTTTGCGGCTGGTGGAGAGGTAGTTTTGGTGCCCACGGAGTACGAATGGGGAATCGGATGAGTGGGGGGGGGAACCATGTTTCGGTCTTGGATGCGCTTGTTTTTAGCTTTTTTGAACAGAAGATGGGACGCGCCTGTTTGAAATTTGGGGAAAGTACAAACTTTGCCCCCTCTTCAATTTTGGACCTACTGCGGGTCAGGGGTAGGATGGTAATCCTAGGTGTCCCAAATAGTGGGCGGGAGCGATTTCGGCCGCGCGCATGTGTGCTTAGGCGGCTATTGTGTATGAATGTTTTTCGGAGGCGGTTGCGTGGCGTCTAGATGAAGCTACAAACCTACCCCGGTTTAGACCTTTGGACGTCGGGCCGGTAGGTTTCACGGGTCGGAGTTATTAGAAAAGTAATTTCCTTGTACTACCAAACATTGGTCTCACGCGGTTTCAAGCGAGTAGAGGCTCTTTTGGTGCTTCATTCGAAATTTTGAAACAGAAGCATTCACGTTTAGAGTACTCTTGAAATATGAGGATTGACCTAAATAGACAACGTTATATTTGACCTTGTATGTTTGAAAACCTCATTAAATTATCCGCTTCCTTTTGAAATTTTGACACTTGAAAATCCTATAACTATGATTATTTTGGAATGGAGGAGCTAAATTTGAATCTATTTTGTACACGACTACATATGTTATTATGTACAAAATCAGAGCAAAGATTGGTACCCCCATAGTTTAGGTATGGTTTACAAATGCCATGATATCAGATTCAAATAATTGAATGGACTTCATGTTGAATTCGATTTTTTTAAACCACCTTAGGTTGAATTCAAATGTATGCTAGTTCATAGGTAGCTATTTATAAATGTCCATTGTGTAACTTTCGTATGTATAATGTGCTTTACACACAACATGAACTATACTCACGTTTATATTCGATTGCTAAAGCGATGCATTGTCTGGAGTTCAAAATACTAACTATGTGGATCAATTGTGTCGAATAATAACATAGACATGCTCAAATTCGATAGAATCTAGATGTCTGATGGATCAATGACCGTTCCTTACGCGAATTGCAAATATCATGATCCCATCCTAATATTTGGATACAATTTATATCTTTAATCAATGTGTAGAGCAGTCTTTTACGTGTAGTTTCACTCTCCATCGGTGGTCTCTCACACATGCTCACACACTCTCTCCCGAGGTGTCTTTCTCGCACACATGCTATAGATATAACCCTCCCTCCCTCTCGTAAACATTTACAACTGTTTTCACTAACCTTTATCACAAGCACTCTTCCTCTTGCAAACATACACACTCACAATCCTCATCGACCCTTTCTATATACATGGACATGCCTACGTGTCTCATGTACGCACATTATCTTTACGCATGTCTCTCACGCATTATCTCACACCTCTCTTCCTAGTCGACGAGTATGATTCTAGCAGAGCATTCTATAGGATGCCCCTTAAAGTTAGGTTGGATGAATAGTAATATCAGAGATAAATGGGTTACCTTAGTCCGAGAACCTAGGGTTACAAATCCTAGCCGGTTTTGTCAGTGGACACAGAGTCCTTCACAATTCTGCTATCTTTGTCTTGTACGACTAGTCATCCATGGGTCTTCCTAAATGTGTCATGGGCCGACCAATGTGGCGCAGGACGGAACTGAACGAAGGGCATCACCTCGACCCAGCGGACCTCAGGCGGTGACACACCCTCTGCCCCAACATCTCATTATCTTCTCACACCCACACATACCAACACAAACACCACACACACGGAAAATTTCTCCTGGTGCCTCTATTCCCTCCCCCCTTTCATATACACACTCAAGGGAATGGAATCTCTTGTCGTGACGTCATATTCGTCTCTCTCTCTCTCTAGACCACTCTCATTTCTC
>NC_041385.1:166289732-166306939 GCF_002162155.2 Triticum dicoccoides | reverse complement strand
CTCTCTAGGCCCCACCAAATGCATCAACTACACATTCACACATGTTACATCACGTGCCCCATTGATCTAAAAAGCCCTCTCTTCACGTTTATTTCGCATACAACATTCCTTTTGAATAAAGTGTGGCCAAAAAATTATTTTAGAGTTTCTACATATATACAACATTACAAAGTTATATGGAGGAGTACGAATGCTAATTTGCATTGCATGGTGCCCACAATGATATTTATTCCGCACTGTGAATTTGTATATTTTTATACTATATACAAAGTTAGTCATAATAAAGAGAAACGAAGAGCATCTCTCTCTCTCCATCGCATACCCCCCCTGTACGCCCCTTTCACGTATGCACACAAAACTATCTCCAGGTCCTCTAAAAGTAAGCCCCCCAGAGAATTCACGCGTGTTTCATCTTTCTCTCGCAATATATGCAATGACGATCATTGTATTTGAAGCGAAAGCATGATACATACATTGGGCTTCATAATCCACTCATTACGGTCACCGTTTACATTTAGTGGTTATTATACAGTCACGGGCTCACCGTACAACTTTGTATTTGCTCATGACATGACTAGTTGACCAATTAAACGCTCCACGTGGCACCTCTAGTGTTGCATCACATTATCTCACTACCATCGTGCCCACCTGTCGACTTGTATCTACTCTACATCTACACTATTATAAAATACATAAAATATAAAATACACTCTTATAAAAAATAGAGTTGGTGATGATGGTGTGCCTGCCATCCTGCAATATAGGTCGTCCGATTTATATCTGACGGATAGGAAAGAAACTATCGCAATTTTGCAAAAAGGTACCCACACAACTCTCCACATTTGCAAATAAGGCCTTCCCTCGTTCATCCTTTTCTCTCACAAGATAAACAAGTCATACAAATGCATCTTGACGTTACGTGCAATGCACGGGCATCTTGCTAGTAAGAATGAAAACAAACAACAACAAAATATTTTGACGGTGGTTAGAAGTCATGACCGCGGGCACAGCGGACAAGGTGGCCTTGTATTGGTATGCTGAGCCGTCTATTTTAAGACACAGGAGCTGGTGTGGTGATTATACACACACGCACACATGCACACGAACTCCATCCATGCAACACTCACACAAACACATGCACCCACGCACGCAAGCAACACTCACATGTACACACGCAGCCACACACGCATGCAACACTCACACGCACACACACACACACGCATGCATGCACACACCAGTACACCACACGACCAACACACACTCTCACGCTCAAGTGCTCAACCTACACGTGCATGCGCACACATCAGGCCCTAACAGACACATACACAACCAGGTGATTCCCGTGCACGGGTTGGAGCGTTGTCGCGCCTGCGTAAATTTGTGTTTATCTGACCTTTTCCCTATGCAAACTGATAGGTGGGACCCACAAGGAACATGGCCAATTTAACTAGTCAACATGGCGCCGCGCAGACTATTTGGCCGGTCAACAAAGTGCAATCCGATGCTGAACTGTGAGCAGGTGACCGGATAATCACCGCAAAACGTATATAGTGACCGTAATCAGCTTATTCTGAAGTTCGGTGACCGTATTACGCTTTTCTATCTGTAGGCCCTCCAAAACTAAATATCTACACGTTCTCGCATGTTACATCTAACAACTATGCAATACAGCACTACTACTACACTCTAACACAATAAATCATATGTGTTTTTAGTTTTACTAGATATCATATTGTTACTTATAATTATTCAGTTTGCATACATTAAAATTTCCTTTGAAATGCATGGCCAGTATCATCTACCGCGTGGGAAAAATCCCGCCCTTTCCTGTTTAATCGGGTTTGAATCGATGGATCATGCGAAACAGCAAAACTATAGTACTATACAGTACAAGTGACAGTTCACTAGGCCGTCGTGTCGTCTACTCCTCTGTCGTAAGAGTGGAGCGCTCACTTTCATAAATCTTCTAGTCCCTTTCGCCGACATGTGGGACATCAAGCTACCGGGTCCACGTGCCATACCGGAATACAGTGCAGAGCAACCGGGGTGAAGCACCCCAGTCATGGCGCCGGCGTAGATGAGGCGTCAAATCACAAAGCTACTGTTGGAAATATGCCCTAGAGGCAATAATAAATTAGTTATTATTATATTTCCTTGTTCATGATAATCGTTTATTATCCATGCTATAATTGTATTGATAGGAAACTCAGATACATGTGTGGGTACATAGACAACACCATGTCCCTAGTAAGCCTCTAATTGACTAGCTTGTTGATCAATAGATGGTTACGGTTTCCTGACCATGGACATTGGATGTCGTTGATAACGGGATCACATCATTGGGAGAATGATGTGATGGACAAGACCCAATCCTAAGCCTAGCACAAAGATCGTGTAGTTCGTATGCTAAAGCTTTTCTAATGTCAAGTATCATTTCCTTAGACCATGAGATTGTGCAACTCCCGGATACCGTAGGAATGCTTTGGGTGCACCAAACATCACAACGTAACTGGGTGGCTATAAAGGTGCACTACGGGTATCTCCGAAAGTGTCTGTTGGGTTGGCATGAATCGAGACTGGGATCTGTCACTCCAGTTGACGGAGACGTATCTCTGGGCCCACTCGGTAGGACATCATCATAATGTGCACAATGTGACCAAGGGGTTGATCACGGGATGATGTGTTACGGTACGAGTAAAGAGACTTGCCGGTAACGAGATTGAACAAGGTATCGGCATACCGACGATCGAATCTCGGGCAAGTACAATACTGCTAGACAAAGGGAATTGTATACGGGATTGATTGAATCCTCGACATCGTGGTTCATCCAATGAGATCATCATGGAACATGTGGGAGCCAACATGGGTATCCAGATCCCGTTGTTGGTTATTGACTGGAGAACGTCTCGGTCATGTCTGCATGGTTCCCGAACCCGTAGGGTCTACACACTTAAGGTTCAATGACACTAGGGTTATAGGGAATAGATATACGTGGTTACCGAATGTTATTCGGAGTCCCGGATGAGACCCCGGACGTCACGAGGAGTTCCGGAATCTTCTGGAGGTAAAGATTTATATATGGAAAGTTGTTGTTCGGGTTCCGGGAAAAGTTCGGGTTTTTCTGGTATTATACCGGGAAGCTTCCAAAAGGTTCCGGAGGATTCCGGAGGGGTCCGGAGGTCCGGAAATTGTTCCACCACGTCCAATATAGCAGCATGAGCTGTAAGGGGGTGCCCTAGCCTTAATGGGCCAGGGGCACCAGCCCCCCAAGGCCCATGCGCATGGGAGAGGGGAAACTCTAAGGGGGAGGGCCTCCACTTGACTTGGGAGGCACTCCTCCCCCCCTTGGCCGCCGCCCCCAACCCTAGATGTGATCTAGGGGGGCCGGCCCCCTTCTCTCCCCACCTATAAATAGTGTAGGGATGGGAGGGCAGCCGCACCCCAAGTTCTGGCGCAGCCCTTCCCCTCTCCCAAGTCCTCCTCCTCTCCCGCGGTGCTTGGCGAAGCCCTGCAGGATTGCCACGCTCCTCCACCACCACCACGCCGTTGTGCTGCTGCTGGAAGGAGTCTTCCCCAACCTCTCCCTCTCTCCTTGCTGGATCAAGGCATGGGAGACGTCACCGGGCTGTACGTGTGTTGAACGCGGAGGTGCCGTCCGTTCGGCACTAGGATCTCCGGTGATTTGGATCACGACGAGTACGACTCCTTCAACCCCGTTCTCTTGAACGCTTCCACTTAGCGATCTACAAGGGTATGTAGATGCACTCCCCTCTCTCTCGTTGCTAGTCTCTCCATAGATAGATCTTGGTGACTCGTAGGAAAATTTGGAATTTCTGCTACATTCCCCAACAGTGGCATCATGAGCTAGGTCTATTGCGTAGATTCTATGCACGAGTAGAACACAAAGTAGTTGTGGGCGTTGATTTTGTTCAATATGCTTACCGTTACTAGTCCAATCTTGATTCGGCGGTATTGTGGGATGAAGCGACCCGGACCGACCTTACACGTACTCTTACGTGAGACAGGTTCCACCGACTGACATGCACTTTTTGCATAAGGTGGCTAGCGGGTGCCAGTCTCTCCCACTTTAGTCAGATCGGATTCGATGAAAAGGGTCCTTATGAAGGGTAAATAGCAATTGGCATATCACATTGTGGTTTTTGCGTAGGTAAGAAACGTTCTTGCTAGAAACCCATAGCAGCCACGTAAAACATGCAAACAACAATTAGAGGACGTCTAACTTGTTTTTGCAGGGTATGCTATGTGATGTGATATGGCCAAGAAGAATGTGATGAATGATATGTGATGTATGAGATTGATCATGTTCTTGTAATAGGAATCACGACTTGCATGTCGATGAGTATGACAACCGGCAGGAGCGATAGGAGTTGTCTTTATTTATTGTATGACCTGCGTGTCATTGAACAACGCCATGTAATTACTTTACTTTATTGCTAACCAGTAGCCATAGTAGTAGAAGTAATAAGTTGGCGAGACAACTTCATGGAGACACAATGATGGAGATCATGATGATGGAGATCATGGTGTCATGCCGGTGACGATGATGATCATGGAGCCCCGAAGATGGCGATCAAAAGGAGCAAAATGATATTGGCCATATCATGTCACTTTTTGATTGCATGTGATGTTTATCATGTTTATGCATCTTATTTGCTTAGAACGACGGTAGTAAATAAGATGATCCCTCATTAAAATTTCAAGAAAGTGTTCCCCTTAACTGTGCACCATTGCGAAAGTTCGTTGTTTCGAAGCACCACGTGATGATCGGGTGTGATAGATTCTAACGTTCACATACAACGGGTGTAAGCCAGATTTACACACGCGAAACACTTAGGTTAACTTGATGAGCCTAGCATGTACAGACATGGCCTCGGAACACAAGAGACCGAAAGGTCGAGCATGAGTCGTATGGTAGATACGATCAACATGAAGATGTTCACCGATGCTGACTAGTCTGTCTCACGTGATGATCGGACATGGCCTAGTTGACTCGGATCATGTAATCACTTAGATGACTAGAGGGATGTCTATCTGAGTGGGAGTTCATAAGATGAACTTAATTATCCTGAACATAGTCAAAAGATTCTTGCAAATTATGTCGTAGCTCGCGCGTTAGTTCTACGTTTTTGATATGTTCCTAGAGAAAATTTAGTTGAAAGTTGATAGTAGCAATTATGCGGACTGGGTACGTAAACTGAGGATTGTCCTCATTGCTTCGTGGAAGGCTTATGTCCTTAATGCACCGCTCGGTGTGCTGAACCTCGAACGTCGTTTGTGGATGTTGCGAACATTTTACATACACGTTTTGATAACTACATGATAGTTCAGTTAAACGGTTTAGAATTGAGGCACCGAAGACGATTTCGAAACGTCGCGGAACATGTGTGATGTTTCGAGGGCTGAAATTGGGATTTCAGGCTCGTGCCCACGTCAAGAGGTGTAGGACCTTCGACGATTTTCTTAGCCTACAAACTAAGGGAGAAAAGCTCAATCGTTGAGCTTGTGCTCAGATTGTCTGAGTACAACAATCACTTGAATCGAGTGGGAGTTGATCTTCCAGATGAGATAGTAATGTTTCTCCAAAGTCATTGCCACCAAGCTGCTAGAGCTTCGTGATGAACTATAACATATCAGGGATAGATATGATGATCCTTGAGATATTCGCGATGTTTGACACCGCGAAAGTAGAAATCAAGAAGGAGCATCAATTGTTTATGGTTAGTGAAACCACTAGTTTCAAGAAGGGCAAGGTCAAGAAGGGATACTTCATGAAACGGCAAATCAGCTGTTGCTCTAGTGAAGAAACCCAAGGTTGAACCCAAACCCGAGACTAAGTGCTTCTGTAGTAAGGGGAACAGCCACTAAGGCAGAATTACCCTAGATACTTGGTAGATGAGAAGGCTGGCAAGGTCGATAGAAGTATATTAGATATACATTATGTTAATGTGTACTTTACTAGTACTCCTAGTAGCACCAGGGTATTGAGATACTGGTTCGGTTGCTCAGTGTTAGTAACTCGAAATAAAAGCTACGGAATAAACGGAGACTAGCTAAAGGTGAGCTGACGATGTGTGTTGGAAGTGTTTCCAAGGTTGATGTGCTCAAACATCGCACGCTCCCTCTACCATCAAGATTAGTATTAAACCTGAATAATTGTCATTTGGTGTTTGCGTTGAGCATAGACATGATTGGATTATGTCTATCGCAATACGGTTATTCATTTAAGGAGAATAATGGTTACTCTATTTATTTGAATAATACCTTCAATGGTCTTGCACCTAAAGGAATGGTTATTTGAATCTCGATCGTAGTGATACACATTTTCATGCCAAAATATATAAGATAGTAATGATAGTACCATTTACTTGTGGCACTGCCATGTAAGTCATATTGGTGTAAAACGCATGAAGAAGCTCCATGTTCATGGATCTTTGGACTCACTCGTTTTTGAAAAGTTTGAGACATGCGAACCATGTCTATTGGTGTATACGCATGAAGAAACTCCATGCGGATGGATCGTTTGGACTCGCTTGATTTTCAATCACTTGAGATATGCAAATCATACCACATGGGCAAGATGACTGAAAGCCTCGTTTTCACTAAAATGGAACAAGAAAGCAACTTGTTGGAAGTAGTACATTTTGATGTGTGCAGTCCAATGCGTGCTGAGGCACGCAGTGGATATCGTTATGTTCTTACTTCACGGATGATTTGACTAGATACTGAGTATATTTACTTGATGAAGCACAAGTCTGAATTATTGAATGGTTCAAGTAATTTCAGAGTGAAGTTGAAGATCATTGTGACAAGAGGATAAAATGTCTATGATATGATCATAGAGATGAGTATCTGAGTTACGAGATTTGGCACGCAATTAAGACATTGTGGAAATTGTTTCACAATTAATACCGCCTGGAACACAATAGTGTGATGGTGTGTCCGAACGTCATAGTTGCACCCTATTGGATATGGTGCGTACCATGATGTCTCTTATCGAATTACCACTATCATTCATGGGTTAGGCATTAGAGACAACCGCACTCACTTTAATAGGGCACCACGTAATTCCGTTGAGATGACACAATTTGAACTATGGTTTGGAGAAACCTAAGTTGTCGTTTCTTAAAAGTTTTGGGCTGCAACGCTTATGTGAAAAAGTTTCAGGTTGATAAGCTCGAACCCAAAGCGGAGAAAATGTATCTTCATAGGACACCCAAAAACAGTTGGGTATAGCTCCTATTTCAGATCCGGAAGCATATGGATTGTTTCTAGAAACGGGTCCTTTCTCGAGGAAAAGTTTCTCTTGAAAGAATTGAGTGGGAGGATGTTGGAGACTTGATAAGGTTATTGAACCATCACTTCAATTAGTGTGTAGCAGGGAATAGGAAGTTGTTCCTGTGGCACCTACACCAATTGAAGTAGAAGCTTATGATAGTGATCATGAAACTTCGGATCAAGTCACTGCTAAACCTCGTACGTCGACAAGGATGCGTACTACTTCAGAGTGGTACGGTAATCCTGTCTTGGAGGTCATGTTGCTAGACAACGATGAACCTATGAGCTATGGAGAAGCGATGGTGGGCCCGGATTCTGACAAATGGCTCGAGGTCATGAAATCCGAGAGAGGATCCATGACTTTGGAAGAAATACTTGATGGTCGTAAGGCCGTTGGGTACAGATGGATTTTAAAAGGAAGATAGACAATGATGGTAAGTATCACCATTAAGAAAGCTCGACTTGTCGTTAAGATGTTTTCCGACAAGTTCAAGGAGTTGACTACGATGAGACTTTCTCACTCGTAGCGATGCTAAGAGTCTGTTGGAATTATATTAGCAATTACTGCATGATTTATGAAATCTTGCATATAGGATGTCAAAACATTGTTTCCTCGACGATATCCTTGAGGAAAGGTTGTATGTGATACAACCAGAAGGTTTTGTCAATCCTGAAGAACGCTAACAAATATGCAAAGCTCCAGCAATCCTTCTAAGGACTGGAGTAAGCATCTCGGAGTTGGAATATACACTTTGATGAGATGATCAAAGATTTTGGTTTATACAAAGTTTATGAGAAACTTGTATTTCCAAAGAAGTGAGTGGGAGCACTATAGCATTTCTGATGAGTATATGTTGTTGCCATATTGTTGATCAGAAATGATGTAGAATTTCTGGAAAGCATATAGGGTTGTTTGAAAAGGTGTTTTTCAATGGAAAACCTGGATTAAGCTACTAGAACATTGAGCATCAAGATCTATGAGGATAGATCAAAAAACGCTAAATGGTACTTTCAAATGAGCACATACCTCGACATGACCTTGAAGGTGTTCAAGATGGATCAGTCAAAGAAGGAGTTCTTGCCTGAGTTGTAAGGTATGGAGTTAAGAGTTAAAGCTCGACCATGGCAGAAGAGAGAGAAAGGACGAAGGTCGTCCCCTATGCTTCAGACGTAGGCTCTATAGTATGCTATGCTGTGTACCGCACCGGAAGTGTGCCTTGCCATGAGTCAGTCAAGGGGTACAAGAATGATCCAGGAATGGACCATTGGACAGCGGTCAAAATTGTCCTTGGAGTAAATAAGGACATGTTTTCTCGATTATGGAGGTGATAAAGAGTTCGGCGTAAAGGGTTACGTCAATGCAAGCTTTAACACCTATCCGAGTGACTCTGAGTAGCAAACCGGATACGTATAGTGGAGCAACCATTTGGAATAGCTCCAAGTGGAGCGTGGAAGCAGCATTTACAATATGACCTAGAGATTTGCGAAATACATACGGATCTGAATGTTGTAGACCCATTGACTAAAACCTCTCTCACAAGCAAAACATGATAAAACCACAGAACTCATTGAGTCTTAATCACATGGTGATGTGAAATAGTTTAGTGACACTAGTAAACTCTTTGGATGTTGGTCACATGGCGATGTGACCTATCAGTGTTAATCACATGGCGATGTGAACTAGATTATTGACTCTAGTGCAAGTGGGAGACTATTGGAAATATGCCCTAGAGGCAATAATAAATTAGTTATTATTATATTTCCTTGTTCATGATAATCGTTTATTATCCATGCTATAATTGTATTGATAGGAGACTCAGATACATGTGTGGGTACATAGACAACACCATGTCCCTAGTAAGCCTCTAATTGACTAGCTCGTTCATCAATAGATGGTTACGGTTTCCTGACCATGGACATTGGATGTCGTTGATAACGGGATCACATCATTGGGAGAATGATGTGATGGACAACACCCAATCCTAAGCCTAGCACAAAGATCGTGTAGTTCGTATGCTAAAGCTTTTCTAATGTCATTTCCTTAGACCATGAGATTTTGCAACTCCTGGATACCGTAGGAATGCTTTGGGTGCACCAAACGTCACAACGTAACTGGGTGGCTATAAAGGTGCACTACGGGTATCTTCGAAAGTGTCTGTTGGGTTGGCACGAATTGAGACTGGGATTTGCCACTCCGGTTGACGGAGAGGTATCTCTGGGCCCACTCGGTAGGACATCATCATAATGTGCACAATGTGACCAAGGGGTTGATCACGGGATGATGTGTTACAGTACGAGTAAAGAGACTTGCCGGTAACGAGATTGAACAAGGTATCGGCATACCGACGATCGAATCTCGGGCAAGTACAGTACTGCTAGACAAAGGGAATTGTATACGGGATTGATTGAATCCTCGACATCGTGGTTCATCCGATGAGATCATCGTGGAACATGTGGGAGCCAACATGGGTATCCAGATCCCGCTATTGGTTATTGACCGGAGAACGTCTCGGTCATGTCTGCATGGGTCCCGAACCCGTAGGGTCTACACACTTAAGGTTCGATGACACTCGGGTTATAGGGAATAGATATACGTGGTTACCGAATGTTGTTCGGAGTCCCGGATGTCACGAGGAGTTCCAGAATGGTCCAGAGGTAAATATTTATATATGGAAAGTTGTTGTTCGGGTTCCGGGAAAAGTTCGGGTTTTTCTGGTATTGTACCGGGAAGCTTCCAGAAGGTTCCGGAGGATTCCGGAGGGGTCCGGAGGTCCAGAAATTGTTCCACCACGTCCAATACAGCAGCATGGGCTGTAAGGGGGCACCCTAGCCTTAATGGGCCAGGGGCACCAGCCCCCCAAGGCCCATGTGCATGGGAGAGGGGAAACCCTAAGGGGGAGGGCCTCCACTTGACTTGGGAGGCACTCCTCCCCCCCTTGGCCGCCGCCCCCAACCCTAGATGGGATCTAGGGGGGCCGGCCCCCTTCTCTCCCCACCTATAAATAGTGGAGGGGTGGGAGGGCAGCCGCACTCCAAGTTCTGGTGCAGCCCTCCCCCTCTCCCAAGTCCTCCTCCTCTCCCTACGGTGCTTGGCGAAGCCCTGCATGATTGCCACGCTCCTCCACCACCACCACGCCGTTGTGCTGCTGCTGGACGGAGTCTTCCCCAACCTCTCCCTCTCTCCTTGCTGGATCAAGGCATGGGAGACGTCACCGGGCTGTACGTGTGTTGAACGCGGAGGTGCCGTCCGTTCGACACTAGGATCTCCGGTGATTTGGATCACGACGAGTACGTTCAACTCCGTTCTGTTGAACGCTTCCGCGTAGCGATATACAAGTGTATGTAGATGCACTCCCCTCTATTTTGTTTCTAGTCTCTCCATAGATAGATCTTGGTGACTCGTAGGAAAATTTTGAATTACTGCTACGTTCCCCAACAGCTGCACCTTTCCCGCAGTTAAGTTAGAGGGACGAAGTAATAATGCTAAAAAAGAAGTTGGAGGGACGAAGCAACCATCATTTCACTCGTTGCTGAATCCGCTTCTCCCTCATCTTCTTCAACTTAACCACATGTTGCTTCTACCGTTGTTCTGCCTTATGTGGGACGCAGATCAGCATGGTAAAGCACGGACATGTGGGACCGCATGTTAGCAAACTGCCAGGACAACGTTCTCCGAAAATAAGAAACCTCCCCCGCCATCCGCGCGGCAAAATCACCTCCTTTTTACTAATCTTTGATTCTATTATTTTTTAGATCAATTTAATTGAGATTTGTATAGATAGCACACAGGAGCAAAACCAAGTGGTACGGTTAAGGGCATCCACAATGTGTGGCCTAATGTGAAAATAGCTTTTGGCATCGTGGGAACCATTCTGGACGGTGTTGCAAAGGCCAAAAAGATGGAACCGAAGCTCCCTGATTTATTGATTGAAGGAATAGAAAAATGCAACGTCTCTCCTCTTTCTCCCATGCCTGGACACATGTAGTACAGTATAGAGCACAGAGTCTACTCCCCTGTCCCTTCTATCACAAATCACAAAGCAGTGAGGCGTCAAATCACAAAGCACGGACGAAGCAACCATCATTTCACTCTTCGCTGACTCCGCTTCTCCATCGTCTTCTTCGAGAAACCATCTCACCGCACTAGTACTCCTAGTGGTAGTACTAGTAAAGGACATCCTGGATGCAAATAAGGCGGTTGTCTCGGCTTGCAGGAGGCACTTGCAAACGACTTACCGTGGTCTCCCTCAATGGTGTTATCCGTCGAACGCACTTCACCAAACCACACAAAAAATCGTCGACGTCACCGCAATGGGCAAGGAATTCAAATATAGTTACTACCTCCATTTTTTTTGTACACAAGGCCAGTATATCAACAATTTGCAAAGGGCCACTAACACTAATCGAGGCAAAATTGATGGGGTTAGTAACCAAGGACATTAATATCCCCTGCATGCATGCGGAAGTGAGAAGGTTCGTTTGCATGGCGCTGCATTAATCAAGCGATGAGGAGTGAGATGGTTAGCTCTTTGGTCTTTCGAGAAAAAAATACGCATTAATTGACACGTGAAACGAGGATTTGTATTGAAGGAAAACCCCGCCTTTCTTTTTTAACACTAGTACTCCTAGTACGTACGTACTTATCCTGTTTGGGTCTAGGCCTTGCATTGCCAAACTTCGCCACACACTTTTGCCAAGCTTGCCTAAAGTTTTCAAAATGAAAAGGAGGTACACTTGCGCACGGCTGTCGCAGTCGCACCGCACCCTCACATGATCACTCCTGCATGCCGCGTTCGCACCGCACCCTAACACAGAAGCTCCTGCACACTGAAAATCCAACCAAGGGAACTCACCCTCACTGAAATGTGTTGTCGCATGTGAACAAACCAAACTCAGCCATCCTATCGCTGACACATAATTTTTGTTCATAGAGTATGTTTATCCAACCGCATGTTGGGGAGTATCCGTACGGCCCGTGCGGTGGTCTGTTGGGGAAGAAGAAGAGGCGAGGAAGAAGGAAAGAAGGGTTAGGGGACGTAGGATATTCATCCGACCACCTGAAATGGTAGACTGACCCAAGTTAGGCGACTTGCATAACAAATAGTATGTTTTTACACAGCAAAAGATCCATAAAAACAACAACATAAAGAAAAACTATCACTGCTCGCGGAAAGAGACGGCCTCGTCGTCTTTGGCTGCCGGCGCGAACCAGTCGTCACTGCCGACGTGTGTCTCCGCACCATGGTTGTCCTCAGCCTCCAACTACTCGTTCAAGCGGAGCGTGCGGGCACTCTGCATGGATGAGAGAACAACACGGTTCAAGTCGAGGACGCCTGGTTCCGCCTGCAGGAGGGCCTCGATGGCAGCGGCATCCGCGTGCTCCGCGTCGAGTCAAGCCTCCGCCGCCCGGTTCAAGTCCAAGACTTCCAGTTCCGCCTACAGGAGGGCGTCAATGAGAGCGGCATCCGCGCGCTCTTCGTCGAGTCAAGCCTATGCCACCCGGTTCATGTCCAGGACGTCCGGTTCCGCCTGCAGGAGGGCCTCAATGGCAGCGGCATCTGTACGCTCTGCCTCAAGTTGAGGCTCCGCCGCCCGGTTCACATCCACGACATCCGGTTCCGCCTGCAGGAGAGCCTCGATGGCAGCGGCATGCACACGCTCCGTGTCGAGTTGAGCCTCTGCCTCCTGGTCCTCCTTTAGTATCGCCATGTTGAACTGCTGGTCCGCCTGCACCATGGGGGACTCAGACGCCCACACGAAGTCGACGTCCATTGTCTCATACCCATCGGGGGCCTTCTGCGCCGCGACCTCTGCAGTGAACATTGGATCGGCTTCCTCCTCCTCGTAGCTTGGCTCCAGAGAACTCGGGGATTGGCCCGCCGCAAAGCGATCTTGAAACGAAGGTCTGTGGCGCCGACTGCCGCCGCGATTGCTGCGTGGCACTCTGGCGTTAGCATCTTGTAGTAAGTGATCTTGCGGCGCACCATGGCTTTCCGGCGAACTAGGGGATGCTTGATGCGGGCTAGGGGATCGAAAGGTGGGGGAATGTGCTAGAGATTTGGTGTGGTTTTAGGGAAGTGGCTGGCGTAGGCCGAGCAGCGAAGGTTCTAGTGTGAATAGTGGTTCCGGTGACGACCGGTCAATCGGTTTTGACTGTACATCGCTCTTGTCGCGTTCGCGTTGCAGCCCGGCATGCTGGACCCTCGATGTCGCTCACCGAATGGAACGCGCTTCGTCTTGCGTTTTCTCTCACTTGTGGGACCGCAGTTGAGAGCAAACTGACGTACCTCCCCCTCCCCCGCCCGCGTCGTTTATTATACCACCACTCCCTCCGTTTTATGCGGAGTAAATAAAAACAGAGGGAGTATACTACGGTTGAGGATCCCATGACGTGGCCGAACCCATTAAGTAACTGACATGCGGGGCCTAGCAAGCATGGGGTCCGCTAGTAAGTGACCGAAAGGGAGGGTAAGGTAGGGATACCTACGTCAGAGGATCCACTTCCACTATACTACTTTGACCAAATGTTAGAGTAATAATATATGACATGCAACTTACACAAATGTCAGAGTAATACTACATGACATGCAACTTACACAAAGCATACAGGGTTTAATGCGTTTTTCGAGGCTAACTTTGACCAAATGTTAGAGTAATAATATATGACATGCAACTTACACAAAGCATACGGTCAATTTCGTAACTGAAAGGAGTTTCCAATGATATAATTTTCACATTATACATCTCATGTACTCCCTCCGTCTAGGTGTGTAAGTCATCTTGCGAAAACCAAATAATCCCAAAACACATACTACCTCCCTCCAGATTTATTGGTACCCATTGTGTTTCGTGCCAAATTTTGACCATAGATTAAACTAACAAAATGTTCACACATGTCACCAAACATTATATTTTTGAAAACTATGTTCAAATACGAATCCAATGAGATAATTTTTCTTGACATGCATTAACATTTTGTTTGTTAAATCTTTAGTCAAAATTTGACACAAACTACAAAGGGGACCTATAAACTAGGATGGAGGTAGTAGGCGTGGTGCATTAACTTCTACCTCGTTTCTTGTTTTTGACATATCAACCAATAAGAGATGAGGGTGTGCATGCTTTTAATGACCTGAGACTATCAAACATGACATGTAGTGGTTAGTTCATTGCATGCAATACTATTAATTAGCAAATAAACATTAATGTCTCTCGTTTTCCCCTCCTCCTTGGTCACGGTGCACAGCCTAAGATGACTTACTCACCTATGTGAAAGGAGTACTATTAATCTTGTCAATAGTCAAATTGGAAACCATCTTGTGTACAAATCTAGGAGTACGTACGAATCTAACAATATTGATTGGGCGTTGTTGAATGTTGATACCTTTTTTATCATAGTAGAGATACTTTGACTACACATAAAACTTATATGTAAAGTAGAAAGGATAGGAGGGAGTATATTGTACGTTAAAAAACGAAATGAACATTGAATACCCTTTATATATGATTTGCGGATGCTATGATCACCGGTTCAAAATTTTGAATCCGCCTTAGGTATCACGTGCCCCCACTCGTTCCCTCTCGATTTCATCTCGGGGTCCGGAGATCTATTGAAAGAGGACTAGCGTGGGTACATGCGAATGATACTCGGCGGAATGTTCAAATCAGGAATGCGGGAGGATGGACTCGACTGGAGGGCGACATGATCGATGGAGAGGAGGGTTGGAGAGGAATGGGAAATAAGCAAACACCACATGATTACACTTGAACGGCTCAAATAAACAATAAGTTGTCTCGCTTGGCCTACATAGTGAAAGGGCTAATGCGCAACGCGTAGCACTAACGCTCGAATATGGCCGGGAAAACAGGGAAACCGACATGTGGGGCACACCCATCGGGACAACGTAGCACAGACTAGTCCAATGGAGGAGCTGGCCCACAACCTACTCGCCACCGACAATCGTTCATGTGGGTCGTTGGGGCCAACAACGGGGCACAGCTCCAGCACCGCCTCTGGACACGGCGACCGCAGCGAGCGACACGCTCATATCGTTGATAGACACGGTCGGTTTCAGTGTGCCGAGGGTGGCGTTAGTGTTGTGGCACGACCAACGGTATGTTTGGTTTGTGCCCAAGGTTGCCCCATCAAAGCATTGGGTAGCCAAAAATTTGGTTGAGGTATTGGTTGCCCATGAGTTGGCCGACATTGGCAAGAAAGATGAACTAGAGTTGGCTAGAGTTCATTGGCATGCCAAAGAAATGGCAACCATCCAAACAAAGACCAATCTTTGGGTCATGACCAAAATTTTGGTAAGGTGCACTTTGGCCACAATCCAAACACACCCCAACACCCGGCTTGTCGAGGATGCACGGGGCGCTGTGACGCGTCCGCGGAGTGGTGTAGCGCGGATAACTGCATCCTCTGGACCTGAGACCATGCCGGGTCGTCTTGCTTTTTCAATGACATGCGGGGATCGCATTTGTGCAAAGGGCATCTCCAATGTTTCCACGACCGCAGCTGACTACCATGGCACACCAAAGCCCTCGTCCCTCACGCCGTCGTGCGGTGCGTTCCCAGACGGCGCCAGCTGCCCGCATTCATGCCGTCCGTTTGTATGTCGTCATTAAGAGGCTCGGTGCCCGAGGAACCAACTCCGGTGACTTAATGACGCACCCGGACGCTTGGCCCCACCGGAATGCGCTACTTAAAGCGGCAACTCCCAGCTAACCTCCACACCATAGCGCATCGTCCTCCTACCTGGCACCACATCCACCATGACCGCAAGTGCGAATGCTCTGCGGGAGAGCTTGTCTTCGGGGATGAAGCTCGAGGTCGCCGCCCTCGCTCAAGTCGCCTCTCGCGATGCAATAGCGGCGTAGCCGGACGTGGACACGACCGCACAAGCGGTGGCCACGCTGGCGGCCGACGATGGGAGCACCGTCAGCCATGCATCCTATTTGCCGCCGTCCAACGTCCGGCACCGCCGAGGTCGGGGACTCCTCCGAGGATGAGTAGGGCATGGGAGGCGGCAGGGCATGGTGTGCCAACTGGCCGGTCCATATCCCGTGTTCTACTCTTCCTCGCCGGAGACCGCACCTTCACTTCACGGGTCTTGAACCCCGCCCCCGTACATAGAGATCGCAGATAGAGAACGTCGGTCGCCGCCGTAGAATAGGTTTAGGGTCGGGTTTCTTTTATTTTTCTGTCCTATAAAAGTTCGAAATGCAATGAAAATCTGTCGTGTTTGCATTAATCTCGGCCGGTGTATATGAACTTTCACAATAATATACATATTGTAGGAGTAATAGCAAGATGCCCGTGCGTTGCACGGAAGATCAAGATCTTGTGGGAGAAAAGGATGAACGACGGAAAGCCTTATCTGCAAATGTGGAGAGGAGTGCGGGTAAATTGTCATAGTTTCCTTCCTATCCGTTAGATATAGATCGGACGGACTATATTGCAGGATGACAAGCACACCATCATCACCAACCGAGACAAATCTAAAAAATCCAACTAAGCCAACCTCCCAGCATATAGCGCGGGAAAAGACCTGGCCGTGCTGTTTTAGTCGGGATTACTAGTAGTAGTATCGATGGATCGCGCGAAGAAACATTTTTTTTGAGGGGGCGAAGCACCTAGTTTAAAAGGAAAAAAGGCGGTACACTCACAGCACTCCTGTCGTAGTCGCATTGCACCCCACACATGTTCGGTCCTGCACATGGCTCACGCAAACGGAACGCGCTTTGACTTGCCTCTTCACTGACACGTGGGACTGCACTTGGAGAAACCGACCATGCGCCAAACTCCCCCCGCCCACCACGCGAAAATCCCCCCCACACACACAAAAATTCCCCCCAAATTCGATTCAACCGCCCTTCGGCCAAATATTGCCCAAACCCCCCTCCCCCCC
>NC_041385.1:166279565-166289463 GCF_002162155.2 Triticum dicoccoides | reverse complement strand
GCCAAAGCCGCCCTCCCCACCGCACCGATACGTCGGCGCCGTGGTTCATCGAGGGGACGCACGGCGATCCTCTCGCTCCCACCGTATGCTCTCATAGACTGCCGTCCTCTAGCCGTGCTGCCACCTCTGGCTACGTTCTTGTGGAGGCGCACGACGGTCAGCGCCGCCACCGCTGGCGACGTTCGTGTGGAGACGCATGGCGGTCAGCTTCTCCCATGGTACGCGCATTCTAGACTGAGGCCCCGTTCATGTCGGTGTAGCGCTAAATGTTAGCTGATAGACGCTGTTAATCTCACTGTTTGCTGAAGTAGTTTACTGTCAATATTCTCTGCTTAAGAAGCTTCCTTGCCCTGTTCTGCACTCAAGCTTCCTTGCCAAAGTAGTTTGCTGAGATGGCATGCCAAGGCCGATTAGTTGCTAAAATATCCTGCCATATATTTATTGTGACATAGATTGCAATGGTCTAGTAGCCAATCCATTAGGTGAAATAGCTCTACACCATTTTATACTCGATCTTTATTGCTGCGATGGCCTTTGATAGTTTGATGGTTGTGTGCTCGGCCTCAATGACTGCTGAAACAGCCTGCCATAATTTAGCAATCAAATCTTTTTGCTGAATTAGCTTTACATATATTTCGTTACTTAGATCTGCTCGTCCAAATATCTTGCCATAGCTTTAGACATCGACCTAGATTTTTTTTTCTGGACTTCACAAAAAAGCTTATATGTTTTTCTTGTAATATCTAGTAGAAGAACTAATTTGTATGTCTAACAGATGGACAGGACTTGGATAACTTCCACTCGAAGATTCTCCACTGCATATGTCGAGGGGTTGAAAACTTCATGAACTTTATCAAAGCTAAGTACGATGGTCCGAAATCAGTTGTGCTCTGCCCGTGTAGCAGTTGTATGAATTTAGTTACAACACCCCGGTCAACTGTGCAAAATCATCTACACTTGTATGGGATGTCGGTCACATATACTAGGTGGGTTCATCATGGTGAAGTTGTGAACGTCAATGTTATTGACTACGTGGAAGCAGCAGATCACCATCTTGATCTGCCTGATGCTCAGGTGGAAGAGGAGGAGGAGGTGGTGGTGGCGGAGCCAGTGAGTTTGACCAACATTGAAACAATGCTACGAAATGCTCGTGCATTCCGTGAACTTTCACCTGCAGAAGAAAAACGGTGGGCCCGCATGTTGGAACAATGCAACATTGCTGTCACCCAGGGAAATAAGCTGTCAGTATTCTCAGCTATGGTCACCTTTCTTCAGGTGAAGACATCTGAGCGGATGACCAACAAATCATTCGATGTGATGTTGGCTGCTTTTCGCAAATCTTTCCCAGATGCGTCTGAGCTACCACACACCTACAGTAAAATGAAGAATTTCCTTCGTGCAGTTGGAATTGTATATGATATGATCCATGTTTGTAAGAATAATTGTGTTCTGTTCTGGAAGGATTATGCCAACTTAAGTGAATGCCCGAAATGCAAATCATGAAGATGGAAAGATGGTGATGCTGTGAAGAGGGTTCCTCATAATGTTCTGAGACATTTTCCAATTACACCAAGATTGTAGAGGTTGTTTCATGATGCTGAAACAAGAGAGGATGTACTGTGGCATTCTAGGAACCAGGAGTACAGAGATCAGAATGTAATGATCCATCCATCTCATGGTAGTGAGTGGAAAAGCTTCAATGATAAACACAAAGAGTTTGCTGCTGACCCGAGAAACATTAGATTTGGCTTAGCTTCAGATGGATTTAACCCATTTGGCCACCAGAGTGCCACATATAGGATGTGGCCAGTGCTTGTTATCCCTTACAACATGCCTCCAAATGTCTGCACCAAAGAATCAAACTACATGATGGCCTTGCTCATCCCAGGTCCAAAAAGTCCTGGAAAGAATTTTGATTTGTTCATGGAGCCTCTTGTGGAGGAACTTCAACAGCTATGGAAGGGTGTTCTCACTCGAGACCTATATAGCAGCCCACCAGCTGATTTCTTTCTGTGTGCTGTTGTAATTTGGTGCATCCATGATTATCCGGCTTTGGGCACTATGTCAGGGCGAACGACACATGGTTACAATGCATGTGTTCGCTGTGATAGGAATCCGCTGTCATACGCAATACTTAGCAAGATCTGTTACATTGCACACCGCTGTTTCCTTGCCAAGGACAAGCCGCATCCTAGAAAATACCGAAGACATGTGTTCAATGCAAAGCATGAAAACTGTGATGCACCAAAGAGGCTCACCGCCGATGTGTTGCAAGTGGAATTAGAGAAGGTCAGGCATATTACACCAGGAAACCATCCTGGTAATGGTGGCGGGAAAAGGAAGCATGGCACGGTAGAAGAGAGATTATGGTTTACCCGCAGGTCCACTTTGTGGGACTTGGAGTATTGGAAAGATTTGGATCTGCGGCATAATCTTGATGTGATGCACATCAAAAAAAATGTGACAGCATTATCGGCACACTTCTTAACATTGAAGGCAAGACGAAAGATACCTTAAAATCTAGGATTGATTTGACACACCTGGGTATCAGAAAGGATTTGCAGGTGCAAGATGAAGGTAAACCACGGGATATGGCACCAGCTGTGTACGTCTTGGGCAAGTTAATAAGAAAAGAATTCTGCGAGGTCCTGTCACGTGTGTGATTCCCACATGGATTTGCTTCCAACCCTGAAAGGAGAGTCAGTGCAGATGGAAACAAGGTACAAGGGTTGAAAACTCATGACTTCCACGTCCTACTTCAAAGGGTTTTACCTGTTATCCTTAGAGGATTGGGCCGCCCTGACTTATACAAAGCAGTTGCAGAGTTGGGACAATTCTTCAGGGAACTCTGAAGTAGAAATATCAGGATAGATGCTTTGGGAAGATATATCCTCCAGCCTTCTTTGATGTGATGGTGCATTTGGCTGTTCATCTACCTGATGAGGCACTACTTAGAGGTCCAGTACAGTATGGCTGGATGTACCCTATTGAAAGGCGGCTAGGCACTTTCAAGGGCTATGTTAGGAACAGAGCTAGACCCGAGGGTTCCATTGCAGAGGCCTACATTGCTACAGAAGCATTGACATTCTGCTCAAAATATATTGAAACAACTGATCAGCTTAGCAAAGAGGTGGGTGAAGACAATCCCGGGCTCAATGTTTTCGATTATTCTGTTCGACTTACAGGGAAGAGTCGACAAGAGTACAAACCTAAAGATTGGACAAAATGGTTTGGTATGTGTTGAATAACTGTCCTGAGATACTACCTTATATCAAGTAAGTGCAATACTGTACCTTATACATCGTAATCTACTAAACTTACAGCACATTCTTATATATTTAGATGATTGACGCGATCACTATGTTGTGCAACATCTATAAAGAGGAGTTACTGCCGCAAAATCCATGAAACATTGACAAACTGGTTATGGCAGGATTTGTGAAATGGTTCAAGAACCATGTAAGCTTTTGAAGTGCACTGTCAGTTTTTTTTAATATATTGAGTACATAAGATGATCAGCATGTCTATTTTCTAACCATAGGTCAAGAAGATGCGGGAGGATGGGCAGGCAGTTGATGATGCCATTTACTCACTAGCAATGGGTCCTGATACTCGGGTAAGACATTATGAATCTTGCGTTGTTGGAGATGTGCGCTACAACACCCTTGCACGAGACGAATACAGGAAGACACAAAACAGTGCCATCATGAGCACGGATACGTATGACAAAGAGACAACTAAAATGTATGCTAACATAACAGACATTGTTCAGTTGAAGTATATCTCCAGTTTCGAGGATCATTGGTGTGTGGTTCTGTTGTGCTGTAGTTGGTATAACCTATTTTCCAGCATTGCAAAACCCAGAGCTGATGATTATTTCAAATCCATCAATGTCAAGGCGGCGTACCAGACCAACGAGCCTTTTATTTTCGCAAATCAAGCAACACAGATATTTTTCTTGGAAGACACATTTGCACATTGCGATGACTGGAGAGTATTGCAAAGGTTTGAGCAGAGGAATTCGTTTAATGAAGTTGCACAACAAGATGATGCTTACAATGCTCCTGATGTACAAGATAACACAGATGTTCTTAATATCTTTGAGAACCATCACGTCAATGATGCCTGCGAAAAGATTGCCTGTCGTGCTGTGGACATACAAGAGTTGATCAAGAAGAAGCCAACGTTCGAGGACATTGAGGACGAAAAAGAAGATGACACCGTGGGGAATTATGATTCAGACTGATACACATGGCAAAGATGTTGATGCTGCTGTTGCGGATGATGATTACATTGCTTTTGTCGTATTTGCCTGTCAGAAGACTTTTTTTATCTACTATGTGAAATTGTGTTTGCTATGACAACTGAAACCTGATGAACATGTTTAGTATTTTGCTGTGAGAACATCACTTGTTATGTATGCTGATTTGTGTTTAGTGATTGTATGACAACTAAAACATGATGACATTCTTGTTTAGTTGTACTCATATTTGGCTGTGAAACTTGAATTTTATGACATAGTTTGTTGTTGGACTGCAATTTGCTCAACGTCTTCGAATGAGAACAAAGCTGACCCGACAGGGCCTCTGCTATTTATTTATTTATATGAGCAAAAGGGATACCCCCTGATTTCCATTAATAGAAATCATTAGATGTTCACAACACTACGCCCAGCCTGCTACACAGGTTTCATTCATTACTAGTTTCCGCAAAGTGCTCATGTCGTAGCCACTGAATACATCACGAGTGCTACATACACTGCAAATAAAGAGACAATCATCCTACAGAGCACATCGATTTTTTCCATTATCTTCACAAGCTCTTTCATCTCCTCATTGCTGTCAAGGCCGTTCAGCAGCTGTTGCTTGGCCATGATCAGAGGAACTGCATCTTTAACCTGCTGCTCTGCATCTTCCTCTTCTGTCGTTCCTTTAGATACTTGTCCAACACCCCAACCTGCTGGTATTGGGATTCCTCGGCTAACCAAATAATCAGCGTAGTTGCATTCCCCCACATCAGCAACTTCCCAGAAATACGAATCACACGAATCTTCCCTTTTCTGCACGAATAAAATTGGAAGATCATCAACCAAACTATTAAAAAAATCAACAACTGAAAGCAGCAGAACAACACTTAAACATATTATTACCCCATGATTCGGGCATTTGTAGAAGACTCGGCCAGGGTTGCGGATTGTGGTTGAGACGCGACGAATGACTCTGCGTGATTTGCAGCAGTGGCACCACACCAACGGCAGCGGGTTGCGATGAGCAATCGGCTGCGGTGCGCGTGCCGGTGGGGGTGTGATGAAACCCACAGGCAATGGTACGGGTGGCGACTTGGCGCATATCTGGTTGTTGCCTGTTGAAGAGCAGGTGGACGAGCAGCTAGCGGACATGGTTGTTGCGGCCAGAGCTTCTGATGCTAAGCAGAGTAAGTAGAGAAGAGGAGAAGCGAACATTGGATATGTCAGTTTCATTACTTGTAGAGTAGCATAGCACCATATATAGTCATAGTCTAGGTTTGGATTCGAACCGGCTACAGGAGCACGTCTTTCTTTTTTCTAAAACTCGGCAACGTCTCTTTACTAGTACACTAGCTTGTTCTGTACGCCTTCCCAAGTCTTTGATTTTCTTTCCCTCTTTTTTTGCAAGGAAGGAAGGAGGACAAATTTGAGAGTTCCTCGGACTCGAACCCAAGACCTCTCGGTTGAAAACCAAGGGTGCTAGTCACTTATGTGGCGAACGTTCCCTGTGAGGAGGACGGCAGACGAACGCATTTTCCTCGCTGTTTTCTTCCTATATATAAAAAAGTATGCTACTTGGTGTCCGCTTAGTCAAAAAATGATTGTGCCAACCTTGACCGTTTGATTGACATTCAACGTCTGTCGCGTTTCTTCAGTCTCTTCTTCCTCGAGCCGCCAAAGCCAAACCAGCGCCGGCGGGACCGCCTGCTCCCGCCTCCCACGGCTGGCTGTGATCTTCCCTGGCTCCTGTTCGTTCCTGTCCGAGCCCTCACCATCGTCCTCCGCCTTGGTTCGCTCGCCGCGGCGCCGCCCTCTGGTGTTGTCAACATGGTCAACAACCGAGAGGAATAAGGAGATGATTGTACATGGTGAGGATGACAGTAGGGACCCAGCAGCTCGTGCAGTAATGTTGTTTTTTCGGGACGGAGAAGGGTATCAACTGGGTTGTGCGGGACCCGTGGCCCGTCTAGCCCAGGCTTTTATTTCATATGTTTAGCACATGACCAGCACAGTTTGTTTTTTTCCTTTCTAAAAAATGGCTAGCCAGCTATTTTGTTTTTTGCAGAATAACCAACATAGCCCTACTTGCTTTTCTACGCCCTGCTGGGCCGGAAATCTTTCAAGACGAGGAGGGATGCATTTTGCCCAGAAAATGGGCTATAAGTAATCAGAAATGGGCTATAAGTAATAAGAAATGGGCTATAAGTAATAATAAATGGGCTGTAAAATGAAAAAAATACAGCAAACAGGCAATTAGTTCCCAAATATTGTTTTCTTTCGAATTTTGATATTTTAAATTTCATTGTTTTTGTGCGGGTAAAATTTCATTGAATTTAAATTAAGGTATATTTAGATTTAAAATTAATTTGAATCTGGCTAGAAATTTTGGGCTATATGCTGTTTGGGACAGATTTGGAGGCTGACTTGTGGGTCTACTAGGTTGACGTGTACTTTGGCTTTGTCAACTTAGTCCACAAATGATTCTAGCAGCAGTGACCGTTGGATGTTAATCCAACGGCCGTGATGCTTCTTCAATATCTGATCTTCTTGCTCCAGCCGCCCAAACCAGCTCCGGTGGGACTGCCTGCTCCCGCCTCCCGTGGTCGGCTGTGCTGCCGCACAGGCTGCACCGCCCCACCCTACTTCATTGCTGGCCAGGCCATTCCTCTACTCAACCACACCTCCTGTTATTTTCCGGCGACGGCAGCCGAACCAGTAAACCCTCGTACTCCCCACCGCGTGGGCAACCATTGCCGAGTCTTCCCCGACTCCGTGTCATTCCCTTCCTAGGCCTCGCCGTCGTCCACCGCCATGGTGCTCTCGGCGCGGCCTGGTCAACATGGTCAATGAACGACATCCATTGGTCGTGGACTGTACTCACAAAATAATGATTCCTCCACCTGACAGCTGGGACCCACCGGAAGGGCCTCTGTATTTCGCGAAAAAAATGTTCCCCCCGCTGACATGCTGGACCCACCAGCTATATCTTCGCACGCAAGGAAGTGCCTCCTTATTATGCACAAAAAATGAATACCCACCCTGCTAGATGGGACCCACCATAGTGGGAGGATGACTTGTGGGCCAACTAAGTTGACGGGGACGAAGGTCTTTGTTAACTTAGTCAATATGAACGATTCTAGCTCCAGTGACCGTACGATGTCCATCCAACGGCCATAGTGCTTCTTCAACCTCTGGTCTTCTTGCTCCAGCCGCCCAAAGCAGCGCCGGTCGTGCCGCGTGCTCCTGCCTCTCGTGGCCGGCTGTGATGCCGCGGAGGCCTCACCGCCCCCTACTACTCCCACTGCTGGCCCAGGCTATCCCTCTACTCACACAGACCCCCTGTTATTCTGCGGCGATGGCAGCCTCACGCCGCAGCCGAACCAGTGAACCTCGTACTCCTCTCCGCGTGGGCTACCACTGCCGCGTCTTCCCCGGCTCCACATCATCCCCTTCCTAGGTCTCGTCGTCGTCCAGACCACTGCACTGGTGCTCTCGGCACGGCGTGGTCAACATGGTCAACGATCGACTTCCATCGGAAGAGTACTGTACGTGGAGAGGCTGACAGCTGGGTCCAGGCGGCCGCAAGGAAGTGCCTCCTTATTACGCGCAAAATAATTATTCCTCCACCTGACAGCAGGGACCCACCGGATGGGCCACCTTATTTTGCGAAAAAAATGTTTTCCACCTAACTACTGGGACCCACCGGACAGGCCAGCGTATTTCACGAAAAAATGTTCCCCGCGCTGTCAGCTCGGACCCACCGGAAGTGCCTCCTTATTACGCACAAAAAAAATGAATACTCCCCTTGCTAGCTAGGACCCACCATGGTGGGAGGCTGACTTGTGGGCCTACTAAGTTGACTGGGACGGGGGCCTTTGTCAAGTTTAGTCTATATGAACAAATCTAGCTCTAGTGACCGTACGATGTCCATCCAACGGCTGTAGTGTTTCTTCAACCTCTGGTATTCTTGCTCAAGCCGCCCAAAGCAGCGCCGGTCATGTCGCATGCTCCTGCCTCCCGTGGCCGGCTGTGCTGCCGCAGAGGCATCACCGCCTCCTACTATTCCCACCGCTGGCCAGGCCCTGCGGCGACGGCAGCCTCACACCGCAGTCGAACCAGTGAACCCTCGTACTCCTCTCCGCGCGGGCTTCGACTGCCACGTCTTCCCCGGCTCCCCGTCGTCCCTTTCCTACGCCTTGCCGTCGTCCACCGCCCTGGTGCTCTCGGCGCGGCATGGTCAACATGGTCAAGGAACGACTTCCATCGGACGAGGACTGTACGTGGAGAGGCTGACAGCTGGGTCCACGGCTGCAGCAAGGAAGTGACTCCTTATTACGCGGAAAATGATGATTCCTCCACCTGACAGCTGGGACCCACCGGATGGGCCACTGTATTTTGCAAAAAAAATGTTTCCCCTGACTGCTGGGACCCACCAGCTACATCTTCGCACGCAAGGAAGTGCGTCCGGGCAAAAAAACAAAACGATTCGCCCCCCTGACCGCTGGGACCCACCAGCGACACCTTCGCACGCAAGGAAGTGCGTCCGGGCAAAAAAACGATTCGCCCCCTTGACTACTGGGACCCACCAGCTACATCTTCGCACGCAAGGAAGTGCGTCCGGGCAAAAAAATGATTCGCCCCCCTTACTGCTGGGACCCACCAGCTACATCTTCGCAGGCAAGGAAGTGCCTGACAGTCAGGACCGACCTGGTCGAAGCGTACGTAGCGTTGTCATTCTGGTCGCGAACGTGTATGTACATACTGGTCGTTGTAGAGGCGCGCACGTGTAGTAGTAGAGGCGCGCACGTAGCATGTATACGTACGTACAGCGGCGAGGGTGCAAGAAAGAAAATACGGCCACGTACGTACATACGGGCAGGGTCTCGAATGCCTACTCGCGCATATGTACATGGCTGGGTCGGAACGGAGAAACAACGTCGTCGTCGTATTCATGGGGAGGCAACGGAATGCGTCGTGTTCATGGGGAGGCAACGGAATGCGTCGTGTTCATCGGGAGGCAACGGAACGCGTGGGAGCCAACCGGCTTGGACGGAACAGGCGATGGAAATGAGGCCTGGCATACCGCACAATGGAGGAAACGGACCTCCTACATTCGGAACGGGGTCTTGTTGATCGGGAGGGGTGCGGCGTACCACAAAACGGAGGAAACGGACCTCCTACGGTCAAAACGGGGGTCCTGTTGATCGGGAGGGGCGTGGCGTACCGCAAAACGGACGAAACGGACCTCCTACAGTCGAAACGGGGGTCCTGTTGATCGGGAGGGGTGCCCCGTACCGCAAAACGGATGAAACGGACCTCCTACGGTCGAAACAGGGGTCTTGTTCATCGGGAGGGGTGTGGCGTACCGCAAAATGGGACTCCACGGGATACTGTTCATCTCCACCGTCGACCTCCTCTAGCCTCCACGGGCTCCTGTTCATCCAGCCTCCACCGCGCGCTACTCCACCGGCTACTGTTCAACCACCCCTCCACCATCTACTATTCATCCAGCCCTCCACCATCTACTATTCATCCAGCCCTCCACACCACGGGGTCCTGTTCAACCACCCCTCCATGGCCACCCCTCCACCGTCTACTGTTCATCCAGCCCTCCACACCACGGGGTCCTGTTCATCCAGAGGCAACACCACC
>NC_041385.1:166220194-166279130 GCF_002162155.2 Triticum dicoccoides | reverse complement strand
CGCTCACTATTCATCCAATCGATCGGCTTCAGTTAGCAGCAGTAGCGAAGGAATCGCTCCATCGGTTTCAGTTAACAGCCATCGATCGATCGCTCGGGTTCAGTAACGCGTAGCCTGCAGTGCAATCGCTTAGGTTCAGTTAGAGCCCAACGCCTCGCTCGGGTTCAGTTAGAGCCAACGCCTCGCACACACGCGCGTGCGTGTACGAGAGAAACGCGCATCTCTCGGCCCCCGACCTCCCACCGTAACCGGCAACTCCCCGAAATTTTCCTCCCCCTCACTTCTACCATGGTTTTTTCCGTCATGGACGGCCCAAAGAATGTCATGCAGCTGCGTCTCCGGCCCGCCCAGGACGAAAAGCCCATTTTTTGTCATGATTTTTTTCATAGAAGTAGGAGCCCACCACATCTATGATGATACTGGGTTTTGTCACAATTATCGTCATAGAAGTGTCATATGTATGACAGAAAAAAATCGTTCGGCCCAAAATGTCACGGATGTGTCTTTTTTTTGTAGTGTCCCCGAGGATCAAAATGAGGCACGCTGCATTGTGCGGCGCTCTAAAGCCTACAAAGTCCATGAGGGAGAGCTTTATAAGAAAATCGCTACCGAGGTACTTCAAAGATGTATCTCCGAGGAAGAAGGGCGGCAGCTCTTGGCTGAAATTCATGCCGGCCTCGGCGGTCACTGATACGTCCATTTTGCATCATGCTTTTATATCAATATTTACTGCATTATGGGCTATTATTACACGTTATGTCACAATACTTATGGCTATTATCTCTTATTTTACAAGGTTTATCATGAAGAGGGAGAATGCCAGTAGCTCGGATTCTGGGCTGGAAAAGAAGCAAATATTGGAAACCTATTCTGCACAGCTCCAAAAGTCTTGAAACTCCGCGAAAGTCTTTTTTGGAATTAATAAGAATTATTGAGCGAAAGAAGTACCAGAGGGGGCCCACATCCTGGCCACGAGGGTGGGGGGCGCGCCCACCCCTACTGGGTGCCCTCTGCCTCGTGGGCCCCCTGGTGGCCCTCTGGTGCACATCTTCTACTATATGAAGTCTTCTACCCTGGAAAAAAAATCATAAGCAAGTTTACGGGATGAAACTCCGCCGCCACGAGGCGGAACCTTGGCGGAACCAATCTAGGGCTTCGGCGGAGCTGTTCTGCTGAGGAAACTTCCCTCCGGGAGGGGGAAATCGTCACCATCGGCATCACCAATGATCCTCTCATCGGGAGGGGTTCAATCTCCATCAACATCTTCACCAGTAGCATCTCCTCTCAAACCCTAGTTCATCTCTTGTATCCAATCTTTGTATCCAAACCTCAGATTGGTACCTGTGGGTTGCTAGTTGTGTTGATTACTCCTTGTAGTTGATGCTAGTTGGTTTATTTGGTGGAAGATCATATGTTCAGATCCTTAATGCATATTAATACCCCTCTAATTAGGAACATGAATATGCTTTGTGAGTAGTTACGTTTGTTCCAGAGGACATGGGTGAAGTCTTGCTATTAGTAGTCATGTGAATTTGGTATTCGTTCGATATTTTGATGAGATGTATGTTGTCTCCCCTCTAGTGGTGTTATGTGAACGTCGACTACATGACACTTCACCATTGTTTGGGCCTAGAGGAACGCATTGGGAAGTAATAAGTAGATGATGGGTTCCTAGAGTGACAGAAGCTTAAACCCGAGTTTATGTGTTGCTTCGTAAGGGGCTGATTTGGATCCACATGTTTCATGCTATGGTTAGGTTTACCTTAATACTTCTTTTGTAGTTGTGGATGCTTGCAATAGGGGTTAATCATAAGTGGGATGCTTGTCCAAGAAAGGGAAGTACCCAAACACCGGTCCACCCACATATCAAATTATCAAAGTAACGAACGCGAACCATATGAGCGTGATGAAAACTAGCTTGACGGTAATTCCCATGTGTCCTCGGGAGCGCTTTACTCATTATAAGAACTTGTCCAGGCTTGTCCTTTGCTACAGAAAGGATTGGGCCACCTTGTTGCACCTTATTTACTTTCATTGCTTGTTACCCGTTACAAACTATCTTATCACAAAACTATCTGTTACCTACAAATTCAGTGCTTGCAGAGAATACCTTACTGAAAACCTCTTGTCATTTCCTTCTGCTCCTCATTGGGTTCGACACTCTTACTTATTGAAAGGACTACGATAGATCCCCTATACTTGTGGGTCATCAAGACTCTTTTCTGGCGCCGTTGCCAGGGAGTGAAGCGACTTTGGTGAGTGGAACTTGGTAAGGAAACATTTATATAGTGTGCTGAAATTTTCTGTCACTTGTTACTATGGAAACTAATCCTTTGAGGTGCTTGTTCAGGGTATCTTCACCCCGACCAGTAGAGCAAAGAGTTGCTCCTCAACCTACTGAACCTACTAAAAATGTTTACTTTGAAATTCCTTCCGGTATGGTAGAGAAACTGCTAGCTAATCCCTTTGCAGGAGATGGAACATTGCATCTCGATTTACACCTTATCTATGTGGATGAAGTTTGTGGATTATTTAAGCTTGCAGGTATGCCTGATGATGTTGTTAAGAGGAAGGTCTTCCCTTTATATTTTAAGGGATACACATTGACATGGTATAGGCTATGTGATGATACGGGATCTTGGGACTATAAACGATTGAAATTGGAATTTCACCAGAAGTTTTATCCTATGCATCTTGTTCATCGTGATCGTAATTATACATATAATTTTTGGCCTCGCGAAGGAGAAAGCATCGCTCAAGCTTGGGGGAGGCTTAAGTCAATGTTATATTCATGCCCCAATCATGAGCTCTCAAGAGAAATGATTGTTCAAATTTTTTATGCTCGGCTTTCTCTCAATGATTGGACCATGCTCGATACTTCCTGTGCTGGTTCTTATATGCTGAAGACTATTGAATTCAAGTGGGACTTATTGGAAAGACTCAAACATAACTCTGAAGATTGGGGTTCCGATGATGGTAAGGAGTCAGGTATGACACCTAAGTTTGATTGTGTTAAGTCTTTTATGGATACTGATGCTTTTCGTGGATTTAGCACTAAATATGGACTTGACTCTGAGATAGTAGCTTCTTTATGTGAATCATTTGCTACTCATGTTGATCTCCCTAAGGAGAAGTGGTTTAAATATAATCCTCCCACTGAAGTAAAAGTAGTTGCACCTATTACAGTTGAAGAAAACACTATCACTTATAATGATCCTATTGTTCCTACTACTTATGTTGAGAAACCACCTTTCCCTGTTAGGATAAAGGATCATGCTAAAGCTTCAACTGTTGTTTGTAAGAGTAATAATAGAACTTATACACATCCTGAGAAAATTAAAGTTGAACCTAGTATTGCTATGGTTAAAGATCTTTTGGCTGATAATATAGATGGGCATGTTATTTACTTCAGCGAGGAAGCTGCTAATATTGCTACACCCGATACTAAGATACATAGACCTGTTGTAGGCATGCCAGTTATTTCTGTTAAAATAGGAGATCATTGTTATCATGGCTTATGTGATATGGGTGCTAGTGCTAGTGCAATACCTATTTCCTTATATACAAAAATTATGCATGATATTGCACCCGCTGAAATAGAAGATATTGATGTTACTATTAAGCTTGCAAATAGAGATACTATTTCACCAATTGGGATTGTTAGAGATGTTGAAGTTCTGTGTGGGAAGGTTAAATATCCTGCTGATTTTCTTGTTCTTGGTTCCCCACAAGATAGCTTTTGTCCCATTATATTTGGTAGACCCTTCTTGAATACTGTTAGTGCTAGGATAGATTGCGAAAAGGATGTTGTTACAATTGGCTTGGGGGTTATGAAACATGAGTTTAATTTTGCTAAATTTTGTAGACAACCCCATGATAAAGAATTGCCTAGTAAGGATGAAATTGTTGGTCTTACTTCTATTGTCGTACCTCCTACTGATCCATTAGAACAATCTTTGCTAGACCATGAAAATGATATGTTTATGAATGAAAGAAGGGAAATAGATGAAGTATTCTTTAAACAGGGTCCTATTTTGAAACACAACTTGCCTGTTGAAATCCTATGGGATCCTCCTCCACCCAAGGGTGATCCCGTGTTTGAGCTTAAACCATTACTTGATACTCTTAAATATGCTTATCAGGATGAAAAGAAGATATATCCTATTATTATTAGTGCTAACCTTTCAGAACAGGAAGAGGAAAGATTATTGAGAACTTTGAAGAAGCACCGTTCTGCTATTGGATATACTCTTGATGATCTTAAAGGCGTTAGTCCCACTCTATGCCAACACAAAATAAAATTGGAAGAAGACGCCAAACCAGTTAGAGATCATCAACAACGGTTAAATCCTAAGATGAATGAAGTGGTAAGAAAGGAAATACTAAAGCTCCTAAAGGCAGGTATAATTTATCCCATTGCTGATAGTCAGTGGGTAAGTCATGTCCATTGTGCCCCTAAGAAGGGAGGTATTACTGTAGTCCCTAATGATAAAGATGAATTAATCCCGCAAAGAATTATTACGGGTTATAGGATGGTAATTGATTTTCGTAAATTAAATAAAGCTACTAAGAAAAATCATTACCCTTTACCTTTTATTGATCAAATGCTAGAAAGACTATCAAAACATACACATTTTTGCTTTCTAGATGGTTATTCTACTTTCTCTCAAATACCTGT
This sequence comes from Triticum dicoccoides, assembly GCF_002162155.2. NCBI lineage: Eukaryota > Viridiplantae > Streptophyta > Magnoliopsida > Poales > Poaceae > Triticum > Triticum dicoccoides. The sequence goes on along the minus strand of NC_041385.1, from coordinate 166,274,452 downwards.
GTCAGCGGACGATCAAGCAAAGACTACTTTTACTTGCCCTTTCGGTACTTTTGCTTATAGACGCATGCCTTTTGGTTTATGTAATGCACCTGCTACCTTTCAAAGATGCATGATGGCAATATTCTCTGACTTTTGTGAAAAGATTTGTGAGGTATTCATGGATGATTTCTTCGTTTATGGATCCTCTTTTGATGATTGCTTGAGAAACCTTGATCGAGTTTTGCAGAGATGCGAAGATACTGGTCTCGTCTTGAATTGGTAAAAGTGCCACTTTATGGTTAATGAAGGCATTGCCTTGGGGCATAAAATTTCTGAAAGAGGTATTGAAGTTGATAAAGCTAAAGTTGATGTTATTGAAAAGATGTCGTGTCCCAAGGACATTAAAGGTATACGAAGTTTCCTTGGTCATGCCGGTTTTTATAGGAGGTTCATTAAGGACTTTTCTAAAATCTCTAGGTCTCTGACTTATTTATTGCAAAAAGAAATTCATTTTGTCTTCGATGATGATTGTGTAGAAGCATTTGAAATACTTAAGAAAGCTTTGATTTCTGCACCTATTCTTCAGTCACCTGATTGGAATTTACCCTTTGAAATTATGTGTGATGCTAGTGATTATGCTGTAGGGGCTGTTCTAGGACAAAGAGTTGATAAGAAATTAAATGTTATTCAATATTCTAGTAAAACTCTAGACACTGCTCAAAGAAATTATGCTACTACTGAAAAAGAATTCTTAGCAGTTGTATTTGCTTGTGATAAGTTCAGACCTTATATTGTTGATTCTAAAGTAACTATTCACACTGATCATGCTGCTATTAGATACCTTATGGAAAAGAAAGATGCTAAACCTAGAATTATTAGATGGGTTCTCTTGCTTCAAGAATTTTATTTGCATATTATTGACAGAAAGGGAGCTGAGAACCCCGTTGCAGACAACTTGTCTAGGTTAGAGAATGTTCTTGATGACCCACTACCTATAGATGATAGCTTTCCTGATGAACAATTAGTTGTCATAAATGCTTCTCGTACTGCTCCATGGTATGCTGGTTATGCTAATTATATAGTTGCTAAATTTATACTACCTAGTTTCACATACCAACAAAATAAAAAGTTCTTTTATGATTTAAGACATTACTTCTGGGATGATCCACACCTTTATAAAGAAGGAGTAGATGGTGTTATCAGACGTTGTGTACCTGAGCATGAACAGGGACAGATTCTATGCAAGTGTCACTCCGAGGCATATGGAGGACACAACGTTGGAGGTAGAACTGCACATAAGGTATTGCAATCCGGTTTTTATTGACCTACTCTCTTCAAAGATGCCCATAAGTTTGTCTTGTCTTGTGATGAATGTCAAAGAATTGGTAATATTAGTAGACATGAAGAAATGCCTATGAACTATTCTCTTGTTATTGAAGCATTTGACGTTTGGGGCTTTGATTATATGGGACCTTTTCCTGCCTCTAATGGATATATACATATTTTATATGATGTTGATTATGTTACTAAGTGGGTAGAAGCTATTCCAACTAGTAGTGCTGATCATAACACTTCTATTAAGATGCTTAAAGAAGTTATTTTTCCAAGGTTTGGAGTTCCTAGATACTTAATGACTGATGGTGATTCACATTTTATTCATGGTGCCTTTCGTAAAATGCTTGCTAAGTGTAACATCCCAATTTTATTAAATTTAGATGTTAATAGAATCATTCAATGCATATCATATTTCTTTGCATTTTGGATTTTTGAAATATTCAAATAATATGTTTCCACTCGAGAAAAACAAATGAGAGGGGATGAGATGACTTCCTCAGATTATAAACGAGATTGGAAATTTCATTTGAATATTATTTGAAGTTTTTGGAGTTCTTTTGGTATTTATTTTATTTGCCAAAAGTGCATTAAATGCATTAGGAAAATATTTTCAAAATGTTTTGTGCTTAAGTTAATGTTCATTAGGCTCTAAATATTGTATAGTTACTTTAGAAATTGTTGTGGTGCTTTTACTAATTCTTTTGAATTATTTAGGGCCACTTTACTGTTCGGTTTAAATAAAAAACACGCACGCGCACACTCACCTGCTTGGACCGAAACCAGTTTGGCCCAGGCACGCACATGCTCAGCCAGCCGCGCTAGGCCAGCCAGCCCACCGGCCAATACGGCCCAAGGCCACCCGAGCGCCCGAAGCCTCCCGCCCGGTCGACCGCCCCGCGCTCGCCCTCTCTCGCCTCCTCTCGCTGCCGCTGCCAGGCGGGCCCCGCACGTCAGCCCATCCCCAACCTCCCGCACCGTGCAGGATAAATATTCGCGCCTCATTGCCCGCAACCGTGGGCCGCCTCGCGCTCGGATAATGCTTATCCGTGGCAGCCGCGCCTCCTGACCGCGCCTATAAATGCCCCCGAACCCCCTCTTCCATCCTCGCCGTTCCGCTTCTTCCCATGCCGCCCCTACCGCTCGTTGTCGCCGTTCGCATCTCGGCGGAGCCATGCCACTCCCTCATGTGTGGCACCCCTAGCTCTCCTTCCGTTCTCAATTGGATCCCCGCGACAACGTGCATCTGTTTGACACGTTTTTTCCCCTAGGTACCGTCGGAGACGACGCCCCGATGACGCCCGACCTCGCCGGAGCCCACAGAGAGCCGCCACCTTCACCTCGCCGACCCCGACGCCCCTGAGGAGCCCCGACGCCACCTTTGCGACGCCCTCGACGTGCCGTACCTCCCCGTCTTCTTCCCCGACGCCGAGGACCGCCGTAGCCGCCGCCCCGTTCAACCCGAGCCGTTGCCTCCGTCATCGACATCGTCGCCGGCCACCTCCAGCCCACTGTAAGCCGTTTCCCCACTCCCGCCCGTTAGATCGATCACCGACGGCCCAGATTAGATTAGGTCAGTTTTTTTAGTTGAACCGGTACGCGGTTAACCGCGGGTTTTATTTTTAAAACCAATCGGTTTTTGTTTAAGTTAGCCGCCGTCGTCGTTTTGCTTTAGGTCTGAACTTCCACTGTATAAGCTACGCGGCGAACACTTTTTGAGCCATATGCCTAAGTTGTTCTGCACTTAGAATATTTTCATGCTAGTTAAGTCTGTGGTTTGTTCATTTGGTTTCTCCGAGACTTTTTCCTTGCTTGTTATTTTGGTTCTTCGAAATGTTTGTTTATGTATGAATATTTTACTTTGACGATAGATTGCCCGGAGTGCAAAGCAGAACACTACCAGTCTTTAGAATTCAACCAGCAGTACCAAGGCAAGTTGCATCTTGATCATGTTTTATTACCTATGTTTTTATTATGCACTTAGTTCTTTGCGGTAGGACTGCATGGTAGGAATTTTATGCCGGATAGCTATGCTTATACCTAGTAGTTCGTTGAGGTAGGTCTGAAACTTATCACATTGTCGCCACCGTTTTACATTATGTTGCTTCGCTAAGTAGACGTGATTGGGGAGTGAACACTATAAAGTATGAGTGACAATGTAGTGAATAGGACCTAACATAATTAATGAACTACCTGGGTGGAAACTGGTTGGTATGGTGGCGAAGTACAGTGGGGCACGCATGGGAAATCCATGGTGGTGCACCACTAGTGGTCCGTCGGCTCAGGCTCAAAGAGATCAATCATATTCTCATGTCTAGAAGCTTAAGTGTGCAGCCGCAAGCCAATATGGGCTCTGGCTTAGTTGAGTAGATAGTGTGACCCCTTCCGGGATAGGCTAGCAGATGTAGAATGAGTAGGTTTACCGGCCTATCTGTGGGTTAGGGGAAACATTTTCGAAAGGCTATGTCTCGACCCTCCGATCATGGATGTGGTCGAGTCTTGTGGGGAAAAGTGCGCAACCTCTGCAAAGTGTCAACCTAATCGATTAGCGGAGTCCCCGGTTACGGACAATTTGAGCATCCAGTAGTGGAAATGCCGGTCGATCTCATCACCTTAATTAAACAGTTGGGATTATAAGTGATAACTTTGGGAATGGAATGAGTTGGGTTTGCCAACTCATCCTATGCTATTTTTTTCATAGTTGTAGAACAATTACTTTGCAATAGGGAAAAACTAGCTTTATGCAAAAACTAAACTTAGAGCTTTCCACCAGCCAAATTGCATGTACAAATAGGTTCATTTACTCTTGATGTGACTTGCCAGTGCATTCAATGTACTGACCTATATGGCTGCAACTTATCACATTGCAGATATATCCGACGAGGATTAAGGTGCGATAGGTCGATGTTCTACACTCAACCTTGCTCGTGGAGTTGGACTCATTTACTACTTTGCTTCCGCGATATTTGTTTATTTGGCTCTATGCACTATTATGTAATAAATGTATTGCTCCTGGACTATCAATGTAATAAAGAGATGTGTGTTATTTCTGTTATTTCATCGAGTACTGTGTGTGCTAGCAAGTCGATCCAGGGACTAGCATGATAAGCACAGAGACTTTGACTCTTACTAGGTCGGGTCGCTACACTAAGTATGATGTTAATCATAGAATTGCATCTCCATATCACCCACAGTCTAGTGGTCAAGTAGAGTTGATTAATAGAGAGCTCAAATTAATTTTGCAAAAGACTGTTAATAGATCTAGAAAGAATTGGTCCAAGAAACTTGATGATGCATTATGGGCCTATAGAACTGCATATAAGAATCCTATGGGTATGTCTCCATATAAAATGGTTTATGGAAAAGCATGTCACTTACCTCTCGAACTTGAACATAAGGCATATTGGGCCATTAAAGAGCTCAATTATGATTTCAAACTTGTCGGTGAGAAGAGGCTATTTGACATTAGCTCACTTGATGAATGGAGAACCCAAGCCTATGAGAATTCCAAGTTGTTTAAAGAAAAGGTTAAAAGATGGCATGACAAAAGGATACAAAAGCGTGAGTTTAATGTAGGTGATTATGTGTTGCTATTCAACTCTCGTTTAACATCTTTTGCAGGAAAGCTTCTCTCTAAATGGGAAGGCCCTTACATTATCGAGGAGGTCTATCGTTCCAGTGCCATAAAAATCAACAACTTCGAAGGCACAAATCTGAAGGTGGTGAACGGTTAAAGAATCAAACATTATATCTCAGGTAACCCAAGAAATGTTGAAACTAATATTATTGAATCCATAACCCCGGAGGAATACATAAGGGATACTTTCTAGAACGTTTCAGACTCCGAAAAGGAATAGGTATGTGGTACGGTAAGTAAACCGACTCAAAAACAGTTCTAATAGCAATTTTTCTACGTTTTGGAATATTTAAGAATATAGGGAAATAAGAAGTAGTCTGGGGCATCCACGAGGGTGGAGGGCACGCCCACCCCTACTGGGTATGCCCCCCTGCCTCGTGGGCACCTCTTGTGTTCTCCGGACTCTGTTTTCGTGCATGATACTTCTTTTGGTCGGTAAAAATTCATTATATAATCTCCCGAAGGTTTTGACCATCGTATCACGCAAAAATCCTCTGTCTTTGTTTCGAGTTGTTTATCTGACAGATCTAGAGCATCATGACGTCACCCTCCTCCAACAATGAAGACAAGGATGCTTGGCTTTTGAAGATAGACATGAAAAGAGAAGAACCTGAGGAGATCAACAAGGATGAAGGGATCAAAAGGGCCATGGAGGATTGAGCTCCGGCGGCAAAAGAAGAAAACATCCCTCAACCTCTTCCTAACCTCTTTACCCCAACTGAGATTGAAGCTTTCAAGATGATTGAGTTAGCTCGCATACAAAACAAGTATCTCATACAGGAAAATCTTTTGTTGAAGGATCATATCGTCGCACTTAAGGGCATTATCCGCAAATTGGAAGAGCTTCTACACTCGATGTGCGACTATCCATCATCATCACCACCTTCTTCACCACATCCGAGGACATAATCACATGGGTATGGGCACTCCCCTTGGCAACTGCCAAGCTTGGGGGAGTTGCCCCGGTATCGTATCACCATCACACTCCTATCTTTACCGTTTTACTTGGTTCGATCCTTTTGGTAATATCTTGATCTAGTAGAATAAAGTTTTGGTATGAGTTAGTTTTGAGTTTTCCTTTGTGATCCCTCTATGTAATCGAGTCCATGAGTTATATATAATAAAGATTAGTGTTGAGTCAAGGGCTTTGCTATCTCACTATGATCTTAAGTGCATAAAAGAATAAAAAGAATAAAAGAGTTCATATTGATCTTATGGATAGTAATGACTTCACATATAAAGAGTATGAGGCATAAAAGTTGTTTAGAGTTGGCAATCGTAGTTTTGGTCATCGTTGCAATTAATAGGAAGTAATAAAGAAAGAGAGGTTTTCACATATAAATATACTATCTTGGACATCTTTTATGATTGTGAGCACTCATTAAAGTATGACATGCTAGAGAGTTGACGTTGGACAAGGAAGACAACATAATGGGTTATGTTTTCTCACATCTTAGTTAAAGTATATTGTCATGGCTCGTCCAACATGTTGAGCTTGCGTTTCCCCCTCATGCTAGCCAAATTCCTTGCACCAACTAGAAATACTACTTGTGCTTCCAAATATCCTTAAACCCAGTTTTGCCATGAGAGTCCACCATACCTACCTATGGATTGAGTAAGATCATTCAAGTAAGTTGTCATGTTGCAAGCAATAAAAATTGCTCTCTAAATATGAATGACTTATTAGTGCGAAGAAAATAAGCTTTATACGATCGTGTGATATGGAAGTAATAAAAGCGACGGACTGCATAATAAAGGTTCATATCACAAGTGGCAATATCAAGTGACGTTCTTTTGCATTAAGATTCGTGCATCCAACCAAAAAGCACATGACAACCTCCGCTTCCCTCTGCGAAGGGCCTATCTTTTACTTTATGTCTTATACCTATTGCAAGAGTCAAGGTGATCATCACCTTTCCCTTTTTCATTTTATCCTTTGGCAAGCACCTCATGTTGGAAAGATTCTAATACATATATCCAATTGGATGTAAGTTAGCATGAACCATTATTGTTGACATTACCCTTGAGGTAAAACGTTGGCAGGCAACACTATAAGCCCCTATCTTTCTCTATGTCTGATTAAAACTCCAGAACCATAAGTATTGCGTGAGTGTTAGCAATTGTAGAAGACTAAATGATAATTGAGTATGTGGACTTGCTGAAAAGCTCTATTCTTGACTCTTTCCGATGTTATGATAAATTGCAATTGCTTCAATGACTGAGATTATAGTTTGTTAGTTCTCAGTGAAGCTTATGTACCATACTTGACATTGTGAATAGATTGTTAATTGAGCATAATAAATCATATGACAAAATCTATATATGTTGATGTTATAAGAATGATCATGATGCCCTCATGTCCATATTTTATTTTTATCGACACCTCTATCTCTAAACATGTCGACATATTTTTCGATATTGGCTTCCGCTTGAGGACAAGCATGGTCTAAGCTTGGGGAGTTGATACGTCCATTTTGCATCATGCTTTTATATCGATATTTATTGCATTATGGGCTGTTATTACACGTTATGTCACAATACTTATGGCTATTCTCTCTTATTTTACAAGGTTTATCATGAAGAGGGAGAATGCCGGCAGATGGGATTCTGGGATGGAAAAGGAGCAAATATTGGAAACCTATTCTGCAGAGCTCCAAAAGTCCTAAAACTCCACGAAAGTCATTTTTGGAATTAATAAGAATTATTGAGCGAAAGAAAAAACAGAGGGGGCCCACACCCTGGCCACGAGGGTGGGGGCGCGCCCACCCCTACTAGGTGCGCCCCCTGCCTCGTGGGCCCCCTGCTGGCCCTCCGGTGCCCATCTTCTTCTATATGGAGTCTTCTACCCTGGAAAAAAAACATAAGCAAGCTTACGGGACGAAACTCCGCCGCCACGAGGCGGAACCTTGGAGGGACCAATCTAGGGCTCCGGCGGAGCTATTCTGCTGGGGAAACTTCCCTCCGGGAGGGGGAAATCATCACCATCGTCATCACCAATGATCCTCTCATCAGGAGGGGGTCAATCTCCATCAATATCTTCACCATCACCATCTCCTCTCAAACCCTAGTTCATCTCCTGTATCCAATCTTTGTATCCAAACCTCAGATTGGTACCTCTGGGTATCTAGTAGTGTTGATTACTCCTTGTAGTTGATGCTAGTTGGTTTATTTGGTGCAAGATCATATGTTCAGATCCTTAAGGCATATTAATACCCCTCTGTTTATGAACATGAATATGCTTTGTGAGTAGTTACGTTTGTTCCTGAGGACATGGGTGAAGTCTTGCTATTAGTAGTCATGTGAATTTGGTATTGGTTCGATATTTTGCTGAGATGTATGTTGTCTCTCCTCTAGTGGTGTTATGTGAACATCGACTACATGACACTTCACCATTGTTTGGGCCTAGAGGAACGCATTGGGAAGTAATAAGTAGATGATGGTTTGCTAGAGTGACAGAAGCTTAAACCCTAGTTTATGCGTTGCTTCGTAAGGGGCTGATTTGGATCCACATGTTTCATGCTATGGTTAGGTTTACCTTAATACTTCTTTTGTAGTTGCGGATGCTTGCAATAGGGGTTAATCATAAGTGGGATGCTTGTCCAAGAAAGGGTAGTACCCAAGCACCGGTCCACCCACATATCAAATTATCAAAGTAACGAACGTGAATCATATGAGTGTGATGAAAACTAGCTTGACGATAATTCCCATGTGTCCTCAGGAGCGCTTTTCTCATTATAAGAACTTGTCCAGGATTGTCCTTTGCTACAAAAAGGATTAGGTCACCTTGCTGCACCTTATTTACTTTCATTGCTTGTTACCCGTTACAAATTATCTTATCACAAAGCTATCTGTTACCTACAATTTCAGTGCTTGCAGAGAATACCTTACTGAAAACCGCTTGTCATTTCCTTCTGCTCCTCGTTGGGTTCGACACTCTTACTTATCGATAGGACTACGATAGATCCCCTATACTTGTGGGTCATCAGTCACCACGCCGTAGCTCGGGCCCTTGTAAGCAAGGCCTTTCGTATAGGTTTTTACTGGTCGACGACCCGAGCAGACTCACAAGACCTTGTCCAACATTACGTCGGATGCCAGCTTTTCGCCAACCAAAGCCATATGCCAGCCACCGCCCTACAAATAATCCCCATAACTTGGCCTTTCGCGGTCTGGGGGCTTGATATGGTCAGACCCCTTAAAGGAGGAAGCCATAAGAAAAATACTTGTTGGTCATGGTCGATAAATTCACCAAATGGATAGAAGCCAAACCAGTTAAAACGGCCGAATCCGGACCCGTGATAGACTTCATATCAGGTGTTGTACACCGTTATGGTGTCCCCCACAGCATCATCACCGACATCGGCTCCAATTTCACAGCCGATGAGGTGAAAACTTGGTGCGACAACATGGGCATTAAGCTCGATTACACCAACGTCTATCACCCTCAAACAAACGGTCAAGTCGAACAAGCCAATGGTCTTATTATGAGCGGCATTAAACCTAGAAAGTGCGATCCTTAAAAGAATCAGACACGCACTGGGTTGAGGATCTTGACTTCCTACTCTGGGGGCTGTGGACCATGCCAAATCGCACTACCAGATACACACCCTTCTTCATGGTGTACGGCGCAGAGGCTGTGCTGCCAGCAATATTATTCATGACTCAACTCGAGTGCGCATGTATGAAGAGAGAGAGGCTGATATCGATCGGCAGGACAGTTTAGATGCCCTGGAAGAGGAGCGCGACGTCGTAAAAGCCCGTTCCGCATTCTATCAACAAAAGGCTCGAAGGTATCAAAGCAGAGAAGTACGGGCCAAGACTTATAATCTTGGTGAACTCGTTCTACGTCTACCGGAGAAGAAAAAGGACAAACTCAATCTCAAGTGGGAGGGTCCCTTCATCATTGACAAAGTTCTCACCGGAGGAGCGTACCGACTACGGGATGCATCCGATAATCGCCTCGAGCCGAACCCATGGAACGCGGCCAGACTCCGAAGATTCTACGCCTAGCACCGAACTCCCTGTTTGTCTCCTTCCCTTCGTTGCTTTTCATTTAATTTTCAGCTCTCTTCTCACCTTTTCTGTTGAAAAGCTCTACAGCTTTAGTGTGGCTAGACTACACACTTGTGATGCACTAATCCTCAAGTATGTGCGCTCATTATACCTGGGGGCTTCTTATACAGAAGCTTAATACAATTATCTTCCGGGCATCAAGCCCACTGCATATGTGTCTTTTTTCCATATGTACCTTTTCTTCGCCATTATATGCATCGATATGACTTACGTTTTGGCCAAGCTGGGTTGCCTGGCTCCTGTGCTTATGCCCTACGTTCCTGTTAGTTTGGCTAGGGCATAAAGGGAGCACCTCTACGATTGTTACTGCCGGGTACTCCGGACGTGTACCTCAGACTGGGTGAAGCCGAAAGCTAGCGTTCTTAAGGGAATATTCGGTCGGTGGACTATAGATGTTTTTTACATGTCACAATATAAACCCCTAGTTGTTACATATACTACGCTTTTTGATCACATTTCGGACATGCACGTTAATGCATGCGCACCCAGGGAAAGGAACCCTTAACGGAACTATATTCTCTGGAAGATGTTTCTTGCTAACCATGTAATATAACATAGCTAGTTGGGTACTTGTTTGTTCAAGCAATTATGACCCCTACGGCTGGTTTCCACGCGTACCCCGGTTTATATTACCAAGCGGGTATTCGGAAACACTCCGGACTGTCGGGTCCAGATGCTGAAGCGAAAAGGTCCGCCATGACAAATGTTTTACAATCCGGCTAGGGACAAATATGTCAATTGAAGTACATAGTCATTTAGACTCAAATGCTTCTTCTTCTATGCCATCCAACAGGTTGTCTAGCCTACAATCCTGTTGGGAATATTTTGTGACTAATCCTACCTGGTCATATACTAGACTAACGGGAATTTCTTTCCCATCTGACCCCACAGGTCCGACTCGGGCCATATGATTCGGATCGAGCTTGGTATACCGTGCTTTCACCATGGCCCAAGCCTCTCTCGCTCCTTCTCGATAGGCAGATATCTTCCATAGTAGGAGATGTCACCGCGCTCCCTTGAAAAGTTGTGCAAGCTCCCCCATACTTCCTGGTAGGGAGGCGGATGGTCATAAGGCCTTGGCGACACTCCGCATGACCTGCCGAACTTGTTCGTGCAGTTGCGAAAGCTCTTGTAGTAGATCGCCTGACGATCCGGGCATCTCCTCTTCGGCACGACCAGTCAGCATACCTACAGACATAACTCTGTTAGTTTCTATCTTTGTCGAACTATATAAATGTTCGTTTGAGAACATACTGAAGCCTCTTATTTTCCTTCACAGAGTCAGCCAGCTGGGCCCGAACATCTTTCAATTCTTCACCCAGCTGAGTATTAGCATCTTGGAGCTTGTTTTTCTTCTGTATGACCCGTGTAAGTACATGCTCGCCATCGGCTGCTTGCCTTCGTGCCTCTTGTTCACCCTCTTGTGGGATTCCCGGATTCTATTCTAGAATCTGAGGATTTTGGTCATCAGATATTGTTAGCGTTACTGGTTTATAAACACAATATTGTTTTTTCTCACTTCGGGAATACATACCAGTCGATGCCTCTTTGGATCTTGACAGCTTGGCCATAGCGGCCGTTGGGTTCGACACTCTTCCAGCTCTTGAGACAACAGGTTGTTCTTCTCCGAGATAACCTATTAGTACAATGATCCTTAAATCAGTTGTACCAACTGTTTCAAGTCTCAGGGGCTACGGATATACATAATTATCAGATTTTTATACTTACCCGTATATCTTTCAAATACTGGTTTGTGGCTCTAGCAAGCCCATCCTGAGCAGGTCGGATATAAGAATCACCCAAGTTGAAGGCATTAAAAGCCTTTTATGAAAATCCAGGGTCGCGGAGTGCGGCCCGGCGACGCCGATGATTCATGGAGCTCTCCACTTCAGAATTTGTAACGGACATTATGTCCGAATCCTCCATACGAGGATAGTCCGGTGTCACCTCCGGGTTGGCCTCCGTCCTCGAGACCAGGTCCGGAATCCGTCTAGTAGAGGCACGGTTGGCAGGATCCCCGGACATAGTCCGGCGGATGTTCTTTCTGCTAAAACACAATGGATAGTGTCATACTTTAAGATGACGACCATGGGGCGTGTTTAAAACCATACCTCCTTGATGACGGATGTGGGTGTCAAAACTGGCGGATCTCGGGTAGGGGGTCCCGAACTGTGCGTCTAAGGCTAATGGTAACAGGAGGCTGGGGACACGATGTTTACCCAGGTTCGGGCCCTCTCGATGGAGGTAATACCCTACTTCCTGCTTGATTGATCTTGATGATATGAGTATTACAAGAGTTGATCTACCACGAGATCGGAGAGGCTAAACCCTAGAAGCTAGCCTATGGTATGTTTATTGTTCTGTCCTATGGACTAAACCCTCCGGTTTATATAGACACCAAAGAGGGCTAGGGTTACATAGAGTCGGTTTACAGAGAAGGAGATCTACATCCGAATCGCCAAGCTTGCCTTCCACGCCAAGGAGAGTCCCATCCGGACACAGGACGAAGTCTTCAATCTTGTATCTTCATAGTCCAACATTCCAGCCAAAGCATATAGTCCGGCCATCCTGATACCCCCTTATCCAGGACTCCCTCAGTAGCCCCTGAACCAGGCTTCAATGACGATGAGTCCGGTGCGTAGATTGTCTTCGGCATTGCGAGGCGGGTTCCATCTTCGAATACTCCAAGATAAATTCCGAACACAAGGACCGTGTCCAACTCTGCAAGATAAATTCCATATACCACCGTAGAGAGAATAACAATCCACAAATCTAAGCTGCTGACAACTCTTTGAAAAGTGACATCACGGCACGGTCCGGTTTTTATTCGAACCATTTTTTACAACCAGCTTCCGCACATATTGCAAGGCGGTTTCCTTGGCACGTCTTGTCAAAGCAGATATCGTGCCCCCTTATCACGGGATCTCCATCAATACGGGTATGGGTAATCCCACCACGCCTGTTGGCGTGACTCTCTGTTTTTAGGCAAGTCCCGAACGGGGACACTTGATATTCTTCCCCTTAATAGAGGGGTCGAGGCCTATCCCTTTATCTTCACGCTTGCGACTTCCCGCACCTCGAGTTCCAACACACAAAGCTTAAGCTTAAGCACCTCGGATCTTTGATCATGTCCGGATCCGATCATCAAGGCCGGTGGATGGCTTCCTCTGTCACAGAGGAGGATATTGTGAAGCTCAGGGAGGCCGGGTATTTGACCGCCGATGTTAAGCACAGGCTTCCCACCCCCGAACAGGTTGTCCCTACTCCCGAGCCCAATGAGAGCGTCGTATTTGTCTTCCACTTCCTCCGGCGCTTGGGCTTGACTCTTGATTCCTTCGTGAGAGGGCTCATGTTCTATTATGGGCTAGATTTTCACAATCTAGCTCCGGATTCCATCCTCCACATCTCGTCGTTTATCATCGTGTCCGAAGCCTTCCTCCACATCACCCCCCACTTCGGCCTATGGCTCAAGACCTTCAATGTGAAGCCGAAGATGATTGAGGGGCGACACACAGAGTGCGGGGGTGCTGCAATAAGCAGGAACGCCGATGCCCCATGGCCAGAAGGATCCTTCCCGGAGGTATCTGATTTATGGCAACGAAGGTGGTTCTATGTCACACCTCCTCGAGGCTCAAAGTGGGTGGCCTCCCTCGCCTTCTGCTCGGGCCCTCCGCCTCAACTGGCATCGTGGGCCAATGTGGGACTGAACTAGGGACCTGCAAACGATGTACCGATGTTGCAGAGCCACATTCGGGAGCTCCTCGAGAGGGACATTAGTCTTGTCAAAATAATCCAGGTAATGCTAGTTCGGCAGGCCCTGTCATGCAAACATCGACCTCTCCGGATTTGGGAGTTCAATCCAGAAGGTCAGCGAACCATTCAGCACTTCTTCTGCATGACGCTCGAAGGAATGTATAAGTTGTTCTTCGGACCACGAATAAAGTGTCCGGACACCACTGGGGATGTGGGCCTGAGTTGCAATCACCCAGATACCCAAGTAAGTAACCCTATAACCGAACATTTTTCTTATATTTGTCATAGCATTGTTCTGAATACTGTCCGCAACCAGGATTGGCTTAGTAAGGCAGAGAGGATCAGGTGTCCGGCCCCACTTCCCGAAGGCCCGCCCGGTCCGGCGATAGCTAGGATGCTTGAGCGGGCACTAAGACAAGTGCCATCGGAGAAAGATGAAGGGAAGAGTGGATAAGCCAAGGGTGAGCCTCACACATTGTCCATCCGAACCGGGGGAATTAATGTCTCAACAGAGGAGGAGAATTGGGGAGGTGAATCTGAGGTTTCCTCCCCCCACGGGAAGAAGAGGGTCGCTTCCAAAGACTTGGAAATGTGGGCGCCTAAACAAGGGAAGAGAACTTCACCAAAGGGCCCTGCCCCAAAGGGCGTTCTTACCGCACATTACCCGCTAACAGGCCAGCCCTCCACTGAGCTGTAAGTTTAATAAACAAGAAGCTTATTGCTTTTTCCTCTGAAAGTAATAACTGGGACCTATTTTTGCAGTCCGGCTAGCAGTTTATCTCAACAGGGTTCATCCTCGGGGGATCTTCTTCCGGAGATGATGGAGAGTGAAACCCCACCTACCTCTCAGCCCCGTGGGGCAGGCGACCCTGAGGTATCATCACGGAGGAGTCCAGATCCAATGGGGCCGTAAGCTAACACTTCGGTCGCCCCGAGCCCAGCGCGTTCGGCTCCTGTGGCGGACAATGAAAAGGGTCCGGGAGAGTCCGGTGCCCGGCCGGACATACTAACGGGCCTCCTGGAGTCAGCTGCTCTCTCAGAGGATCATCGTACACTAATGGGTATGGTGTTGGAGAAAATTTCCTCCACCACAACCGGGTTAAATGAAGCTTTTAGGAGCTTGCTCAAAGGCTTTGAGGTAAGCCACGAAATATGCAGTTTTTGATTGCACCGGTTGCGATACATGCGCTCTATATAGATAGTAGCCCCTGAGACTGTGGATGCCAGACCATGGCGGCAAACGGAGGATCACACTCCCAGGTAATCATCGCACTTTTATTGATGTGCAGGTTGCTAAGGGTCCGGCGATAGACCAGACCGCTGAATGCGCCGAATTGAGGCGGCAGATTGATGTGGTGGAGGCCGACGTCACGCTTGTAAACAAGCTATTCAAGGAGTTGTAGAGTATGCACTCTTGTATCCACATTTGCTTTAGGAAATTGTAAGAAGGTTGTAATATTAATATGATGTGATGTAGCTGTAGGCGGAGCTGTTGTCGTTGAGGCCCTGAGGGCGGAGCTTGCCCTAGCCAAGGAACAAGCCCGGGTAAGCAATGCGGCTGCTCTAAAGGCAGCCGAAGACTTGAAAGCCGAACAGGCCGCTCATCTCCGAAGCGAAGAAAAGATAGCCGAGATGGCTATGGAGCTGAGGGACGCCGCCGGCTGGTATGAGCTTCTCGAGAAGGAGGATCGGGCAAAGGCGACTGACCTGAAGAAGGCGCTGGATTCGGCTAAGGAGACGCGCTCTGAGATTAGAGACGCGCGGGAGGAACTTCGACAAGCCAGAGATATTGCAGCTAGAAATCCTTATTTGTTGCGGATGAAGTTTTTAGATCCAAAGTATGCTCCGTTGGATAAGCTATGGAGCGCTGCAGATGAGTATGCGGACTTGACGAAGAGTGCGGCTGATGCAACCAAGTTGTTCAAGGATCATAAAGATAACGAAATAGAAAGACTATTCTGGTCGCAATTTAGCGCTTCGGCGCACTCATTGCCATTGAGTGAGAAGATGGCCGCTATAGCTGAGCTCCATAGGTTGTACGGTCTTGCAATGAGGTCTGTAATAGACCATCTATGGCCGAAGGGACCGAAGCCGGACAGTTACTTTGGTTTAGTGCAGCAACTGTTTGGTGCCAGAGCACGGATAGATGCCGAGAAGAGGTCGGCGTGCATAGAGGGTGCACGGATGGCTCTTGTCCGTGTGAAGACATATTGGGCGGATATGGAGGCCACCAGCATTGCAACCCGGGGTCCGGCAGGAAGCCAAGACCCAGCCAAGCACTATTTTGAGCAGGTCATAGAAGGTGCCCATAGAATAGAGGCTCGGTGCTCAAAAAATGTCATGTTCGAGTGACGAGTCTATTGATTGTAAACAATTATGTGTTTAATTATGGAGGCTGTTTTTTATACTTTTGCCTGAAAGTATTATAATGTCTCCTTGGTGGTTGTTTATGTATGCATATAACATGAAAGTTAGCAGTCGTTGGCTTTAGCCCCCACGCATATAATGCAGGGGTGTTCAAAAAAAGGCGTAAACACACTTGATCCAACGTCTTGGTCCATTAAGGAGGTGATCGCACGTCGAACCAGGCAACCAGACTATATAGCTGTAACGCTTTCACTTAGCCATAGGAGTTGAAAGGTGGGCTACTATGTAGCCCCTGGTACTTCCATGTGCATCCAGATACGGTGCGTGTACTTGACCGGGAAACCGGTCCTTCGTTAATGTGGAGGAATCCTATTGATTCTAATGAGTCCTCGAGTGGTTGACCAGTCTCTCGCTGTATCTTGACAGTCAGTTTTCGGCTTTCCCTACTGAGGTGCTCATCCGGAATAACCAGGGCACAATCGCAGTAGTTCTCCTTTGGCCACCTTAGCCGATAGAACGGAACGTAAGGCAGCAAACCCAAGAGCCTGGCTAACCCAACATTTGACCAAAGACATGATTCGGAGCTGATGCATATAAGGCCGAACTCGCGACGCCGAACACTCCCGAAGGTATTCGGACTTTATAACATATACTGGGCTGAATAACGCCCTTGACCCTGTAATTCCAGGTATGTGCATTGATCTTTCATGGCGAAAAGCATATAACGCCAGTGTCCCTTATGGGTGTATGAAATACCCATGGGATGTCAAGCAACAAAAGACAGTAAAGAAGGTTTACACAGGGGCTTAATCTAAAGAGAAACCTTTGAGCAAGGCCCTGCTGCACGTCTGCGCCTTTGTCTCTGTTGTGCCGTATCCTGGAAGGGTGTCGCACGAAAAATGTCTGTAAAAATGACAACTCATGAAAAAAAAGAGTAAACATGCCAAAAGTTAGTTATTCTCGATGGGTGTTCGAGATACGAGATATTTGCCTATTAATGAGGCAAGCCGAATTGTGGGCTTTGTTATATGTTGACAGCCCCTAGTACCATCTATGAGGATATATGTATAGCACCCAGCCAGGGTTTATCCGGGCTGTTGTTGATGGTGGTGCACCAGACTCATCTAACCGTGTCCGTGGTCTGAACGACCGATCATGCGTTCTGGTCGGAGAGGCCGCCTAGAGTCCGGCAGCAGGAGCTACCGCATACTGCTCTGTGTTTCCACTAACCGTTATGACGCCACGTGGACCGGGCATCTTAAGTTTGAGGCAGGCGTAGTTCGGTATTGCGTTAAAGCAAGCGAAGGTCGTTCTTCCAAGTAATGCATGATAATCGCTGCTGAAGGGGGTGATGTTGAAGAGTAGTTCCTCGCTTCTGAAGTTGTCGGGAGAACCGAATGTCACTTCTAATATGAGGGAGCCCCAGCAGTGGGCCACAATGCCTGGAATCACTCCATTGAAGGTGGTGCTATTTTGTCTTATTCTGGATGGATCTATCCTCATCTTGCGGATGGTGTCTTGATACATCAGATTAAGACCACTGCCGCCGTCCATCAGGACTCGAGTGAGATGGTATCCATCAATTATTGGGTCGAGCACCAAGGCAGCCGATCCTCCATGCCGGATACTGGCCGGGTAGTCCCTGTGATCAAAAGTGATCAGGCAGGCCGCCCAGGGATTGAATTTGGGGGCGACGAACTCTGTGTGAGTTGCGTGTACCATGTTTACCGTTTTGACTTCTGGTGGGAATTTTTCCTAGCCCCCGGTGTTCGGCTAGCGAGGCTCATCCTCATCTTTGCTTGGTGTTTCCCTTCCCTTGTGTTTGGCATTTAACTTGCCGGCCTGCTTGAAGACCCAACATTCTCTGTGGGTATGATTTGCAGGTTTGTCGGAAGTGCCATGGATTTGGCACAATCTATCCAGGACTTTATTCAGGCCGGACGGTCCCTCTTTGTTGCCCTTGAATGGCTTCTTTCCTTGACCGGGTCGAGAGCCCCTGAATCTGGCGTTAACCGCCGTGTTGTCCGGACTATCGGTATTCCGACGTTTGTACTTAGTGCGCCGTGGCTTCCTGTTGCCATCTCGAATTTTGGACGTGCCCAGGTCGCTGGTGCCTCTACGAGCCAACCAGCTACCTTCGCCCGCACAAAAGCGGATCATAAGGTTTGTTAAGGCTCCCATTGTCCTTGGCTTTTCTTGGCCGAGGTGTCTGGCGAGCCACTCGTCTCGGATACTATGTTTGAAGGCCGCTAAGGCTTCGGCATCTGGACAGTCGACAATTTGATTCTTCTTAGTGAGGAATATGTTCCAAAGCTTGCAGGCTGACTCTCTGGGCTGTTGTGTTATGTGACTTAAATCGTTTGCATCTGAAGGTCGGACATAGGTTCCTTGAAAGTTGGCCCTAAAAGCACCCTCAAGTTCCTCCCAACTTCCAATTGAGTTTTCGGGGAGGCTTTTCAGCCAGTGCCGAGCTGGTCCTTTTAACTTGAGGGGAAGGTATTTGATGGCGTGGAGGTCATCCCCACGAGCCATGTGTATGTGAAGGATAAAATCTTCAATCCAGACCCCAGGGTCCGTTGTTCCGTCATATGGCTCTATGTTCACGGGTTTGAATCCCTGTGGAAATTAATGATCCAGCACCCCATCAGTGAAGCACACGGGGTGCATAGCCCCTCTGTATCTGGCCGTGTCGCGGCATGCTGTCGGCTGGTGTTGCTCCCGGTGTTGATTCCGGACTGGTATTCAATCGTTATGATCGTTGTGGTGACCATTATCCCGCGTCGGAGCATGTCCTCTGGACCCGTAGATGGATCTGGCCACCCTGGCCTTTTTGTCCAGGAGCTCTCATAAATTGTGTGCGGTATCAGTGGCTGCTCTATCACAGCCATGAGGTGGTTGGTCCGGCCTAGTGGCTGTATTGTTTTTCGGCGGAATGGGCGCTGCGGCTTCATTGTCAAATTCGGGTAGCAGTTTGCGCTTTGGGTAGCTCTTTGTGTGGCGATCGTCGCCACATTTTCCTTCGGTGTGTAGCACCTTGTTCCATCTTTGGTTGAGCGTATTCTGCGCGGTTTTAAGCTTTTCTTTCTGCTTCTTCAGGCTCATCTCCGTGGCCAGGAGCTTTCTGTGGCGGTTATCTTGTTCCAAACGCTTTTCCGGGATGATGAATGCATCATCGACCGGACTGTCCTCCTCTTTGGAGGTAGTGTGATGAGTTCGGCCCTCTGGATTGCTGTGATTGGGCGTCTGCTCCGGGATGTGTTTGGCGTGACATGGCTTATCCTGCTCCATCACTGGGTCCCTATGGTCGTTGTTTCCTGCAGAGTCAACCGGAGTGTCATCCTGTTTTGTGTTGTTATCGCTATTTTTACTGTGAATGGACTTAGAGCGGTGCCTGCGCCGTCGTTTTTGCTTGTGTCTGAGGGGTTTATACTCCGTTGTGTCCTTTTTGTCACCATTGTCTTCTTTAGGCGTGTCCACCATATAGACGTCATACGATGAAGTGGCAGTCCAGCGCCCTGTGGGCGGTGGATCCAGATCGTCCCCTGGATCGACGTCCATACCGTCGATGTTGTAGGAGTCAAAGTCAAGCATGTCTGTCAGGTCATCGACAGTGGCTATAAAGTGGGTGGTGGGCGGGTGGAAATTTTCTTCATCATCCGTGTCTCGCATGGGCCGGGTATAGTCCGACCGAGAATCTCATGATAAAGAGAGAGATTTTAACGAATTTAGCACGTCGCCGAAGGGGGAGTGCTGAAAGATATCCGCATTGGTGAATTCCATTATTGGAGCCCAATCGGACTCGATGGATCCCGATGCACATGGTTCGGAACCCATGACTGATGGTGAGTCCGGGGGTCCGGAGACACATATCTCCTTAGGAGCGGAGTCTGTGTTCGGCTCCAACACCGATGAGTGTGCGGCCTCCAGGGCGGGGTCCATCCACCCGACCTCGGAAGGCACGACCTGCTCTGGAATGAAGTCCGGAGCAGTAGCAGGCACAATGTTCTGAATACTGTCCGAAGGCAGATCTAGGTCATGCACGTCGTGATCGTTCGGCCCTGACCTGATGGCCAGGGGCATAGCTATCGGTCTGCTCCAGATGGCCAAGCGAGTTGGCCCGCAGTGCGAAGCCGCCGAACACAAAAATCTATCCGGGGAGAAAAGTATCACCCTGGACGGAGTTGTTGAAGGTTGGAGAAGCCATTGAGCCTTACAGCAACGGCACAGATGAACTCTCAATGAAATCACCAATGTCGGTGTCAAAACCGTCGGATCTCGGGTAGGGGGTCCCGAACTATGCGTCTAAGGCTAATGGTAATGGGAGGCTGGGGACACGATGTTTACCCAGGTTCGGGCCCTCTCGATGGAGGTAATACCCTACTTCCTGCTTGATTGATCTTGATGATATGAGTATTACAAGAGTTGATCTACCATGAGATCAGAGAGGCTAAACCCTAGAAGCTAGCCTATGGTATGATTGTTGTTCTGTCCTACGGACTAAACCCTCCGGTTTATATAGACACCGGAGGGGGCTAGGGTTACACAGAGTTGGTTTACAGAGAAGGAGATTTACATCCAAATCGCCAAGCTTGCCTTCCATGCCAAGGAGAGTCCCATCCGGACACGGGACGAAGTCTTCAATCTTGTATCTTCATAGTCCAACAGTCCGGCCAAAGCATATAGTCCAGCCGTCCGGATACCCCCTTATCCAGGACTCCCTCAATGGCTCCGCCATGTTTCTGTTCGCCTTTATTTTTGAAGGCCTACCCGGCACGGGAGCCCCTTGTTGGCGAGTCGCCTCGGATTCGGCTTGGCGCGCCGATCGTCTTCCCCGTAGAGCATAAGAATTGTGCGGTGGGTAAGACGGAAGGAGTGAATCTTTCCAGGAAGATAAGTCTCCTGTTTACTTACATGCAATACAGGGAGGAGGCCGGGATAGTCAACAATGATGGCCACCTCTGTGTTGTCACAGCTCGCCTGGTGAAACACCCCTTCCACAAGCTCCACGAATATATCTGGTTCCTCTTCGAATCTAGGGTCAAGGGCCCGATTACGATCCTCTAGCTGTGGTGCCGGGCTATGGAACTCCCTGGTTATTTTCCGCCATTCCTGTTATAAGTAGACGGAGTAAATATTTATGAAAACAAAGGCTCAGGGAATGAAATAGAGTAGAGTAATGGGTGGCATCTCACCCAGCTGGGAGGGTTGTACATGGAAAATCCATCCCGTGGCTTAATGCGGACGAACTCCTCTTTTTCCCCCTTGTATAAATCGGACAGTATTTCCACCAGAGCAGTGGTGGAGTCCGGACCCTTTCGACGGCAGCGGCTGGCGTCGTCTTCTCCATTGAAATGCCACATGGGATGCCCTCGGTATTGGACTGGTTGAACCCCCCGCATTATGGATATCGACATAACCTCGACTATTGATAATACGGACTGAGCGGGTATTCTTAATCTTGCTCATCAATTGAAGGACCTCCCTGCTATCTTCCTCTCTGGGGCTCCAGGGACGCCAGTTAAGGCGTTTCCTCAGCGGAGCGTTTGTAAACTTAGGAAGACCCATTCGGATTGGGTTGGAAAGGGAGACGTCCTCAATATAAAACCACTCGGAGGGCCACTCTTCGGGTGCCTTCTTCGCTGTGCCGGATAAGTATCCGGTCCCGGCGATGCGCCATATCTCGGCTCCGCCCACTTGGAATATTGATCCCCCTTGATTACTGGGGACGAGGCAGAACAGCTTCTGCCATAACTCAAAA
Organism: Triticum dicoccoides; assembly: GCF_002162155.2. Classification (NCBI taxonomy): domain Eukaryota; kingdom Viridiplantae; phylum Streptophyta; class Magnoliopsida; order Poales; family Poaceae; genus Triticum; species Triticum dicoccoides. The sequence goes on along the minus strand of NC_041385.1, from coordinate 166,252,553 downwards.
TGGGCTTTGCAGCCCAGAAATAGCTCGCAAAGAGCGACGTAACCTGCGATGTGCAGGATGGAGGCAGGTGTGAAGTTGTGTAGTTGGAGGCCGTAGAACTCCAGAAGCCTGCGGAGGAATGGTTGGATTGGAAATCCTACGCCCCTCAGTAAATAGGAAACAAGGCATACTCGCTCCCCCTGGATGGGTTGGGAAAGTTCTACACTTGCTCCCCACCATCGAAGGAAGCCAATCCGGCTCAAACAGGGACTAGATATGCAGGAGGTAGAAACCCTTGGGTCTGCAACTTCACTAATCGGCCGTGGGATATGGTACACTTCTCCCAATCGCCTGGCTTGGTGTTGCGGGAGCGGGAGGAAGAGCTGCGAGCGACGACCATGTTGGAGTGGTTTTTTCAGGAACGCTCTGATGATTCCTCGCTTGGGTAAGATGGTGTGGATTGGATCTGAAGATCCCCATCTCTTTAATAGACAATTCATTTACATGGTAAGGGTGGCAAATGTAAAAATGCCCCGACTTCTCGCATTCGTTCGACACGTGGAGGCTGGGACTATTAAGGTGCAGAAGCCAATGAGCGTAACATTAAATGGGAAGCTGGACGCTGCTATTTACGACAGGTACTTTGAAGAGTTTGGAGAAGGAACCCGCCTTGCAATGCTGAAGACAATCTGCGCCAGACTCATCATCATTGAAGCCTGGTTCGGGGGCTACTGAGGGAGTCCTGGATTAAGGGGTCCTCGAACAGCCGAACTATATGCATATGCCGGACTGTTGGGCTATGAAGATACAAGATAGAATACTTCGTCCTGTGTCGGGATGGGACTCTCCTTTGCGTGGATGGCAAGCTTGGCGGTTAGGATGTGAAGATTCCTTTCTCTGTAACCGACTCTGTGTCACCCTAACCCCCTCCGGTGTCTATATAAACCGGAGGGTTTAGTCCTTAGGAGGAGAACAATCATAATCATAGGCTAGCTTCTAGGGTTTAGCCTCTACGATCTCGTGGTTGATCAACTCCTGTAATACTCATATCGTCAAGATCAATCAAGAAGGAAGTAGGGTATTACCTCCATCGAGAGGGCCCGAACCTAGGTAAACATTGTGTCCCCCGCCTCCTATTACCATTAGCCTTAGACGCACAGTTCGGGACCCCTACCCAAGATCTGCCGGTTTTGACACTGACAGTGGGCACAACCCACATGGGCGCACCAGGCATGCCTGGCGCGCCCTGGTGTATCGTGCCCACCAGGGTCACTTTCCTAGAAGTTTCTTATTTTCCTAATTTTCTAAATATTCCAAAACTGACAAAAAATATTTTTGCGGATTTTTCGGAGTCCGTTTAGATACCGTATCACGTACCTCTTTTTTTTGATTATTCTGGAGTGTTCCGGAAGGTTTCCTTTATGTGTTCTTCCGGTGTAAAATTTTGGATAACATTGCTTTCAACATTAATGGGCATATCTGAGATACAGTGTTTTATTCGTTGCCCATTGACAACCTTCGGGTTAGTCCCTTCGGCATTATTTATTTTGACAGCTCCGAATCAATAGACCTCCTCGATGACATAGGGTCCTTCCCATTTGGAGAGGAGTTTCCTACAAAGAATCTGAAACAAGAGTTGTACAAAAGAATATATTCTCTGACTTTGAATTCACGCTTTTGAATTCTTTTTTTGATGCCATCTTTTAACTTTTTCTTTGAATAACTTAGCATTCTCATACGCCTGGATTCTCCATTCATCTAATGAGCTAATATCAAATAACCTCTTTTCCCCAGCAAGTTTGAAATCATAATTGAGTTCTTTTATTGCCCAAAATGCTTTGTTTCTAACTCAAGAGGTAAATGACAAGCTTTTCCATAAACCATTTTATATGGAGACATACCCATACGATTTTTATAAGCCGTTCTATAAGCCCATAGTGCATCATCTAATTTCTTAGACAAGTTCTTTCGGGACCTATTGACAGTCTTTTGTAAGATTAGTTGTATTTCCCTATTGCTAAGTTCAACTTGACCACTAGACTGAGGATGATAAGGTGAGGCAATTCTATGGTTAACATCATACTTAGCAAGCATTTTACGAAAAGCACCATGAATTAAGTGTGAACCACCATCAGTCATTAAATATCTAGGGACTTCAAACCTTGGGAAAATAACTTCCTTAAGCATTTTAATAGAGGTGTTGTGATCAGCACTACTGGTTGGAATAACTTCCACCTATTTAGTAACATAATCTACAGAAACCAAAATATGTGTAAACCAATCACTACTAGGAAAAGGCCTACTAGTGGTGCACCAGTTTTGCCTACTAATGGCGCATTACTGGTGCGCCACTAGTACCACGCCACTAGTACAATATACTAATGGCGCACCACTGGTGCGCCATTAGTATCTGGTATACTAATGGCGCACCTCACCGTGCGCCATTAGTATAGAGCAACATGCGCCATTAGTATGCCTCCCTGGGGGCCATATTTAGCCATGTGCTTTGGCCTACTAATGGCGCACTGTGGGGTGATGCGCCATTAGTATCCTTTGGCATACTAATGGCGCACTGTGGGATGATGCGCCATTAGTATTAATATTAGGGTTTTTTTTCAGATTTTTGCACAGGTTACAAAACATATTATTGGACAGAATATAGACAGCACCACACAGCAATAGCAGATTCATCGAATACAATAGAATATTAGTCTCCGAATACAATTGATCATATTAGTCTCCGAATTCAAAAGACCGAACAAAGATAGAACATTACAAGTCTCGGGGACCGCGAGTAGCGAGTTTGTCTTCACATTACAAGTCGATATCGATCATCTAAACTACCATCACGTAGAAGAGAGCTGCGGTTATCACGATGAGCATCATCGTGATGAAACTGGTCTTCATCTGGTTCCTCCAACACTCCCTCCTCTCTCCCGCTAGATAGCGGGCGTATCTAGATTCCGCCTCCGCCCTGGTGGTGTACCCTTTGTAACTGTTACCGCTAAAACGGTGAACCTGTCTCCGACACTCCTCCCAGTCGTCGTAGACTCCAGGAACCTTACCCTTGTACATGACATAGGACGGCATCTCTATGCACAAGCCAAACAACAGACAATACATAAGCAATATATAAGTATGCAACAAAAGGATCGGAAGAGAAAAGCAAGACATCAATAGCACGATTCATGGTCCTACTAATAAATAGCATCGATTACATCTAAGTTGAATGACTGTCCAAACCAAAGAGACATACAAGTTCATTAAAGCTTAATTACAACATGAGCTAATCGATGTTTCAGAACTACAAATAGCATCACTACTTTCGACTCGACTCATGGGACCGGAGCTTGGATGAAGCCGCCGTCTTTCGTGATGGTCATGAAGTCGCGGGCGTTGTCCGCCTGCATTTGTAGCATTGTGTCTATCTCACTGTTGGACGGTTGATCTCTGAGGTAGAACTACCCCGAGGTACAAAGGACATCTTGATGGATGATTTCTGCAAACTCCGACTGGATGCGAAAGAATTCTTGTCGGAGGTCCGCGTCCTGGATTGCCGCCAAGCTAGCGGCCCAATCTTTGACATTATTTGGTAGCAGAAGGTGATTATGGTCCCGTACGATCACCCGCATGTGATGGAGGGCGTAGTAGGCATCCTTCTGACTGCCAGGCGGCTGCTTGATGTAGGGGAACGTTGTATTGTGGGTGAACACGTGCCTGCCATACCTACGAACTGGCCTCTTAAAGGTGCCTCCAGATGTAGCGTAGCCGGGGAGAGCATCATCAAGAACTTTCTTGATGTTTGTGTAGTCTATCTTGGAGTCACGATCCGGGTCGAAATATGTCGTCGTGGAATATTTCGGGCTTAAGAGGATGAGTGTGCAATGTCTGTCACTGCACAGAACACGGAATGTTAGAAAAAAAAGAACGATCAAAATCTAAGAAATCATATGTTACGGGGCGGTGAGGGGATGACTTACTCGGGAAAGTAAGGCACGAGGAAGTTATCCTTATCTGGGTTTGCCAGAATGACGCCTTCGAGGTGTGAACTCGCGACTTGCCGGTCCCCAGCGCTGCCCAAGATCTTGGCACGCATGTAGAAGGGGTCGACTATCACGATGTCCGGGGTCTTGTCTTGAATGATCCGCATCTCCATACTCAGTGAAAACAGTCAGACGAAGGTGTAATGCAGCGGATGAAGGTTAAACATAGCAAAGATGTCACCAAACCGCAGGACGGTCGTACCCCCGATGGCGCCATCCACAAAGCCCTTGCCCTCTGGCACCTTGGCCACGAAAACCGGGTATGCCACATCATTCTGGGAGAGACGCCACTTCTGCAAAGAAAGAACACTGTCATGCAGACTCCGCATAGCACCGGTTGCAGCATTGAGCATATTTGTCGGTAGCATCGCCCTACCCGTCACATGCACTCTCCTCGAGATATCCTTAGGTGAAGGTGGCCCATCCTGAGAACGGATCGTACTCGGTGCCGGCTGGCTCACACCGGCGCCCTTGTTAGTCTTTCGTTTCCGTCCCTTCTTCTTGATCTGCTGTAATGGGACCGAGTTCTGCTCACAGACCGCCTTCTTGAGCGTGTTGGGGCTGATAATATTTCGCACCTCAGCTATCTGAGGCTCGGTGAAGGCGGGAGCTGGAGGCGTCTCCTGAGAACTGAACGCCAGACGACGCCTGTTGCAATTGGATTTCTCCACCGTACCAGCTAGATCGCGGTCGTCTTGGTTGGGTTCTTGAGAATGAGGCCCGCAGAACTCGTCACCGTACCCATGTTTGGCAAAGTACTTATCGACGTTGGTAAATGTACCATCGTCGTTGTCGTCGTCGTTCGGATCCTGTGCCATAGGGATGTCCGGCATGTCCGGTAGCGTTGCGGCGTTCTTGCCATGGCTTGGCGCCAGCACGACTGGCGGTCTTGTCTGTGGGGTGGTGTCCCCCGCCCCCAAACGAATCTGGCTCTTCGGCCAAAGTAGGGGCCAGTTTACGCAGGCGCTGAGGGTCATCTCATCTTCTTCGTCGGCCCCAGCAGGTTGAATCGGAGGTAACAGCTCGTCGCAGCCTGGCAGCACCCGAACCAGTTCAACCCTATACACTGTGGGTGGCATCGGATTACCGTGGAACACGGGGTTGCCCGGTTGACGTTTGCGCCCGCAGTCTTGGATTTGGCTTCGGGTATAACCATGGTGGTGAAATACCGGTCTTATTTTATGACGTTCTTGGCCCATCTGACATGGAACATCGGGACTTTCTCTCCAGCGTAGCTCAGCTCCCAGATCTCCTCGATCCTTCCGTAGTATCTGTCCTTGTCGTTACCGGTCTAGGACTCGTTCGTTACCCTGAAGTTCTGATAACCATCACTCTTCATGTCCTTTCCCTCGGTATAGAATGTGTAGCCATTGATATCGTACACCTCATACATCATTAGGTTTTTCTCGGCGCCCTATGACAAGGCGAATATGAGTTGTTCTTCCGCAGAAGAATCCTCATGTAAAGGGTACGACAGAAGCTTCTGCTTGAACCAACGCGTGAAACATGAGTTGTGCTCTTTGATTATATCTCTGTCCGTCCTCTGTTGGCGTCGGTCATTATACGTCTTCTCAATAAAGGTTTTGTGCTCTACCACCCAAGGATCGACCACGTCTATGTTGTTGTAGCGCGACTAGGTTTGCTCTTTCAAAGTCGATGAGTCGACCCTCGAAGTCGACATGCATTTCGCGGCGACCCTCACGGTGACCCCATCCAGCGAGCCTGTCGAGGTGCCTGTTGACGGGCAGACCAACGGGGTTCTCGATGCCTAGATAATTCATGCAGTAGGAGATACACTCTTCGGTCAGAAAGCCCCTGGCTATGCTTCCCTCTGGACGTGACATATTGCGAACGTATCCTTTGATGACACCATTCATCCTTTCGAATGGCATCATGTTGTGCAGGAACGTCGGCCTGAGTTGGACGATATCCTCCATGATATGGACCAGCAGATGCACCATAACGTCGAAGAATGCGGGCGGGAAGTACATCTCAAACTCACATAGTATTACCACGATCTCTTCTTGTAGCATTCTGAGTTGCCTCACGCCAACCTACATCCGAGAGATGACGTCGAAAAAGTTGCATAGGCCAAATAGTGTTTCACGGACGTGCGCGTCCATGATCCCACGGATTGGAACTGGAAATATCTGCGTCATCAGCACGTGATAGTCGTGAGACTTATCCCGCTGAACTTCTGCTTCGATGGGTCTAGGTATCTGCTTATCTTCCCCGCGTAACCGTAAGGAAGTTTTACTCCTACGAGGTAGGTGAAAAACTGATCGATCTCCTCCTGACTTAGAGTGAAGCACGCGGGAGGGTAGTCATTTCCGGTCTTCTTGGCCTTTTTGCCTTTGCGATGACTTTTCGTGTCCTGCTTCATCTCATCATCATCATCATTAGCGTGAAGCTCCTCCCTGATGCCCATTGATTTCAAGTCTGCCCTTGCTTTCGGCCCATCTTTGGTCCTCTCGGGCATGTTGAGCAGGGTACCAAGCAGACTCTCGCACACATTCTTTGTGATATGCATGACATCAAGGCTGTGAGGCACACGGTGGATCTTCCAGTACAGCAAGTCCCAGAAAACAGACCTCATTTTCCATACCTTCAACAGCGGCTCTGGCGCCTTTCGCTTCTTTCCCGGCTCTGGTGCCTTTTGCTTCTTTCCCAGCAGTGGGCAATCTTTCCAATTTTTCAACAGCTCGTCTATTTCCTCGCCACGCCTCGTACGCGGGCGTCTTCGGGGTTCGGTTTCACAATCAAACAGATCCTTGTGTTTCCTCCACGGGTCATCGTCGCGAAGCCACCTTCGATGTCCCATGAACAAGGTTTTCAAAGACCCAGGATCTCTATCTAGCTGGCGATACATTGTGTCATCCATGCACCTAACGCATCCAGAAAATCTGTGGACCACCTGCCCCGCGACATATCTGTAACCGAGATAGTCGTGCACCGTCGTGAGCAGTGCGGCTCTCATAGGGAAATATTATTTCTATGCGGCGTCCCACATATTGGCTAGCGTTTTCCACAGCGTGTCTAGCTCCTCTTTCAGCAGCCCCAGATACAGATTTATGTCGTTCCCTGGTTGTTTCGGCCCTTCAATTAGCAGACTCATGTGAATGTACTTCCTCTTCATGCACAACCAGGGGGAAGGTTGTACATCCACACAAACATAGGCCAGGTGCTACGTGTGCTTCTCTGGCTGCCAAACGGATTGACTCCATCGGTGCTCGCGCCCAGCACGATATTCCTTGGATCCTTCCCAAATTCTGGTTATTCGAAGTTCAACGCTTGCCACTAACTCCCATCCCTAGGGTGACTCAGCATCTTCTCTTTTTTATTTATCTCCGGATCATTTGTGTCATCTTCTGGCTTCTTCTCCTCCCTATCCGCGTGCCAACGCAGGAGCTTTGCTACCTTATGGTCCGCGAAATACCGCTGTAGACGAGGAGTGATCGGAAAGTACCACACCACTTTTCGAGGAGCTTTCTTCCTCTTCTTGTATCGAGTGACACCGCACACCGGACATGTGGTAGACTCCGTGTGCTCGTCCCGATAAATGATGCAATTGTTCATGCACACATGGTATTTCACGTGCGGTAAATCCATAGGACACATGATTTTCTTCGCCTCCTCGAAACTGGTCGGGCACTTGTTCCCCTTGGGAAGATGTTCGCGCCAGAATGTCATGTTCTCGTCGAAGCATGCGTCGGTCATTTTGTGTTTTACCTTCATCTCCAGAGCAATGAGCATTACTTTCACGCGGGTATCCTCGGGCCTGCATCCTTCATACAATGGAGTAACCGCGTCTATCTCTAGTTGATCCAGCTTGGCTTTCTCTCGGGCGGCAGCTCTTGTGTTATCCGTCTGCTTGAGAAGCAGCTCTTGAATATGACGGTCCTGCACCCAGCCCATCGATGGTCCATCGTCGTCTGCTCCGCCGGCATCTTCATCTTCATGATCATGCCCTTCGTCTGCTCCGGCATCTTCCTCATCATCATGTCCTGCATCTTCTACACGATGATTGTGTACAGCATCACCGTCGTGATCATGTCCTGGAGATTCTTCATCTTCTCGCCCGCCCAAGCCGTCGTGGTTGTCTTGATGCCCTTCCTCATTTCTTGCCCGGCCCCCATGGACGACTTCGTAGTCACCTTCATCACCTTGCCACTGATAGCCATCCATGAAACCATGCAAGAGCAGGTGGTCCCGCACCTGCCCGGAATCCGGGTCCGCAATAAGGCTCTTCAGCTTGCATCTTCGACACGGACATCTTATCTCCGTCTCGTTCTTTTGAAGCATCTCGGCCTTCACAGAGCTCAAAAACCTATTCACGATGCTTTAGGTCATCATGTGGACCATGGTCGCCTGCGGGGTAGAGCAAAACGATATTTTAGAACCAAGAAAAAATTTGGCATGACTTTGCCTAAAAATAGGACCAAAAAGAATGCATAGTGCCAAAATTCTGGACGAAACGGAAATGAATCAACATTCCGACAAAATATTGGCAACTATCGCATTTCAAATACCGGTACCTGCAAACACAAACATATATGCAACACCACAAACATATGCAACACCACGAACATACATACATCTATCTAGGCCATAAAAAGTGCATGTGCACGTTGTTGGAGGGAGAACAACATAAAGATAGCTTCCCCCTTACTTACATATCAAAAAAAGGTAATTTAACCACTTAATTTGGATGAATATATGGTGCAAATGAGGTGAGGAGGAGGAGGCAGCCGAGACAAGCTTGGAGGAGGAGGTGGAGAGAATGAAGTGGGGAAAGTGAGTGGGTAGGTGTGGCTGTCCAAAATATCTAGCTGGTCCCAGGTTACTAATGGCACACCACCTACAAATGCTCCATTAGTAACCCTGGTTACTAATGGCGCACCTGCTGGTGGTGGGCCATTAGTAGTTTTGCAAAAAAAAGTATATATACTAATGGCGCACCGGGGCACATTGCGCCATTACTAGTTTAAACTAGTAATGGCGCACTATTCCCCGGTGTGCCATTAGTAGTTTTGCCAAAAAATAGAATAAAAAAATATAGTAGTGGTGCACTATGAGGCTGGTGCGCCATTACTAGTTAGAAGTAGTAATGGCGCACTCTACCCCGGTGCGCCATTAGTATGTTTGGAAAAAAATTGTTACTTGTGGTGCACCATGTGTCTGGTGCGCCATTAGTGTCTTTCACACTAATGGCACACCAGCACATGGTGCGCCACTGCTATATAGTAGTGGCGCACCACATGTCTGGTGCGCCATTAGTGGCCATTCCATCTATAGCCCTTTTCCTAGTAGTGAATTAGAGGAAGGAAAAGGTCCCATGATGTCAAATCCCCAAACATCAAATGGTTCAACAACAAGTGAATAATTCATAGCATTTCTTGACGCTTACCGATATTACCTATTCTCCGACATTTATCACAAGATGAGACGAACTTACGGGCATCTTTGAAGAGAGTAGGCCAATAAAAACCAGATTACAATACCTTATGAGCGGTTCTGTCTCCTGCGTGATGTCCTCCATAAGCTTCAGAGTGACATTTCCATAGAATTTGTTCTTGTTCATGCTCAGGTACACAACGTCTAATAATACCATCTACTCCTTCTTTATAAAGATGTGGGTCATCCCAAAAGTAATGTCTTAAATCATAGAAGAATTTTTTTCTTTTGTTGGTATGTGAAGTTAGGTGGTATGTATTTAGCAATAATATAATTAGCATAGTTAGCATACAAAGGTGTACTATGAGAAACATTTATTGCAGCTAGTTGTTCATCAAGGAAGTTATCATTAATAGGTTGTGGGTCATCAAGAATATTTTCAAGTCTAGACAAGTTATCAGCTATGGGGTTCTCTGCTCCTTTCCTATCAGTGATATGCAAATCAAATTCTTGTAGCAGAAGAACCCACCTAATGAGTCTAGGTTTAGCATCTTTCTTTTCCATAAGATATTTTATAGCAGCATGATCGGTGAACAATTACTTTAGAATCAACAATGTAAGATCTGAATTTATCACAAGCAAACACCACTGCTAAGAATTCTTTTTCAGTAGTAGCATAGTTTGGTTGAGCACTGTCTAGAGTTTTACTAGCATAATGAATAATATTTAGTTTCTTATCAACTCTTTGTCCTAGAACAACACGAACAGCATAATCACTAGCATCACACATAATCTCAAAAGGAAAGTTCCAATCAGGTGGTTAAACAACAGGTGCAGTAATTAAGGCTTTCTTTTGTGTTTCGAAGGCTTCCATACAATCATCATCAAACAAAAAGGGAATATCCTTTTTGCAAAAGATTCGTAAGAGGCCTAGAAATTTTTGAAAAGTCTTTGATAAACCTCCTATAGACACCAGCATGACCAAGGAAACTACGAATACCTTTGATATCTTTAGGACATGGCATTTTCTCAATTGCATCAACCTTGGCTTTGTCCATCTCAATGCCTTTTTTAGAAATTTTATGGCCCAAAACAATGCCTTCATTAACCATAAAGTGGCACTTCTCCCAATTCAAAACGAGATTTGTTTGTTCACACCTCTGCAAGACTCGATCAAGATTGCTTAAACAATCATCAAAAGATTCCCCATAAACAGAAAAGTCATCCATGAAAACCTCAACAATCTTTTCACAAAAATCAGAGAATATAGCAGTCATACATCTTTGAAAGGTAGCAGGTGCATTACATAAACCGAAAGGCATACGCCTATAAGCAAATGTTCCAAGAGGACAAGTAAAAGTGGTCTTTTCTTGATCAGATTGTAAAACAGGTATTTCTGAAAAGCCAGAGTATCCATCAAGGAAGCAAAAATGTGTGTGCTTGGATAATCTTTATAACATTTGATTGATAAAAGGAAGAGGGTAATGATATTTTCTAGTAGCTTTATTTAATTTTCTATAATCAATTACCATTCTATAGCCCGTGACAACTCTTTTTGGAATAAGCTCATTCTTATCATTAGGAATAACATTAATACCTCCTTTCTTAGGGACACAATGAATAGGACTTACCCATCTACTATCAGCTATAGGATAGATTATACCTGCTTGCAGAAGTTTCAATATTTCCGTTCTTACCACTTCTTTCATTTTCGGATTTAACCGACATTGGTGATCAACAACGGGTTTAGCATCAGGTTCCATATTAATCTTGTGCTGACATAGAGCGGGACTAATGCCCTTAAGATCATCAAGAGTATATTCAATAGTGGCCCTGTGCTTCCTTGGAACCTTCAATAATCTTTCTTCTTCATGTTCTGAAAGGTCAGCACTAATAATAACAGGATATATCTTCTTTTCATCAAGATAAGCATATTTCAGAGTGTCTGGCAATTGTTTAAATTCAAACACAGGATCACCTTTAGGTGGAGGAGGACCTCCTAGAGTTTGAATAGGCAAATTGTGTTTAAGCAGAGGTTGTTGTTCGAAAAAGATTCTATATATTTCATTTCTTTCACGCATATGCAAATCATTTTCATGGTCTAGTAAATATTGTTCCAAAGGATCAGTAGGAGGTATAGCAATAGAAGCAAGACCAATAATTTCATCCTTACTAGGCAAATCTTTCTTATGAGGTTGTTTACTAAACTTGGAAAAATTAAATTCATGAGATACATCACCAAAGCTAACACCGATAGTTTGTTTCTCACAATCTATTTTAGCATTGGCAGTGTTCAAGAAAGGTCTACCAAGAATAATGGGACAAAAGTCATCTTGTGGGGTGCTAAGAACAAGAAAATCAATAGGGTATTTTATTTTCTCACACAAGACTTCAACATCTCTAAGAATCCCAATTGGTGATATAGTATCTCTATTAGGAAGTTTAATAGTAACATCTATGTCTTCTATTTCAGCAGGTGCTATTTCATCTTTAATTTCTTGATGTAAGGAGAAAGGAATAGCACTCACACTAGCACCTAGGTCACATAACCCATGATAACAGTGGTCTCCTATCTTAACTGAGACAACAGGCATGCCAACAACTGGCCTATGTTTATCTTTTCCTTTATGTTTGGCAATTCTAGAAGCTTCACCATAGAAGTAAATAATATGCCCATCAATATTATCAACTAGGAGATCTTTAACCATAGCAACACTAGGTTCAACTTTGATTTGTTCAGATGGTTTGCATGTTCTAACATAATTTTTGTTAACCACAGTTCAAGCTTTAGCATGTGATAACCCACAAGTATAAGGGATCGCAACAGTTTTCGAGGGTGGAGTATTCAACCCAAATTTATTGATTCGACACAAGGGGAGCCAAAGAATATTCTCAAGTATTAGCAGTTGAGTTGTCAATTCAACCACACCTAGATAAGTTAGTATCTGCAGCAAAGTATTCAGTAGCAAAGTAGTATGGAAATAACGGTAACAGTGGCAAAAGTAACGGTAGCAGTTTTGTAGTAATTGTAACAGTAGCAATGGTAAAGTAAATAAGCAAATCACAATATGTGAAAAGCTCGTAGGCATTGCATCAGTGATGGATAATTATGTCGGATGCGATTCCTCATGTAATAGTTATAACATAGGGTGACACAGAACTAGCTCCAGTTCATCAATTAATGTAGGCATGTATTCCGAATATAGTCATACGTGCTTATGGAAAAGAACTTGCATGACATCTTTTGTCCTACCTTCCCGTGGCAGCGGGGTCCTAATGGAAACTAAGGGATATTAAGGCCTCCTTTTAATAGAGTACCGGACCAAAGCATTAACACATAGTGAATACATGAACTCCTCAAACTACGGTCATCACCGAGAAGTATCCCGATTATTATCACTTCGGGGTTGTCGGATCATAACACATAATAGGTGACTATAGACTTGCAAGATAGGATCAAGAACTCACATATATTCATGAAAATATAATAGGTTCAGATCTGAAATCATGGCACTCGGGCCCTAGTGACAAGCATTAAGCATAGCAAAGTCATAGCAACATCAATCTCAGAACATAGTGGATATTAGGGATCAAACCCTAACAAAACTAACTTGATTACATGGTAAATCTCATCCAACCCATCACCGTCCAGCAAGCCTATGATGGAATTACTCATGCACGGCAGTGAGCATCATGAAATTGGTGATAGAGGATGGTTGATGATGACGACGGCAACGAATCCCCCTCTTCGGAGCCCTGAATGGACTCCAAATCAGCCCTCCCGAGAGAGATTAGGGCTTGGCGGTGCCTCCATATCGTAAAACGCGATGAAACTTTCTCTCTGATTTTTTTCTCTGCGAAAGCAAATATATGGAGTTGGAGTTGAGGTTGGTGGACGTCCAGGGGGCCCATGAGGCAAGGGGTGCGCCCTAGGGGAGGGGGCGCGCCCCCCAACCTCGTGGACAGGGTGTGGGCCCCTGACGCTAATTCTTTCGCCAGTATTTTTTATTAATTCTGAAAAGTTGCTCCGTGGATTTTTCAGGTCATTCCGAGAACTTTTATTTCTGTACAAAAATAACACCATGGCAGTTTTGCTAAAAACAGCATTAGTCCGGGTTAGTTCCATTCAAATCATGCAAGTTAGAGTCCAAAACAAGGGCAAAAGTGTTTGGAAAAGTAGATACGACGGAGACGTATCAGCATGTTCCTTCATCCTAACAGGAAAAGGGGTTTTTTCAATATAAGCAGTGGGAACAACTGGATCAACATTGTAAATGATGGTTTCTTCTTTAGATTTTACCGGTTATTTAATTTCTTCTTTAATTGGTGGGTGATATTTAAACCACTTCTCCTTAGGGATATCCATATTTAGTGCTAAACTTTTGAAAAGCTTCGGTATTCATAAAAGATTTAACAAAATCAAACTTAGGTTCAATATCTGACTCTTTACCTTCGTCGAGTTCCCAATCTTCAGAGTTGCGTTTAATTCTTTTGAAAAGATCCCACCGGAATTCAATAGTATTGTTCATAAAGGAACCAGTACAAGAAGTATCGAGCATGGATTGATCATTACGAGAAAGCCGAGCATAAAAATTATGAATAATAATTTCTCTTGAGATCTCATGATTGGGGCATGAATATAATATTAACTTAAGCCTCCCCCAAGATAGAGTGATACTTTCTCCTCCACGAGGCCAAAAATTATATATATAATTCCGATCATGATGAACTAGATGCATAGGGTAATTTTTTTGATGAAATTCCAATTTCAAACGGTTCCAGTTCCAAGATCCAATATCATCGCATAGCCTATACCATGTCAATGCTTTGCCCTTCAAAGATAAAGGGTAAACCTTCTTCTTAGATTCATCTTCGGGAAAACCTGCAAGCTTAAACAATCCACATATATCAAGTGCATATCAGGATGTTCTGTTCCATCTCCTGCATAAGGATTAGCTAGTTGTTGTTCTAACATACCCGAAGGAATTTCATATTCAATATTTTCAGTAGGTGCAGTAGGTTGAGGGGCAACTAATTGTGGTTCCAGTCGAGGTGAAGATAACCCGAACAAACCCCTCAAAGGATTGTCTTCCATAGTAGCAAGTGACAATAAATTTCAGCACGTAGTAATAATGTTTCCTTACCAATTTCCACTTACCAAGAGCGCTTCACTCCTCGGCAACGGCGCCAGAAAATAGCCTTGATGACCCACAAGTATATGGGGTGAATTGTAACCTTTTCGATAAGTAAAAATGTCGAATCCAACAAGGAGCAGAAGGAAATGACAAGTGGTTTTCAGCAAGGTATTGTCTGCAAGTGCTAAAATTGTAAGTAGCAGAGTAGTTTGATAGCAAGATAATTTGTAATGAGCACGTAACAATATTAGTAACAAAAGTGCAGCAAGGTAGCCCAATCCTTTTGAGGCAAAGGACAGGCCAAAATGGTTTCTTATGATAAGCAAAGTGTTCTTGAGGGTACACAGGAATTTCATCTAGTCACTTTCATCATGTTGGCTTAATTCGTGTTCGATACTTTGATAATGGATATGTGGGTGGACCGGTGCTTAGGTGTTGTTCCTACTTGAACAAACCTCCTACTTATGATTAACCCTCCCGCAAGCATCCGCAACTATGAGAAAAATATTAAGAATAAATTCTAACCATAGTATTAAACTTTTGGATCCAATCGGTCCCTTACGGAATAGCGCATAAACTTGGGTTTAAGCTTCTATCACTCTCGCAACCCACCATCTAATAACTACTCCACAATGCATTCCCTTAGGCCCAAATATGGTGAAGTGTCATGTAATCGACGTTCACAAGATACCACTAAGAGAATGGCAACATACATATCATCAAAATATCAAACACATATCAAGTTCACATGATTACTTGCAACATGATTTCTTCCGTGACCTCAAGAACGAGAGTAACTACTCACAAATGATAAACATGCTCAAGACAGAGCGGTATTAAATAGCATAATGGATCTGAACATATAATATTCCACCAAATAAACCATATAGTAATCAACTACAAGATGTATCAACACTACTAGTCACCCACAAGCACCAATCTATAGTTTTGATACAAAGATTGAACACAAGAGATGAACTAGGGTTTGAGAGGAGTTGGTCATGTGAAGATGTCGATGAAGATAGCCCTCCCCAAGATGGGAGAGTTGTTGGTGATGATGATGACGATGATTTCCCCCTCCGGGAGGGAAGTTCCCCCAGTGGAATCGCTCCGCCGAAGGGCAAAAGTGATCCTGCCCAAGTTCCGCCTCGAGGCAGTGGCACTTCATCCCGAATGTCCTCCTCTAATTTTTTCTAGTTCAATGACTTATATACCGAAAGATGGGCACCAGAGGTGGGCCGAGGAGGGCATCACCCACCAGGGCCGGCCTGGGCCTCCTGGCGAGCCCAGGTGGGTTATGCCCACCTGGTGGCCCTCCTCTGGTACTTATTTGCTCCAATATTTATTAAATATTCCATAAAAATTCCTCGGGGAGTTTCAGATCATTTGGTGTTGTGCAGAACAGGTAGCTTGACGTAGCTTTTTCAGGTCCAGATTTCCAACTGCCGAAATTCTCCCCCTTGGTGCATACCTTGCAATTTATGAGGGAAAAGGAATTAGAATTACTCCAAAAATCATTATTATACAATAAAAAACATAAATAACAGTAGGAAAACATGATGCAAAATGGACGTATCACTAGGCCGTCCGCGCCAGCGTGACCTTTATGCCTACCGACGTGATATCGTTAAAAGTGTAAGGAGGAGGAGAGAGGAGCCAGCCCTTCCTTTCCACCATATGTTATCATCTACAAATATTCTGTTATTCCCGTTGGCCCTTGTCGTGGATGGACGTGCAACTGATAAACTGCCAAGTTTTCCTCTTGTGCATTTTTCCATTGTTATTTTAACAAACCTGAGGCAGATACACAGACACTATCTCCTCCAGATGCGCGGACGTGATGGACGATCAAGACTAAGGAAGGAGATTTCATGTGCATGACCAGCAAAAGGAGGGAAGCGTGAACAAAAGCTAAGTCAACATGCTTACTAGCTTTTCTCAAAAGTTTTACACTTGCTTATCCGTCGGACAACCAAGGTTTTTCGTATGGTTAAATCTTTCGTGCGATGGCACCTTGTTGTATTTTTCTGCGCCCCCGCTTCGTTTCGAGCTTGCTCAACGAAGTGGGCGCCTGCGTTAAAGACTCCTAAGGGAAAACCTATCGGGGCATGTCCTCACCAGCTAAATGCTAAGGACCCGCTCCTCACAGCAATCACGGTACCATGCTACTGGCGTGCAACCAAAACGCACAAAAAGAAGCCAACCATATGAACATCCATGGGTAAAACACAAGAGGGATAGCATGCACTTAAGCCTAATTAAACATCAGTTCAACAAGAGCAAAAACAGTAAGGGGTCTAAACGCAAGATATGCATAATGTTTGTTATAGGGCGTCATGGCAACAAGAATGATTCTAGGCTATGCTTGGTGACCTTCTGGGACCCGGGGATGGAAAGGACCTTGTCGGCAAAGGGACCAGCCTTCTCCTCGGCAGTAGAAACATTGGCACCTGTCGGCAGCCTCCTGAAGCCATCAGCAAGGTTGAGGTTTGGATGGCGGTAGGAGAGGTTGCTCAAAACCATGAAGAAGGCATCGCGGGCAATCTTTTGGGACTCGTTTACAAAGTGGGCAGCCCTCTCTTCCTCATATGTCTTCTGCCCTCCGATCAAGCCCTCGAAGAAGAGTGCTAGCTTGACACTTGGAATCTCGTGTCTGTTGACTGAGAAGGCCCCGCTCTTCATATCCATCGTTGCGATCTGGCCATAGAGGAGCTCGACAATATCAACCAGGCTCTTGATCCAGAGGTCACGCCGCTCCACTTGGTTTGCCAGTCTGTCCTCTACGTCCTTTCGAAGGATTCTCGTGTTGTCCAAGTCCTTCATTAGCTGCTTCTGACGAGCTCCGACAGACTCGATTTCGCTCTCCAAGGTGCCAAGTCTTGCCTTCATGTCGGTGATAGTGCCGTTGGTAGTGTCGAGGTCCTGGCTCTTGGAGGAAAGCTGTGATTGCACCTGCTTCAGAAGGATCTCCGCCTTCTGCACTTCCTCCTTAAGGGCCACTATTTCCTTGGCCCTCCCGGCAAGATCTTCTGTCAGTTTGGCCACCTGTTGATTGAGATCAGCCTTGGCAATGGATGCAGCAACAAGACCATTGGTAGTCTTCTTCAGCTGGGTAGTAGAGCGTGTCAAGGGCCTCCTTGTGCTTATCCTCCAGATTCTTGGTGTGTTGTTGGACAAGGGCCTCCAGTTCTCCATCCTTGTTGTGGAGGGTGGCCTCGAGGTTCCCTTCCCAGGAAGATATGTCTTTCTCCTTGGCGTTCAGAAGCGCTTCGCGCTCCGCCAAACAGATCTCCCAGACAGCTACATCCTCTTTTGCCATGGTTATCACCTCCTGCTGCCGCAGAAGGGTTTGGAACTGCTTGTTGTGCCACTCGCGCAATTCACTGCCCTTGTCCCTCAGTTTTTGGTCCATGAGACTAGCAGAGTTCCGTTGCTCCTTGATCACCTGCCACTTCAGGCTATATCTGCTCTGCATGTCCTTAATGCCTGTTGCCACAGATTCCAAGAAGGACAAGTCCATGGCGGCGCTGACTGAATAATCAGCCTCATCAGCTCGCTAGAATAGCGGCGCCATGGTGCGCTGGATCTCTTCATCAAGATTTGCACTTACTACCGTGATGAGCCGGGGGCTCTGATCCCAAGCTGGGCAAGGACTAGCGCCAGCTTGCTTGAAGATGGCCGAGGGGCTCCAGCTGAAGCGTCGAATTATGGAGGAGGGCTCATAGTTTGAAGGGGAACTTTCTCTTCAACCACTACCTCTGATCCTGGCACGCTGCCTGGGATCTTCTCTGCTTCCTTTGGGGCCTCTTGGATATTCCCGACAGTATGATCTCGGCCCTTCGCGGCAGCAATCTTGATGGCCACTTCTGCAACATCCTTGCCGATACTGGCCACCTCTTCCAATAGCTCGGTTTCCTTAGCTAGTGGAACTGTGAGCAACAACAAGAAAATAATATACATCGGTGAGCCAGAGACTTGAGGCAAAATAATGCAAGCAAACAAAAGATAAAGAGAGAGCGGATTACCCGGAGACGTTTGCTGTGGGAGGGCTTCGGTTTCCCCGGCAACATTAGTTGCCGGGACATGACCATCGCCCCTTTCCTCGCTAACCCTAGCATCAACATGGGCCGATCCTTCCGTGGAGGCCCTTACCAGTGATCTCTCGGCTCGATCATCGGACAGGGTGGGCCCCTCCTAGAGAGCCTCGCTCAGAACGATCTCCCCCTCTTCCTTGGCAGGAGATGGGACATGCTCTTACACGCATTTCCTGGCGGGAGAAACCTGTCCCATACCTTCGTGTCGGGGGCTGGGCCGGGGGCTTGGCTCTAGGTCATTGGCGCTGCCTCCCGCCAAGCCCATGCCCTCCGAAGGCCCTGACGACTCCACTTGCTTGGATCGTTTGGCTCGGTGGGCGAGAGTTTATTCTTACTCTCTGTCAAAGACAACAAACAAGATTGCATCAACAAACCAACAAGTACATGCCACTTCAACAAGGAAAGATAGTGTTTGCCTTACTCATAATCAATGATCATGGAGCCCAGCGCGAACTCCATAGGTAGTGGGGCCGCTCTGCTCCTCTTCAGGATCGAGGGAGCAGTGCTTCCTGGCAACTTCGAGCCCTTTTGAGGGATAGGGGGCTCCGGCAAGGATGAGCTACGCGAGGAGCTCGAGCTTGATTGGGAGCTGGGATCGACCCCTGTGACCGCTCGCCGCTTGGAGGGAGGGATCTTGGCCTCAAAAAGGCGAGAAGAATGGCACCGCGCCACGTCCGGCCTGTCACCCTTGGAGGCAATCTTCTTCACCTCTTGATGACGGGCGTAGGAGCAGGAACCACTGCTCCTTGGCTCGCCCGCCTGCGAGGACGCTGGTCTAGGTCTGGCTTTGGGGCTTGAGGACCCGCTGCGAGCCACTCCTCTTCAGGCTACTCCGCTTCCTCAGCCTCATCCCCTTCTTGGGCCTCTTCTGTCGCAGCATAAAGGGCTTCAACCCAGGCAGACTCGTCCCCGACAGCCTCCTCCGTGGCGTTCCCCTCGCTCATGGGAAGAGCCTTCGTCTTGGGCCTCCTCCTCTTCTTCCTCCTCCTACCCTCCAGGAATTACCTTGTCGGCAGCTTGAAGCGCCTTGTTCTCCTCAATCCGCCTCCAGATAAACTCTGCTTCTACCGTGGAGGTGCACTTTAACATGTTGCTCTCCAGCCTGGAAGCCGTTTCTTCCAGGTTGGAAACCCACTCAATCTCTGCATCTAGCTCGGGTAGCTTCCAGTCGGACTCAACTCCATAAGCATTGTAGTCATTCATCCACTACAAAGTTTGGTCCAGGACAGAGTTGATATTCAGCTGGATACCCTTGTCAGCAATTTGAATGGCCTAAGGCTGCCGAGCAGGTGTTCGCACAGCCAGCCGTGGCCATAAACCGATAAATTTTTGGTAAGGCCTGGGTACAGGCGCATCATGTCCACAGCATCTCCATACCACTAGGTGAACCGGTCCTTTTTCTGCAACGGTGCGATGCAGCATCGGAGGAAATCAGCACCCACATGTCCGATGGTTAGCCTAACAGCTTTGAGGCGGGCGATCCTATTCAGTGCTGGGCAAAGCCTGTCGTCAGTAAGGCCTGGCTTCTCCCAGTTGCTGCCGCGCACGATGCACTCCGTCTGTGCTTGGCAGTACTCAGGGGAATACACATCCTGAATCCAACACCAATCCACCATCCATTCTTCCCAACTGCCGCGCTGCTAACCAGGAGGTAATCCCAAAAATCCCTCTTGCCCCGGAATCCAACTTATGTTCCTGATACGTCCATTTTGCATCATACTTTTATGTCAATATTTATTGCATTATGGGCTGTTATTTCACGTTATGTCACGATACTTATGGATATTCTCTCTTATTTTACAAGGTTTACATGAAGAGGGAGAATGCCGGCAGCTGGAATTCTAGGCTGGAAAAGGAGCAAATATTGAAGGACTATTCTGCGCAACTCCAAGAGTCCTGAAACTCCACGGAATACCTTGAATTAAATAAATAAAAAATGTTGCCAAAGATGAAGGCCAGGGGGCCCACACCCTGCTCACGAGGGTGGTAGCGCCCCCCCCTGGGCGCCCCCCTACCTCGTGGGCTCCCTGGTGGCTCTCCGACGCCCATCTTCTCCTATATGAAGTCTTTCGATGAGAAAAAAAACAGGGAGAACCTTTCGGGACGAGACTCCGCTGCCACGAGGCGGAACCTTGGCGGAACCAATCTAGGGCTCTGGCGGAGCTTTTCTGCCGGGGACACTTCCCTCCGAGAGGGGGAAATCATCACCATCGTCATCACCAACGCTCCTCTCATCGGGAGAGGACAATCTCCATCAACATCTTCACTAGCACCATCTCATCTCCAAACCCTAGTTCATCTCTTGTATCCAATTCTTGTCTCCAAGTCCGGGATTGGTGCTAGTAGTTTGCTAGTAGTGTTGATTACTCCTTGTAGTTGATGCTAGTTGGTTTATTTGGTGGAAGATCATATGTTCAGATCCTATATGCACATTATTACCCCTCTGATTATGAACATGAATATGCTTTGTGAGTAGTTACGTTTGTTCCTAGGGACAAGGGAGAAGTCTTGCTATTAGTAGTCATGTGAATTTGGTATTCGTTCGATATTTTGATAAGATGTATGTTGTCTAACCTCTAGTGGTGTTATGTGAACGTCGACTACATAACACTTCACCATTATTTGGGCCTAGAGGAAGGCACTGGGAAGTAATAAGTAGATGATGGGTTGCTAGAGTGACAGAAGCTTAAACCCTAGTTTATGCGTTGCTTCGTAAGGGGCTGATTTAGATCCACATGTTTCATGCTATGGTTAGGTTTACTTTAATACTTTTGTTGTAGTTGCGGATGCTTGCAATAGAAGTTAATCATAAGTGGGATGCTTGTCCAAGTAAGGGCAGTACCCAAGCACCGGTCCACCCACATATCAAATTATCAAAGTACCGAACGTGAATCATATGAGCGTGATGAAAACTAGCTTGGCGATATTCCTATGTGTCCTCGGGAGCGCTTTTCCTATTATAAGAGTTTGTCCAGGCTTGTCCTTTGCTACAAAAAGGATTGGGCCACCTTGCTGCACTTTATTTACTTTTGTTACTTGTTGCTCTTTACAATTTATCTTATCACAAAACTATCTGTTACCACTTATTTCAGTAGTTGCAGAGAATACCTTGCTGAAAACCGCTTATCATTTCCTTCTGCTCCTCGTTGGGTTCGACACTCTTACTTATCGAAAGGACTGCGATAGATACCCTATACTTGTGGGTTATCAACACTCTTTTCTGACACCGTTGCCGGGGAGTGAAGCGCCTTTGGTAGGTGGAATTTGGTAAGGAAAAATTTATTTAGTGTGCTGAAATTTTCTGTCACTTGTTACTATGGAAAGTAATTGTTTCAGGGGCTTGTTCGGGGTATCTTCACCCCGTCCGGTTGAGGCAAGAGTTTCTCCTCAACCCACTGAACCTACTGAATCTATTGAAGATGAAACTGCTTTTCAGATTCCTTCGGGTATGATGGAAAAACTGCTAGCTAACACTTTCGCGGGAGATGGAACAAAGCATCCTGACGAACATCTACGCTTTGTGGATGATATTTGTGGACTATTTAAGCTTGCAGGTATACCCGATGATGTTGTTAAGAAGAAGGCTTTCCCTTTATCTTTGGGGGGAGACGCATTGACATGGTATAGGCTATGTGATGATACGAGATCATGGAACTATAAAAGAGTGAAATTGGAATTTCATCAAAAGTATTACCCTATGCATCTTGTTCATCGTGATCGCAATTATATATATAATTTTTGGCCTCGCGAAGGAGAAAGCATCGCTCAAGCTTGGGGGAGGCTTAAATCAATGTTGTATTCATGCCCCAATCATGAGCTCTCAAAATTGATAATTCTCCAGAATTTTTATGCTCGGCTTTCTTATAACAATCGCACCATGCTCGATACTTCTTGTGCTGGCTCTTTTATGATGAAGTCTATTGAATTTGGATGGAATCTATTGGATAGAATTAAACGCAACTCTGAAGATTGGGACCTCGACGAAGGTAAGGAGTCAGGTATGACACCCAAGTTTGATTGTGTTATATCTTTTATGGATACTGATAATTTCCGTAAGTTTAGCACTAAATATGGACTTGACTCTGAGATAGTAGCTTCTTTCTGTGAATGTTTTGCTACTTATGTTGATCTCCCCATGGAGAAGTGGTTTAAATATCATCCTCCCATAGAAGTAAAAGTAGTTCCACCAATTAAAGTTGAAGAAAAGATTGTCACTTACAACGATCCTATTGATCCTACTTCTTATGTTGAGAAACCTCCTAGTGATCATTTAGAACACTATTTGCTAGACCATGAAAATGATATGTTTATGAATGAAAGAAGGGAAATAGATGAATTTTTTCTTTAAACAGGAACCTATTCTGCAACACAATTTGCCTGTTGAAATCTTAGGGGATCCCCCTCCACCCAAGGGCGATCCCGTTTTTGAGCTTAAACCGTTGCTTGATAATCTTAAATATGCTTATCTTGATGAAAAGAAAATATATCATGTTATTATTAGCGCTAACCTTTCAGAGCATGAAGAGTAAAGATTATTGAAAACTCTAAAGAAGCACCGTGCTGCTATTGGTTATACTCTGGATGATCTTAAGGGCATTAGTCCCACTCTATGTCAACATAAAATAAATCTGGAAGCTGATGCCAAACCAGTTCGTGATCCTCAACGATGTTTGAATCCTAACAGGAATGAAGTGGTAAGAAAAGAAATACTCAAGCTTCTGGAGGCAGATATAATTTATCCCGTTGCTGATAGTCAGTGGGTAAGTCATGTCCATTGTGTCCCTAAGAAGGGAGGTATTACTGTTGTCCCTAATGATAAAGATGAATTGATCCCTCAAAGAATTATCACAGGTTATAGGATGGTAATTGATTTCCGCAAGTTAAATAAAGCTACTAAGAAAGATCATTACCCCTTACCTTTTATCGATCAAATGCTAGAGAGACTATGCAAACATATACATTATTGCTTTCTAGATGGTTATTCTGGTTTTTCTCAAATACCTGTGTCAGCTAAAGATCAATCAAAGACTACTTTTACATGCCCTTTTGGTACTTTTGCTTATAGACGTATGCATTTTGGTTTATGTAATGCACCTGCTACCTTTCAAAGATGCATGATGGCTATATTCTCTGACTTTTGCAAAAAGATTTGTGAGGTTTTCATGGACGACTTTTCCGTCTATGGTTCCTCTTTTGATGATTGCTTAAGCAATCTTGATTGAGTTTTGTAGAGATGTGAAGAAACTAATCTTGTCTTGAATTGGGAAAAGTGCCACTTTATGGTTAATGAAGGTATTGTCTTGGGGCACAAAGTTTCTGAAAGAGGTATTGAAGTTGATAGAGCCAAGGTTGATGCTATTGAGAAGATGCCATGTCCAAAGGACATCAAAGGTATAAGAAGTTTCCTTGGTCATGCCAGATTTTATAGGAGGTTCATTAAGGACTTCTCAAAAATCTCTCGGCCTCTGACTAATTTATTACAAAAAGATGTACAGTTTGTCTTTGATGATGATTGTGTAGAAGCATTTGAAATACTTAAGAAAGCACTAGTCTCTGCACCTGTTGTTCAGCCACCTAATTGGAATTTACCCTTTGAAATTATGTGTGATGCTAGTGATTATGCTGTAGGTGCTGTTCTAGGGTAGAGAGTTGATAAGAAATTAAATGTTATCCATTATGTTAGTAAGACTCTAGATAGTGCTCAAAGAAATTATGCTACTACTGAAAAGGAATTTTTAGCAGTGGTGTTTGCTTGTGATAAGTTTAGACCTTATATTGTTGATTCCAAAGTTACTATTCACACTGATCATGCTGCTATTAAATATCTTATGGAAAAGAAGGATGCAAAACCTAGACTTAATAGATGGGTTCTCCTGCTTCAAGAATTTGATTTGCATATTGTTGATAGAAAGGGAGCTGAGAACCCCGTTGCAGATAACTTTTCTAGGCTAGAGAATGTTCTTGATGACCCACTACCTATTAATGATAGCTTTCTTGATGAGCAATTAAATGTCATAAGTACTTCTCGTAGCACTCCATGGTATGTTGATTATGCTAATTATATTGTTGCTAAATTTATACCGCCTAGCTTCACATACCAACAAAAGAAAAAAAAATCTATGACTTGTGACATTACTTTTGGGATGACCCAAATCTTTATAAAGAAGGAGTAGATGGTATTGTTAGACGTTGTGTACCTGAGCATGAACAGGAACAGATCCTACGCAAGTGTCACTCCGAAGCTTATGGAGGACATCACGCGGGAGATAGAACTGCACATAAGGTATTGCAATCCGGTTTTTATTGGCCTACTCTCTTCAAGGATGCCCATAAGTTTCTTTTGTCTTGCGATGAATGTCAAAGAATTGGTAATATCAGTAGACATCAAGAAATGCCTATGAATTATTCACTTGTTATTGAGCCATTTGATGTTTGGGGCTTTGATTATATGGGACCTTTTCCTACCTCTAATGGTTACACTCATATTCTAGTTGCTGTTGATTACGTTACTAAGTGGGTAGAAGCTATTCCAACTAGCAGTGCTGATCACAACACTTCTATTAAAATGCTTAAGGAAGTTATTTTTCCGAGGTTTGGAGTCCCTAGATAGTTAATGACTGATGGTGGTTCACACTTTATTCATGGTGCTTTCCGTAAGATGCTTGCTAAATACGACGTTAATCATAGGATTGCATCTCCTTATCACCCTCAGTCTAGTGGTCAAGTAGAATTGAGTAATAGGGAGCTCAAATTAATTTTGCAAAAGACTGTCAATAGGTCTAGAAAGAATTGGTCCAAGAAACTTGATGATGCATTATGGGCCTATAGAGCTGCATATAAAAATCCTATGGGTATGTCTCCGTACAAAATGGTCTATGGAAAAGCTCGTCACTTACCTCTCGAACTAGAACATAAGGCATATTGGGCTATTAAAGAGCTCAACTATGATTTCAAACTTTCCGGTGAGAAGAGGTTATTTGATATTAGCTCACTTGATGAATGGAGAGCCCAAGCATATGAAAATGCCAAGTTGTTTAAAGAAAAAGTTAAAAGGTGGCATGACAAAAGGATACAAAAGCGTGAGTTTAATGTCGGTGATTGTGTATTGCTATACAACTCTCGTTTAAGATTTTTTGCAGGAAAACTTCTCTCTAAATGGGAAGGTCCCTACGTTATCGAGGAGGTCTATCGTTCTTGTGCCATAAAAATCAACAACTTCCCAGGCACAAATCCGAAGGTGGTAAACGGTCAAAGGATCAAACACTATATCTCAGGTAATCCTATAAATGTTGAAACTGATATTATTGAAACCGTGACCCCGAAGGAGTACATAAAGGACACTTTCTAGAACATTCCAGACCCCGAAAAGGAATAGGTATGTGGTACGGTAAGTAAACCGACTCCAAAACAATTTTTAAGGCAATATTTCTCCGTTTTGGAATATTTAGAAAAACAGAGGACACGAGACCTCCACGAGGGTGGAGGGCGCGCCCCCTACCTCGCGAGCACCTCGTGTGCCCTCCGGACTCCGTTTCCTTGCACGATACGTATTTTGGTCGGTAAAAATTCATTATATATACTCCCGAAGGTTTTGACCACCGTATCATGCAAATATCTTCTGTTTTTGTTTCGAGCTGTTGATGCTGCAGATTAAAGCAAGATGTCTTCTCAAGAGTCAGTCGGAGAAAGCCGGGTATCTAACCCGGCACCGGAACCAACGGTAAACAGCGACGCTGACCACTTCGGGACAGCAACGGAGGAAGACATGGAGGCTGACCTGATGAGAGTAGATGCCATGGAAGATCAAGAAGTCACCTCTCGCCTCCGAGCTGGATTTACAATGGGGGAACTACAGAGCTCAGCTATTCCAAACTCGGTTATCCCTTCCAATGTTAAATTTCTTTCCTATGAAAATATGAGGAGGAGTGTCTCTTGTTCTCCCGCAGCTATGCAGCACCCTTGGGTGCAAGGAGCTTTAGCCGTTACAGGAAAGCTTCGCAAGGAAATAATGGACCTCAAGCATCAAGTCAATAAGCCCGAGGAGGAGAACCGTATTCTGAGGGGAATCATCACCAAAAATATTACACCTACAACAAAGAAGGAGAAATAATCACATGGGTATGGGCACTCCCCTTGGCAACTGCCAAGCCTGGGGGAGGTGCCCTGGTATCGTATCACCATCACAACTCCTATCTTTACAGTTTTTCTTAGTTCGATCCTATTAGTAGTATCTTGATTTAGTAGAATAAAGTCGTGGCATGATCTAGTTTTGAGTTTTGCTTTACGATCTATCTTTGTAATGGAGTCCGCGAGCTATATAATAAAGATTAGTGTTGAGTCAAGGGCTTGATTGTTTTGCCATGATCTTGGGTGAGTAGAAGAAAAGAATAAAAATAATCAAAGAGCTCATATTGATCTTATTGAAAGTAATGACTTCACATAGAAAGAGTATGATGATTTAAAGTTGTTGGGAGTTAGCAAATATAGCTTTGGTCATCGTTGCAATTAATAGGAAGTAATAAGGAAAGAGAGGTTTCACATATAGATATATTATCATTGACATCTTTTATGGTTGGGAGCACTCATTAAAATATGACATGCTAAAGAGTTGAGGTTGGACAAGGAAGACAACATAATGATTTATGTTTTCTTACATTCGAGATAAAGTATGTTGTCATGGATCCTCTACCGTGTTGAGCTTGCCTTTCCCCCTCATGCTAGCCAAATTCTTAGCACCAAGTAGAAATACTACTTGTGCTTCCAAACACCCTTAAACCAGTTTTTCCATGAGAGTCCACCATATCTACCTATGGATTGAGTAAGATCCTTCAAGTAAGTTGTCATTGGTGCAAGCAATAAAAATTGCTCTCTAAATATGCATGACTTATTAATGTAGAGAAATAAGCTTTGTACGAACTTGTTGTGGACGCAATAAAAGCGACGGACTGCATAATAAAGGTTCACATGCAAGGGGCAATATAAAGTGACGTTCTTTTGCATTAAGATTTTGTGCATCAACCCTAAATGCGCATGACAACCTCTGCTTCCCTCTGCGAAGGGCCTATCTTTTATTATTATCCTCTACCTTACAAGAGTCTCGGTGATCCTCACCATTCCTTTTTCATTTTATACTTTGGAAAGCTCAGCATGTTGGAAAGAGTATGATATACATATCTAATTGGATGTGGGGGAGCATGAATTGTTATTGTTGACATTACCCTTGAGGTAAAAGGTTGTGGGGCAAAAACTATAAGCCCCTATCTTTCTCTGTGTCCGATTAAAACTCTGTAACCATAAGTATCGCGTGAGTGCTAGCAATTATGAAGGACTAAATGATAGTTGAGTATGTGGACTTGCTTTTAAGCTCTGACATAGACTCTTTTCGATGTTATGATAAATTGCAATTGCTTCAATGACTAAGATTATAATTGTTAGTGCCCAATAATGTTTCTGATTCATGCTTTGGCTTTGTGAATAGATCACTACTTGAACATGAGTAATCATATGACAAAATCTATTGATGTTGCTGTTATGAAATAATCATGATGCCTTCATGTCCGTATTTTATTTTTATCGACGCCTCTACCTCTAAACATGAGGACATATTTATTGTTATCAGCTTTTCGCTTGAGGACAAGCGAGGTCTAAGCTTGGGGGAGTTGATACGTCCATTTTGCATCATGCTTTTATGTCAATATTTATTGCATTATGGGCTGTTATTTCACGTTATGTCACGATACTTATGGCTATTCTCTCTTATTTTACAAGGTTTACATGAAGAGGGAGAATGCCGGCAGCTGGAATTCTGGGCTGGAAAAGGAGAAAATATTGAAGGACTATTCTGCGCAACTCCAAAAGTCCTGAAACTCCACGGAATACCTTGAATTAAATAAAGAAAAATCGTCGCCAAAGATGAAGGCCAGGGGGCCCACACCCTGCTCACGAGGGTGGGGGCGCCCCCCCCCCCTTGGGCGCGCCCCCCTACCTCGTGGGCCCCTGGTGGCTCTCCAACGCCCATTTTCTCCTATATGAAGTCTTTCGATGAGAAAAAAAATTAGAGAGAACCTTTCGGGACGAGACTCCGCCGCCACGAGGCGGAACCTTGGCGGAACCAATCTAGGGCGCTGGCGGAGCTTTTCTGTCGGGGACACTTCCCTCCGGGAGGGGGAAATCATCACCATCATCATCACCAACGCTCCTCTCATCGGGAGAGGACAATCTCCATCAACATCTTCACCAGCACCATCTCATCTCCAAACCCTAGTTCATCTCTTGTATCCAATTCTTGTCTCCAAGTCCGGGATTGGTGCTAGTAGTTTGCTAGTAGTGTTGATTACTCCTTGTAGTTGATGCTAGTTGGTTTATTTGGTGGAAGATCATATGTTCCGATCCTATATGCACATTATTGCCCCTCTGATTATGAACATGAATATGCTTTGTGAGTAGTTACGTTTGTTCCTGAGGACAAGGGAGAAGTCTTGCTATTAGTAGTCATGTGAATTTGGTATTCGTTCGATATTTTGATAAGATGTATGTTGTCTAACCTCTAGTGGTGTTATGTGAACGTCGACTACATAACACTTCACCATTATTTGGGCCTAGAGGAAGGCATTGGGAAGTAATAAGTAGATGATGGATTGCTAGAGTGACAGAAGCTTAAACCCTAGTTTATGCGTTGCTTCGTAAGGGGCTGATTTGGATCCACATGTTTCATGCTATGGTTAGGTTTACCTTAATACTTTTGTTGTAATTGCGGATGCTTGCAATAGAGGTTAATCATAAGTGGGATGCTTGTCCAAGTAAGGGCAGTACCCAAGCACCGGTCCACCCACATATCAAATTATCAAAGTACCGAACGTGAATCATATGAGCGTGATGAAAACTAGCTTGACGATATTCCCATGTGTCCTCGGGAGCGCTTTTCCTATTATAAGAGTTTGTCCAGGCTTGTCCTTTGCTACAAAAAGGATTGGGCCACCTTGCTGCACTTTATTTACTTTTGTTACTTGTTGCTCGTTACAATTTATCTTATCACAAAACTATTTGTTACCACTTATTTCAGTACTTGCAGAGAATACCTTGCTGAAAACCGCTTATCATTTCCTTCTGCTCCTCGTTGGGTTCGACACTCTTACTTATCGAAAGGACTACGATAGATCCCCTATACTTGTGGGTCATCAGTTCCCTGAGCGGTGAGTCTAGTCTTCGACCCGCGGGGCGAAGAAGTGCCTGAATAGATCCACATTGGGGGCAACTCCGATGAAGTTCTCGCACAGGTGAGCAAAAATCGCCATGCACGCCATCGCATTTGGCGTGAAATCCAAGAGATGGAATCCGTACACCACCATCATGACCTCAAAGAAATATGAGAAAGGGGAGCTGAGGCCGCAGAGAAAGTACGCGCAAAAAAAGTGGTACAAATTGGACGGGTCCTCTTTCCCCTCCGGCAAGACCGCGGGCGCTGCATGCCCCTTCGGGACTTCCCTCCCCCACATGTACGCATACCTTACGACCAAAGCATTGCTGTCCAAACTTGAAGGGAAGAAGAGCACATCTTCTCGCTGCTTCCTGTCCAACTCCGCCGCTTTCTTCTTCTCCCCCTCCGCTATGGCTTCCTTTGTGGTGGTAGCCCACTTCCCCTTTGCGGCGGCTTTCTTTCCCATCCTTCTGGGCTATGGAAAGGGTGGAAGACTGAATGAGGTGTTGGAGGCGAGTGTGGGCGCAGGAGCGGTCATTTGGCTTGAGGAGGAAGATGATGGAGGATGAAACAGATGCGAATGAGCAGTGCCCCTTTGTGTTTTCTCTTTTATAGGGAACAAACGTGTGGGGGGGGCTCTTCGCTGCTTCCTCTCAGGAAGTTACCATTTTACATTAACCGCTACAGTCCCACGACCCACCACGACCTGCGGTAATTACGTGGAATGGACGTTGAGTTGACCGGTCATCATAACAAACCGCTGCATGTGCAACACTTCCTCGACACGTGTTTGTGCACTATTTGGGGCCTAACCAATGTGCCCGGTGACACGTATGCTCAAGCCCGGGGGCTTCTGTTGGGGTACACAAACAGGGGTGTATGTTTCCCCTAACTTGTGCACGGACAGTAGGCCTCCACCCCAGCAGCGCTAGGCTCCCAAGTCGAGACCAAGCCAGAGAGATAGCTCCTCAAGGAATCAAACGGCGGATCAAGAAGACCAAGACAGGCCAAGGAAACAAGATATCACTAAGAAAAGATCTCCCTTACCGGGCAGGCGAGCCCGGTCAGGTCGAGGCCTCATCAAGAACAAGTCCCAAGATTTCCCCAGTAGGCTTGCCGGGGTCGCCAAGGGAGAATCTCCCCTCCAAGACTCCACCGCTCCATCGCACAGCGACGCAAGTCACTTATTAGTGTGGTGTCGAGCCCCCAAGTGATTAAGTGGCTGTCATTTGGCACGTGGCAGCCATTTGGAAGGGAGATTCCCCCTATATGACACACATCCAGAGATGTGTCATGTAGACAGGTAGAAGATGATTAAGCGGCGCGGCAGGCTTGCCGGGCTGCATCCTCAGCGTGACACCTAGCAGTGCATTTAATGCGCTTGTCCTAACTGGTAGAATTAGGTATGATAGCACTCTTGGCTATCTAATTAGTAGATACTGACTATTTTGCCACTTTGATAACCCCTTATCCTATAAAAGGAGGGCCATGGGAACCTAGAAAAGGATTCGGGCCCTTGTACACTAATACACGTGTGGCTTCTCTCCCCAAGGCAACCTTGCGGGGCTTGAGCACTGCATACCCACCACGCTCCTGCCATCATTCCACTAAAGCAGGAGTAGGGTTTTATGCTTCTTGGCGGCCCGAACCTGGGTAAAAATCACGAGCGTCACCACTGTCATGTGGTTCCACGGCTTCTGCTCTTTGTGCAACGTGCCCTTCCCCATTGCCGAACCACAAGGGGCCGATGGCCCCATAGGTGATCGTGTTCCAACACGACAACATCTCGCACCACCTCCTAGCTCCATCTCTCTCTCTCTCTCTCTCTCTCTCTCTCTCTCTCTCTCTCTCTCTCTCTCTCTCTCTCTCTTGCCTTATTTGCCTCTAACAAATGGATGTACACCGCCGATCTCCCACTATAGATATAGCTAGCTAGGTCGTTTACAACTTGTTTTCCCCATGCGACGATCGATCTAGCTCATTAGTTATGTCTCTCCTTCCTTCGACACACATGGTGCCCCTTCATCATCCATGCATGCCTTCCGACACATCTATCATGCACATGCACACACAGAAACACATCCCCACTCTTCTTGATAATATTGCAGTTGTACCCTCAGTTTGTCTAGTAGGCCTCTCCCACCATCTCCGAGAAGCAACTCCACCACCCCTCTAGCACTCTACCTCTCTATCTCCCTCCCTCCCTCTCCCTCCCTCTCTCTCTCTCTCCCTCTCTCTCTCTCCCAACCTAGCTATTTCCCATCCTTCACTTATGTATGGATGTCGACCGATCTCCCTCAAGACATAGCTAGGTTTCTCCTTCTCAACACATATATGAGTCGATCTACCTCTCTAGTTAGGTCTCTGCCCCCCCCCCACACACACACACATACACATACACATGTTGATACATCAAGCGCTCTAGTCATGTCTCCCTGCCACACACAAACTTGCCATGTACCCTCTTACGTTCCGGTAGGTCAGTCGCCCTGTATCTTTGACGTGAGCACATAATTT
>NC_041385.1:166218890-166219727 GCF_002162155.2 Triticum dicoccoides | reverse complement strand
CCCCCTCTATATATGATATAGATAGGCCTCTATTCCACACACACATTGCATTGTGTCACGTTTTTGTTTGAGATATCAGCGGTACATATCTCTCTAACATTTGTAGCTAGCACTAACTTTCTCTCGTGCATGCACACGCCCTCCTCGCCCTCCCCCTCCCTCAACATTCTATCCATCGCGCACATTCATTATTTTCATTAGGTCATTCTCTCACAGTCTCCACAACTCCTTATTTTTGACACACACCGATCGATAAACCCCTCTAGCGATGTCTGCCTACCACATACACACACACTTTTCATCTCCTCCTTTCTCTATCCATGCCTCATGTCTCTCATACGGTCCCATACACGAGTAAACTCTCGCCCCTCTTTTCATCGAACTCACAATCGCACACTCCTCCCCCTATCTAGTATGCCTCTCGCACCACCTCCTAGATCCATCCCTCTCTCTATATCCATCTCCCTGGGCCTTATTTTCCTCTAACAAATGAAAGTACACCGACCGATCTCCCACTATACATATAGCTATCTAGGTTGTTTATAACTCGTTTTCCCCATGTGCCGATCGATCTACCTCATTAATTATGTCTCTCCCTTCCTCTGACACACAACAATTGATTTACCGATCTAGTTGGGTCTGCTTACCAAACACATATGGTCCGCTTCCTCATCCATGCATGCCTCCCGACACTTCTATCACGCACATGCACACACAGAAACACACACCCTCTCTTCTTGATATTGCAGTTGTACCCTTAGTTTGTCTAGTAGGCCTCTCCCACCATCTCCGAGAAGCAACTCCACCACCCCTCCGACTCTCTCTCTCTCTCTCTCT
>NC_041385.1:166196647-166218344 GCF_002162155.2 Triticum dicoccoides | reverse complement strand
ATAACAAAAGACACTCACGAACACACACACCATCTCTCTAGGTTTGTATCTCTCTCACACACACCCACGTAGGTGGGGGCGTGCATGAAGAGAAGAGGTGCACGCATGGCACACGTACTCCCGTCTCTTTCCCAACCACACCCGCGCAGGTACACGATGGAACTCATTTCTGTACGAAAAGGCAGCCCACGTGGTAATTTGACACATGTACTAGTTGTCCACTTGATGAAAGATTGTGTACCATGGGTGAACAAATAAATTGCGACTTGATGCGTTATTTAAAAAAAGAGGCAAACCATGTGGGGCCTATCTTAGAGGCAAGGCTCTATACACTGGAGATGCTCTGTATTACTTTTGATGTGTCCCGTCAACTCGCAGAACGAGGAGAAGCTTGCTTAGTACACCCCCTCTCCCGCCCACGGGCACGGTGGCTCACAGAAGCTTGCTTACTACGCCTACGTCCGCTCCCTCGCCCACGCGCGTGGTGGCTCGGAGGATGAGGAGAAATTTTTACTACTCCTCCTCGTCCCTACCTTGATTAGAGAGATTATCATATTATTTGAAATATATGTCTTTTAACAGATTTCCATATGAACTACTAGTACATACTTCAAAGACTGTTGCACCAAGAAGGTGGCCCGAACTTGGGTAGTTATTCGCGTTCCTTTGTAGTTTTTCACCAAATTTGATAGTGACATAGGA
The DNA here is from genome assembly GCF_002162155.2 of Triticum dicoccoides. Classification (NCBI taxonomy): domain Eukaryota; kingdom Viridiplantae; phylum Streptophyta; class Magnoliopsida; order Poales; family Poaceae; genus Triticum; species Triticum dicoccoides. Next base: position 166,217,642 of record NC_041385.1, on the reverse strand, counting down.
TCGCTGGGCGTGTTCAGTCAATGGCTGAACTCTCCAATGGTTGTAATCCACAACTCATATGTAGGTTCTTAAATAATCGACAGCTACCGAACTGTTTCTAAGTGACGGTCAGGAGCTGGAACTGGGAGTTTTACTGAGGAATCTCTACTGTGTTGCCGAATAGGCTCTTAATATATCAAAAATATTTGCAATATACAAGAAAATTATGGTCGAAACTTGTATTTTAGTGACAGAAACAGTACTTCATTCAGATTATCTTTTTGATAAAAGATCACCATTTTCGCTAACGAAATTTAGAATAACTAGAAACTTTGAAAGTAAGAAAAATGATGAGGAAAAACATCCAATGAGAGTATTGTTCGAAAAAGAAACTGAAGTTCCAGAAAGTGTAACTCATATACATCTAGGACTCTAGGAGTTAATTGATTAGTCACTGAAGAGATATATTTTGGAGGAATTAATCAAGATTTAATGCTCAAACAATTTGGATATATATAACGATCGAGCAAAAGCAAAATTGTTCAACAAGCAAAATCACCCATCTTAATTATCTGGCGTAATGGCTGAATTACATACTACAGTATGAAAGATTACATACCCTTACTCGCGCTATAACGATGAAATAAGGAAACAATGTTATTTGATCCGACAGAATCCTAAAATTTGGAGATATACCGATGGAAACAAATCAAACACAATCCAATGCAGCAGGAGGGACCGATCGACCAAATCAAGCTAGCACTATGGCTCCGGCTATCATGAGGCACGCCAAGAAACCGCCCCGCGAGGCTGACGCGGACGATGGCGAACTCGGCGGTGGCGACACCGTACCATTCGTTACCGGCGGCGGCGCTATTGCTGGAGGTGGCGACGTGGAAGAATTCCCCGCAGCCGGCGGCGCTAGCGCCGGAGGCGGCGAAGTGGAAGAATTTCCCGCAGCCGGCGGCGCAAGCGCTGGTGGTGGCGACGTGGAAGAATTTCCCGCAGCCGGCGGCGCTAGCGCCGGTGGTGGCGACGTAGAAGAATTCCCCGCAGCTGCCGGAGCGGGAGGCGGCGACGAGGGGGGTGACTTGGGTGGTGGCGGCGGTGTTGAAGGAGCAGGCGAAGGGGTACGCACGGCGAGGACGACGACGATGAGGCGCTCGCCGGCCTGACAGCGTCCGGCGTCGCCGCTAATGAAGAAGTAGGGGCCGGAGTAGGAGAGGACGAAGCCGGATTCGCCGCCGCCGAGGCGCATGAAGGGGTCGCTGGTGTTGCATGCGTCGTAGTGGCTCGGGCTCACCACCAGCACAGAGTCCTTTTGCCCTTTGTACCTAAACACTGCGGCGATCCAAGCCACTCAGATCATAAACCAAGCACGAACCAGATCACTCCATGCATGCATGGATCACGAGTTCACGACGTACATACGTACCGAGACGGTCGTTGACCTGGAAGCGATTGCGCTCGGCCCAGTGGTTGAACGGCTCGGCAGGGTTCGCCGTCCATCCGGCGCGGCCGCCGACGGCGAAGTCGCGCCCCGCACAGCCCGTCGCCAGCAGTAGGAGGGCCACGGCGAGCCGCGCCACCGCCATGCCAGTCATGTGCAAACTCACCAACGGCGATGTCTTAGCAGCAAAGGTATGTGCTTGTGTGTGTATGTGTATGCGGTATGCAACACCAGCCTGCAACGAGTATATATGGTGGGGTAAAATGTTGACGTTGTTGGGAAGTAATTAATGGACGATGCAGGAATTAGCTGTGCCAGCCGCGGCCGTTACCAAAAGCTTTACTTCCTGCCTATAGTAATTCTCTGGAGAACGTTGTCATCCTGCGGGCGGGCACGCGGCTCGGTCAATGCATGCCATACTGCCGTGCGGCGACCACACATTGGACTGGCGATTACAGAAACCTATTAAATGAGAACTATAGAAACCCTTTTTCGTGTTTTTTTAGGTTGAGAACTGTAGAATCCTACTACTAATGACCCAATGTGGCCTGCCAAGACTAAACTGTCACGCAGAGGCTTCATTTTCTTGCTCGGCCGAACTATGCCTTGGTGCGAGTGTATCAGAGAAAGAAAGGCCTCACCACTGTGGCCCATCCGAGCCATTCGCCGTTTCGTCTGGAGACACCTGTGAATTTTTAGAACACGTTTCACAAAAATTCACAAAAAAATTTGCGCTTTAAAAAAAATTATCAAAAATTTGGCCCCATTTTCAAATTTTGTTCACAAATTAAAAAACGTTCGCATTTTTTGGAAATGTTCGGGACTTTCAAAATAAGTTCATGATTTCAGGAAATCTAAAAATAATCTCAATTTTGGGAAAATTCTTCGTAATTTCATCAAAAAGTCTTAGGTTTGATTCTTCCATAGTTCTTTAAACAGGGCGCTACATATTTGTCCAATAGCACTTCAGACGTGTTGGTTTACCTCGAGCGCACAACAGCACGCCGTCATGGGTTCGATTCCCAGGCCCGCAAACCATTATAAATTGCACGTAATTGTGGTAGAGGAAGGGTTCGATCTCTACCCACCAGTAGCCAATCCTTAGAAAATACCCAGTAGGCCAAACTCCCTTTGTTGTCCGTATTGAGAAAAATAACCCTTCTTTTAATACGACATAAACATGTACGAGTATTATATACCTAGTCTATTATGCGTATTATTTTATGATAAAAAAGGAAAAAATAATGCACAGTTAAAAACACATGGACTTGAAGAAATTTCATAAATTTTAAAAGGTTCATACAAATTGGAAAAGTTCATGAATTTAATGAAACTTCACGAATTTTAAAATAGTTCGCAAATTAAGGAAATAATCATGAAATTTTGAAAAAGGTTCATCAAATTTGAACAAAAAGTTCATCAAATGTGAACAAAAGTTCATGAAATAACCCTTCTTTTAATACGACATAAACATGTACGAGTATTATATACCTAGTCTATTATGCGTATTATTTTATGATAAAAAAAGGAAAAAATAATGCACAGTTAAAAACCCATGGACTTGAAGAAATTTCATAAATTTTAAAAGGTTCGTACAAATTGGAAAAGTTCATGAATTTAATGAAACTTCACGAATTTTAAAATAGTTCGCAAATTAAGGAAATAATCATGAAATTTTGAAAAAGGTTCATCAAATTTGAACAAAAAGTTCATCAAATGTGAACAAAAGTTCATGAAACTTGAAAAAAAGTTCACATATTGAAAAAAAGTTCATCGATTTTGAAAAAAGTTAAAAATTCACCAATTTTGAAAAATGTTCATCAATTTCAAAGAAAATGTTCAAGAATTTGAAAAAGTTCATAGGTTTTGAAAAAATGACTAGCAAGAGGCCCGTGCATTGCACGAAAAATTAAGATGCATTTATATGAGTAGTTTATCTTGTGGGAGACAAAGATGAATGAGAGAAAGCCTTATCGGGAAATGTGGAGAGGGGTGCGGGTTCTTTTTGCACATTTTTATAGTTTCCTTCCTATCCGTTAGATATAGATCGGACGGCATATATTGTAGGATGGCAAGCACATCATTATCACTAGCTCTGTTTTTTATAAGAGTAGAGAAATAAGGAAGAATAGAGAAAATGAGGAAAAGGACAAAAGAAAATACCGAAAAGGAGTAAGTATGCACAACAGCATGTGTGGTGGCGGGGTAGTTACTGCAACGTGCAATGACCTAGGAAGTCGCTAGTTCGATTCCACACCACGCGCGCGCTATTTTCCATTTAAAACAAACAGAAAAAGGGTAGATGAGACAGCCCAACACGTAGCGGGGTGTGCGCCCGTTTGCAAAATGCATAATAACGGGCGCTTAAAGAACCAAATAGGAACTGCCAGGGAGGTCCCCCAATCCTATTTCGTGGCTTAAGGTGCATTCTAGAAACGGGCGCACACCATCCACAACACTTGTACTTAAATTGTCTGGCCCGTGTAGGGCTTTTTTCAGTGGTTTCAGATTTTGCTTTCATTTTCTGTTTTCTTTTTTGTTCTTTTCCTTTTTCCTTTTTAGCCTTTATTTTTTAATTTTTTGCTTTTATTAAATTCATGAGTTTTCACAATTTTGCATACATTTTTCAAATTTGATAACTTAAATCTGTGATTTTTTATTTTCAAATCCGTGAAATTCTTCTCAAATTCGTGATCTTTCTCGAATTTTCTAGTTTGAAAAAAATATGCACTATTTATCAACTATTTTGTGAATTTCTTTCAAATTGATGACCTTTTTTCATGTTTGCAAATATTTTTGAAATTACAGACTTTTCACAAATTTGCAAAGTTTTTTTTACAAAATTCATGAACTCTTTTAAAAAGCTTGAAACTTTTTAAATAAAAAACATGAACTTCTTAAAAATTTGCGAACTTTTTACCTTCTTTGAAAACTGAATGGAAACTCTCCATGGTAAACCGGTTAACCAATTTTTTTTAAGTTAACTGGGCCAGCCCATATACTCCGTGTGTGATCGCCAGTTATCCTAATTGGCAAGCTCTCAACGAGCTCCTATTGGACGCTCAATCAGTCAAACTAGAAGGTGAAGCGCGCTTTGCAGCGCCGCTTTTCACTATCATGTTTATCGTGCATTTCGTTTCTAATCGTTTATTACCCTTTTTTCATACAAAATTGATGTTTGTTGGGCGGCATATTTTGCATTGTTTGGTTTGATGTGGTTGATCCCTGTCTTTTGATTGGACACTACTAATCATGTATGTGCAATGCAAAAAGTGCTTATTAAAATGGTTAATAAAAAGCATTGTTCAATTTGCAATATTAAGCTCCTAAAGGGAGACATCAACAACCAGACAAGTAAAAAAATCATTTATTGTTACTAAGCAAGACACATTGTGATTGCAAAAAAAGTAAAAGCACATTCCTAGTGTCTTTTGAAAGGATGTCATCGAAAAATCTTGCTAGTACCCTTGGGCAACACACTTTTCACTAATCCAAAATTAAGTAAAATTAGTGTTAAAATGTACAAAACATGGTATAGTTATCATCAAAACTTTAAGCATAAGGCGCTATTTGTTGTTGTATGGTTTCAAATTCATGAAGCACATTCATCAACTCCGCAAATAGAGCCTTCAACAACAGTGAAACGTCGCCATGCTTGCACAGATACACCAAAAACACTTAATCCGCTATTACATGGGTGTCATCTAACTACTTGATCCATTCATCTTGCCTCTAGAGAGTGAAAACTGAAGAAAGTCACAAGAATGAATTGTAGAGCACCGGCACTACCACGCCCTCTCCTGACCTCAATTGTTGATGGTTAGACCCGTCATAATCGACATGCCTGAGTCCAAAACAATAATAAAATAATAATTGGACAATTGGTAAAGCCTAAACAGAACATCCAAAAAATGGAATCTTAACCACTAAATAGACTGCATTTCACTTAGTGGAGGGTTTTAACAGGCCAAACAAAGTCGCATGAAAAATTGAATTTCATCTGATCCAAGCAAATAGAAGAATATTTTCCACACAATTCAAATGCACGAATGCTTTATGTAATATTCCGTAAGGTTACTTTCTCCGCCACTTCTCTTACTTGAGCCTTTCCTTAGTTTAGACCTTCAATTATCAGCATCATATAGTTGGTGTGGTCACAGCATATTGATGCATCTCCCGAATTCAGGAGTTGTGCGAGAAGCCATTGTGATGTCTACTTGCTCACAGTCAATTACCAAGTTGCCTGTTGCCCACCTGAACATCACGAATTAGAAGAACTGTTGTCAAGGACCGTGAATCTGATTTTCAGAAGCACCACAAATAACTCTGTAATGTGGGTTCGAAACCATACTACATGAACCCAGCAGCAAATTGGATCGACCTCATTGTTAGTTGAGGATGTATAATGGAGAAGCAGATTCTGATCAAGGAGGACAGCAACGGAGACCCTGTTAGAGGCCAGATTTGCCATGTTTGTTTTCTTGAACCTTGAAAATGAACGAAAAGAAAATGCTAATACAACTTTATTTAAGGCTGGAAAAAATACAGGTTATAAGTTTAAACATCTATTGCTATTGCATTTTGCATAGGGCTTTGTTTGACTATTTATCAAAGCAACTGTTGTTGGCTGCAAGTTTACTATCAGGCTTTGTTTGACTGCAACATTGAGACTTTGTCCTCCGAACCTGCATCAGACCATAGTACATGTTTAGCATATTTCAGTTGTTGGAATAATTCTTAGATGAATAACAATGTGCACTTAAATTATTTCCTTTGTCATAAACTGAACCTAAGATCCGAGGAAGACATACTCGTATAGTCGCCTAACCTGCAGATCTGGTAAACGACGATTAAGTGGAGATTCAAGAACTGCTGGCTGCATGAGATCTCCTCGATCCCCCGACTCCTTCTCACTGCCAAGCTCCACCAGGAGATCCCCCTCCTCCTCGTCACACTCGCAAGCGGCGGCGGCAGCCATGCTGGCCTCAAGCCCTTGACGAAGGCGAGGTGCGTCTGCTCGAGCGCTCCCGTAGAGGAAGGCATGTGAATCTCGTGGAAGAACAACGTGCTCCTCGCCTTAGGGGAGTGGTGTGGTGATTCGACGGGGCTGGAGAGGAGGGATCCTAGCGAGCAGGACAACAGTATTAGAGGAAGAACCGGATCTCATCATATCCTGCCCGCGAACGCCAACGCAGGAAAATTGCAGATCTCCTCGCAGGCGTCCTCCCCGCAGCGTGTCCGGCGAGGAGCCGGAAGAGTGACAGTGGCGTCCTGTCACACCTGATACAGGAGTATCGGTGGACCTGCGTGGGTGAGAGAGAGCTGGTGGTACAGTGGGCCATGTGTGGTCGTGTAAGCGTGTGGGTACTTAGTCCCTTGTGCATCTCTATATTGGTTATGCAATGAGAAAAGTCTGAATCATACTCACCCCCTGTTCTCTCTCTCACCTACCCTGCTTCTTCCTCATCCCGATCCTCTTTCCTCTTTCCTCACCCCGATTCCCCTTTCCTGTGTGGCCGATCTCAAATCCACGGGCTTCGGTCATCACAATTGGTAATCAGAGCCAATAATTCCCCCAAATTTTTTTGCGCCGCGGCATCCTCAACTCCCTTGGCCGATCAGTAACATCCATCGATGTAGGTGGGAATTCACTCCGGTGAGATCCCACGAAATCCTAAGCGGGGTTCGATATGTTCGGGGCGGATACCACGGCGCCATCCAAGCCTTCCGTCCAGACCCGGCAACTCCTCACGGCCATGGGTGAACAAACAGCAAATCTCACTGCCCTGATGGAGAAGCTCTTGTCCAGATTCGATGAAGAGCAAGCTCTGGCAACCAAACGTGCGGAGGAGCAGGCCACGTTCAACACGCACGTCTCAACCGAGCTGCTGAGCATGTCCAAGCAGATCGGGCTCACGCAGGCCGACGTGGATGACGTGCGCAAGGTGGCTTCCCCGACGGCTTCCTCCACTGTGGCATCGGCGTCGCAGGTGGACGACCCTCCGCGGCGGGTCTCCGCAAGCCCGCGGCCACCAACGGCCTCCACCAACCCGCACCTCCACAAGCGCAGCAGGACTCCGTCGCGCGACTCGTCAATGAAGGCCCACCCCTGCTCGCTCGCCCCAAACAGCCAGCCACGGTGGAGCGCGTTCAACATCCAATACAGCGTGACGAGCATGCTGCCCGGCCACGCGAGGAGTACGCCACCAAGCCGCCGAAGCACAACTTTCCCCACTTCGATGGCGAACTACCTCGGGTTTGGCTAGACCACTGCCTCGCCTACTTCGAGCTCTACAATGTGCCCCCACTCAACTGGGTGGCGACGGCCGCGCTCTATGTGGAAGGTCATGCGGCTCTCTGGCTCAGGGCGTTTCGTCAGCAAAATCCAGTGATCTCTTGGGAGCTGTTTCGCCATGCAATTGAAGAGGAATTTGGCCCAGAGGAGTTTGAATCCCTGATGCACAATCTCCTGCAACTGCGACAGACCGGCACGGTCATGGAGTACAGGCAGCAGTTTGAAGTATATATGTACAATCTGGTAGCACTCGATGCCACACTCAGCTCGAAGTTTTTTGTCACACAGTTCTTGCTGGGTCTCAAGGATGAACTGTGTGTTGCGGTGCGCCTTCAAGCTCCAACTAGCATCACCAGGGCGACCGTTTTTGCTCGGATACAAGAGGAGGAGCTCAAGCATCAATGCCCTCGTTTCCAATCATCTCCTCCAGGACGACCTCCTCCCCTACCAGCAACACTACACCAGGCCGGCCTCCACCACCAGCGCCACACATCCCAGCAGCACCTCGTCCGGCTCCAGCTCCGCGACCAGCGCAAGATGATTTTGGCCGGGAACGCCAGCTCCGTGACTACAGACGGCAACATGGTCTATGTTTCCACTATGGGGACAAATACTCGCGGGAGCACCAGTGCAAGCGAGCAGCGCAACTCCTCATGAATGAGGTAGGGGAGAATGGAGAGGTGATATCTGACGAGGCCGTGCGTGCATTACAGTTGCTCGATAACCCAGAAGATGTGGCCAATGCGGCGTGTTGCCTACTCTCTGCACACTCAGTCGAAGGGACAAAAACATCAGAAACTGTCCGTCTACGTGCAACTGTAGGCAATCAAACCATGCTGCTATTGGTCGATTCCGGAAGCACACATAGCTTCGTCAACTCAACGTTTTCAGCAAGGATTGGAGCAAAAACAACCAGTATTACCCCAATCTCGGTTCGGGTTGCCAACGGTCAACGATTGAGCTGCAACACTATGGTGCCAAAGTTACATTGGCAGATCCAAGGGCACCAGTTCAGCACAGCTATGCGGGTTCTGGACCTCGGGGTTTATGACGCAGTGCTTGGCGTTGATTGGCTAGCGCAGCACAGCCCAATGAAGTGTGACTGGCAACAGAAAACAATGCAATTTGAATGAGAGGGACAAACAGTGCACGTGACCGGCGTCCGATCGGACGAGCCACCAACACTAACTGCCCTCGATGCAGCGACTCTCTGGTAGATGCATGACGCTAATGAGATTTGGGGTGCTGCCCTCTTGGGAATTCAGGTGAACCCATCTTCAAACTCTGACGGAACACAACCACCACCCGTGGCGATTCAGAAAGTGCTGACGGAGTTCAACGATGTATTTGCAGAACCAACTGAACTTCCGCCCCATCGACAATATGATCATGTGATCACACTAGAACCGGTTGCAACACCAATCAACTGCAGGCCTTATCGCTACTCACCATTGCAGAAGGACGAGATTGAACGGCAAGTAAAAGAGATGTTGCGTACGGGTGTCATCACTCACAGCATGAGCCCCTATGCAGCACCCATCCTTCTCATCAAGAAAAATGATGGCACATGGTGTTTCTGTATTGACTACCGACGTCTCAACGCGGTGACAATCAAGAACAAGTTTCCACTACCTATCATTGATGAGCTGTTGGACGAACTGGCTGGTGCCACTTTCTTCTCCAAGATAGATTTGCATGCCGGTTACCATCAGATTCATATGCGGGAGAGCGACGAGGAGAAAACAGCTTTCAAGACACATCAGGTCACTTCCAGTTCTGCATCATGCCATTTGGAGTCACCAACGGGCCACCAACCTTCCAATGTGTGATTAACTCTGTCTTCGCGGAACCAAATCGTAAGTTTGTCATCAGTTTTCTGGATGACATATTGGTTTTCAGTCAATCCTTACAGGAACATGTGGAACATCTGCGCACCGTCCTCTCCATCCTGCGTCAGAATCAACTCTACGCCAAATTATCGAAGTGCTCCTTTGTGCAACCAAGCATTGAATACCTAGGCCACGTCATTTACAAGGAAGGGGTTGCAACATACAAGAGCAAAACCAGTGCCATGAGTGCATGGCCTACTCCGACGAACGCCACTGAACTCCGGGGTTTCCTAGGCCTGACTGGGTATTACCGCAAGTTCATCAAGCACTATGGGATTCTCGCCAAGCCACTCACCCAATTGCTCACCAAGAAGGGGTTTGTCTGGTCTGATCAAGCTCAAACGACATTCGACCTCCTCAAGCAGGCCATGATCAACACTCCGGTCCTGGCTCTTCCGGATTTCACACGCCCCTTCTCCATTGAAACAGATGCGTGTGACACCGGGGTGGGCGCGATACTCATGCAGGACAACCATCTGATCGCGTATTTGAGCAAAGCATTGGGCACCCGCAATCAATGCCGCTCCATCTACGAGAAGGAATTCCTAGCGGTGATCATGGCGGTCGACAGATGTCGTGCTTACCTCCAAAGAGCACCATTCGTCATTGTGACTGATCATAAAAGCCTCTGCAACCTTGGAGATCAAAAGTTGGACACGGAGCTGCAATGCAAGGCGATGTCTAAACTGGCGGGGCTCCAATTTTCCTTCAAGTACAGGCGTGGCATTGACAACGGCGCAGCAGACACCCTGTCTCGCGTTGGGAACCTTCTTGCCCTCAACGCCCTCTTTGTGTGTCAACCACAGTGGCTACAGGAGGTAGCCAATTCTTATGAGACGGATACTGATGCTCAAGACATGCTCCAGCGCCTAGTGATCTGCAGTCTGGACGAGCAAGGCTATGAACTCCGGCAAGGCGTGATTCGCCTCCATGACAAGCTATGGATTGGGGCCAACACTGCTCTCCAAACCAAGTTGATCAACGCATTTCATTCCAGTGCGATTGGGGGTCATTCTGGTGTCACAGCGACCTACCAACGCCTCAAGAAACAATTCACATGGCGCGGCCTCAAGCAGGCTATGGAGGATTTTGTGCGTTAGTGCGAGGTATGTCAGCACGCCAAGCACGAGCACCTCAAAATCCCCTGGCCTCCTACAACCCCTGCCAATTCCGATGGAGCCATGGCACAACCTCACCATGGACTTCATCGAGGGCCTGCCGCCGTTAGAGGGCTATGAGGTGATCATGGTCGTCGTCGACCGGTTCACCAAGTACGCTCACTTCGTTCCGCTCCGGCACCCCTTCACGGTGGCGACTGTGGCACGCGCCTTCTGGGACAATATCATCAAGCTGCACGGCGTGCCACACTCCATCATCTCCGATCGCGACAAAATCTTCACCAGCAACATGTGGCGCGCCCTCCTCGACATCGTCGGCACAAAGCTCAGCTACTCCACAGCGTACCACCCACAAACGGATGGCCAAAGTGAGCGCGTCAACCAGTGCCTCGAGATGTACCTGCGTTGCGCCGTGCATGACCACCCAAAGCAATGGCGCCAGTGGCTTCCCACAGCAGAGTTTTGGTACAACACCACCCATCACGCGTCGCTGAAGACATCCCCGTTTCAGGCACTCTATGGCCAAGAACCCAATCTGGGAGGCCTTCTGATGCTAGCCAACAACCTACCTGAGGGTGCAGGTATGGATCTGGACTGGGCGACTCACAACGGCTGGTTGCGTGATCAACTGGCGCGTGCGCAGAACAAGTACAAGCAGAAGGCCGATAGAAACCGCACCGAGCGCTCGTTCAAATAGGGCGACTCTGTTCTGCTCAAGCTACAGCCTTACACCCAGTCGTCAGTGGCGAATCATCCCTGCCCCAAGTTAGCCTACAAGTTTTTCGGTCCATTCCAAATTCTAGCGCATTGGGGCACTGGCGTACAAGTTGCGGCTGCCTGACGACAGTCTCATTCATCCAGTCTTCCACGTCTCCCAATTGAAGCCCTATACACCTGATTATACACCAGTGTTCTCCGAGCTGCCCCGTGTACCAGACCTCACGGCTATTTCATTGCAACCCATCGCCATCCTCGATCGGCGCATGGTGAAGAAAGGCAATAGCTCTATCGTGCAAGTGAAGGTACAATGGTCCTCACTCTCTCCGGAAATGGCCACTTGGGAAGATTACTCGGTGCTTCGCCATCGCTATCCGGAAGCTCTCTGCTGGGAAGAAGACGCTCATGCTCAAGGGGAGGCAAATGTCACACCTGATACAGGAGTATCGGTGGACCTGCGTGGGTGAGAGAGAGCTGGTGGTACAGTGGGCCATGTGTGGTCGTGTAAGCGTGTGGGTACTTAGTCCCTTGTGCATCTCTGTATTGGTTATGCAATGAGAAAAGTCTGAATCATACTCACCCACTGTTCTCTCTCTCACCTACCCTGCTTCTTCCTCATCCCGATCCTCTTTCCTCACCCCGATTCCCCTTTCCTGTGTGGCCGATCTCAAATCCACGAGCTTCGGTCATCACACGTCCGCACTGGCGACGAAGAAGCTGGGGCGGACCGGATTTCCGTTGTATGATGTGGTGGTGCTGAATTTCCTTCGCCCATATCTCTGGGAGCATGCAGCTGCGAACATAACCCGTATCACAATGGTAGATTTGCCTCCCTTTCCCAAACCTCCTTTTCATTCTCTTTCCACGCGAGCTGGCACCGAACCCGACATGAAGGACCGAAGTCGTACACAAACGACACGTTGACCTATCGTCCAAGCCCAGCTAGAGAGACCACCGCTCCTACCGGCTAACGTGGGATCCAGCACGTAAAAATAGTCTAGAACGCTCACAACTTTCCATTTCGTGGGAGCTTAGTAACTCAAGTGATATCACAATAAGACACATGGGCGCTTCTATTGGTACTGCCCGTTTTGTAGTGGAGCACTGCAACATCAATTGACAGTAGCACTTTTGTTCATTTTTCCTTTTTTCTAAATTGAAAGAACTTTTTTCAAATTCTATGAACTTTTCCCAAATTTAACTAACTTTATTCAAAATCAATGAACTTTTTTTCAAAATCAATGAAAGCTTTTTCAAAATTGATGAACTTTTCCAGATTTTATGAATTTTTTTTGTGAAAGGATGAACTTTTCTTTGAGAATCAATGAACTTTTTTAAAAAACCAATGAACTTTTTCCAAATTTTGCGAACTTGTTTGAAAACTAGTGAACTGTTTTGAAATTCGGTGAGATTTTTTTAAGAATTGATGGACTTTCTTTCAAAAGCAATGAACTACTTTTTTCAAATTCGGTGAACTTTTTCCAGATATTGTGAACTTTTTTGAAAATAGAAGAACTTTTTTCCAGATTTTGTGAACTTTTATGAAAATAGATGACTTTTTCAATTTTCAAGAACTTTTTCAATTCGTCAACTTTCTTGAATACATGAACTTTTTTCAAATCTGTGGACTTTCAAATTTATTTCACATGTTTTCAAAAGAAATCGTGTTTTTCGATAATGTTTTCAAATAAATAAAAAATCTTTGTGACAATGCACCCGAAATAAATAGCGTGGCTAGAGTTTTCTGCTCTTATATCGTGTTGCGCTAGAATATTTCACAAGTGCCAACTTGCTCTAGTGGTTAGCTAAACATGGATTGGATGTAAGAGGCGCAAGTCCAATTCCACACCAGGACGATTTCTTGGTAGTTTTTTTCGTGCTATATAAATTCATTGCAGTGCTGCGTGTTCGTGGGCTGGCCCAGTTGCCTCGCCTTCGGGCGCCAGGACGAGGAACCAGCGCTAGGAGCTTCCGCTTGGTGATCCTATTAAGTGCCTTAAGCGACGTCTTGTTGCTATAACACTTTGCAAGCCACAATCGCGCTAGCACGCTCGCCAGCTTGTGTTCAAACAAGGGGTAGACGAGGGCTCATAACAAAGGCTATCAATTTTTAGCAAAATAAAAAATAGAAATAAAAAGGTATTCACATTTTTTGAAAAAATGTTCTTGTTTTTGAAAAATAATGTTTGCAATTGTTGACAAAAACTTTTATGAATTGCGGAAAAAAAATCATAGATTAAGAAATATTTACCAGTTTTAAAAAGTTTTCAAGAATGTTGTTAATATATCCGTGAATTAAAATATCACAAAAAGTCATAAGATATTCGTGGATTTAAAAAGTATTCACGAATTACAGAAAACAAAAACAAAAAAGGAAACAAGAAACTAAGGAAAACCAGAACTAAAACAACAAAACAACAAGAAGAAACAATAAATAATAAGAAGAAAACAAAATAGAAAAATTAAAGGCTGAAAAATCAAAAGATAACTTTTTGGAACACAATACAGATGCAAACACTCATACAAACGTGCATGCCACTCACTCATATGAACGCGCAAATGCACACCCTACCATATGAGCACCTTCGAGAGACTGAGCCGGTAAGTCATCTTGAGATTGATGAAGTCATCACAGGCGCCTTTGTAGTCAATAGAAACGCCTCCTCCCACAAAGCGAACATCGTTGAAAGCCTGAAATAAATTTAGAAAAAATACGACCACCAGTGTCAAGTATAGGATTTGAACCCTGATGGGTTGGTTCCACCACAAAGAACCTAACTATGTGAGCTAGCAAGGAAATCGGAGGATAACCGACTAGAAAAAAAACGAGGCGTAAAACTGGTAGATGGAAACGTGTACGCAAGTGAAGTACGAAATGAAAATTAGAGATAATGGGCCGAGCCAATTACTGTTCACCCTCTGAGTAAAAAAAAAACAATTCTACCAGTATTCTACGCAGTGAGTGTTAGTATTCCCTCCTCCCATTCTTCGTTTTCTCTTTGGTTTGTTTCGTCTTTTTCTGGTTGTAGCTTTGTGTCCAGCTTTCCTTTGATTTTAATTTATTCTTTTTCTTTCTGCTAATCATTTTTTTCCTGTTTTCTTTCTCGGGTTTCTGTTGGTGTTTTCCCTTCTTTCGGTTTTCTACATAAACATCTTTTAAATATCCAAAGAACTATCTTTAAATACATGAGAACATTACTCCAATGCATGATGTGGAAATTTGTAAATGTATGATGGACTTTTTTTTAATACACCGGGAACATTTTGTAAATACACGATGAAACCTTTTCCATTCACCGTGAACATTTTTAATACAGTGTGAATATCTTTATCAAATATTTAAAGAGGTTTTAGAATTACACGAGCACTTTTTAAATACATGAACACCTTCTTTTAACTATTTAACATTTTTTAAATGCTCTATGCTTTTTTAATTACATAAAGTTCTTTAACAAAATTAACTCCTTTTTAAAGTATCTTGAAATTTTCATTAGATGCAGTTTAGTATTACAACAATATTTTTTAAAAACTGCATGGTCATTTTGTAAGAAATATCTAAACATTCTTTGTAATTGATGAACACTTTTTAAAAAGTACATGGATATTTTAAAATGTTTCTATGTCTAGAAGGAACTATTGTATATGATTTATTTTTGAAACTAAACCGTAAACTACCGCTACAAAAACCGGCAAAAATCAACGTTCAAAAGTGGCAAAAAGATAATCTGTACTACTTAAAAAGAATGTAAGGTTTCATGTTTCACTCTTTTTCTCACCACCCTTCGTCCAACCTTTTCTGTATATGATAATCAATCACCTTAATTTACTTATTATCTGATCAGCTCCAGTGTAATTTACTCCCTCCATTTCAAAATAGAAGACCCAACTTTGTACTAACTTTGAGCACTCACTAAACTTCTCATCAAACTATACGGCAACTCAAGTGCAGAATTTGATAAAAAAAATCATTTACACAATCACGTTAATATGGACATGTAATCGCCAGCTAATATACTAAAATATGTATATCTTGTTGCAACGCAACATACACTGTTCTGTAGATAGAAAAGAAAAACGCAGAACCAACACTACAAATGCTAAGGAAACCATCGTGTAACGCTGTAGTGCGCGGACACACCAAGGAGGGAGGGGACGAGCAAACACTCTGACTCGTTATAGGCGACACATAAACACACCTGAAAAAGAAAGTGGAGGTTTCATGTCCCGTAAGAGCATATCTTTCCTTAATTTTTTTTAATAATAAAGCATGGATTGAGTCTTCGGATTCACCATCGCAGGCTTTTTCCAAAAAAGTCCTTTTCTATATACCTACTAATAAAAGGGTTATTGCTTGTTACCACCGTAATTTTGTCCGTCATCGTCCGTCCACATTGCCCATATTTTTTTCGATATCTGATGTGTGGTACTAATCTATACCTGCAAAAAAATCAACAAAGAACCCGTCCGTGCATTGTGCCTCCAATGTCCAGCGCACCCGCCTGTGCACTCTTGGCCGAATTAATCCAGCCCACCTATCCCGTTTGGGAAAAAAAAATGCGTCGAAGCAGACTCGAACTCAAGACGTAAGAACCAACACGTAACAGCGCGGCCAGATGAGATACCCTCTGTTGTTGGTGAAAACAAAGATTGACTTTCCAATAAATAGTCCCACCTCGCTCTCCCATATTCAGTCTATTCAGTTTATATACCTTTTTCTGTTTCTAGGTCTCAGGAAGCTGTCTCGGAGATAATTACAGAAAGGAAGGAAAGAGAAGCTGTCTCGCAGATAATTACAGAAAATGAGGAAGGAAAGAAAAGCTGTCTCGGATATATAATTACAGAAAACGAGGAAGGAAAGAGGGGCATAATTGACCGTGAAGGCGGGCAATTTACCTTCTATATATACTATGTGCTATAAACGAGTCATGTGAGGTGAAAAAGAAAGTAAGGAAGGAAATCAGAATCCCGGGTGAGATATATTCTCTAATCCATAAAGGAAAATATGGAGATATTCTCTAATTTGGTGATAAGAAGAAAGGAAGTACACTAAGGAGTTCCAAGGAGAGAGGACGTTGCACAATGATTCAAATGCATGGTAAAGGACGACATTGCCGGGGTTTAAAAAAAATAGAGGATGTTTCATTACTTTCTTTCTCTCCGCAAAAAATTTGCGTGAATTTTATTTTCTGTTCAATTTTTATTACTTATTAATATTTCATTACTTTCTTTCCGCAAAAAAAAAATGTTTCATTACTTTCAATGATCTTTATATTGTCATGATGTTACGGATAAATAAAAGTTTTTCCTAAAAGATGTTGTCAATCAGATCAATTACTCCGAATCGCACCCCATGTTCTAAGCTCCGTGTCGTGATCTTCAATTGATGCATATTTCTTCATAAGCGTCTGTTGTCCTGTGACATGGTTCCTTGACCCGGCCAACCTTTGTTCATAGGAACTAGAATTCTTTTCCCAGATGTTGCCGTCGGCATTAATATTCCTGACTGAATTTGCATTAATTTTATTCTCCGCTGATGTAATTTTTGTAATTAGTACATTTTATTACTTTTGATGTTCTTTATATTTGCATGATGTTATGAATACATCAAAAGTTTTTTCATAAGAAAACATTATCAATCAGATCAATTTAATCTGAATTGTACTCCATGTCCTAAGCTCCATGTCGTGAACTCGTGATCGTCAAATAATGCATATGTTTTTTGACATACGAACTGTTGTCCCGTGACATAGTTCCTTGACCCGGCCAACCGTGGTTCATAGGAACTAAACCTTTTCCCCGTTGCAACGCACGGGCATTTGTGCTAGTTTATATAATGAATGAAACTAGGGGTGATAATTATAAGGTATTTTAATGTAACCCTTAGTTTCGTCATAGATCTTTGTTCTTTTATTTCATTTTGTTTAATATAATATACTTTGCTTAATACTTTATTGAGTATGATAGTTTGCTAGGACAAAAAGTGGAGCCACCATAGGGGAAACCCTCCATTCCTCACTTTGCTCGCTGGTTTCCCTCGCATCTACCGGTTTCTTGTGCATCACAAGGTAAGGAAAACCACCGATCTACATTGGGGTGTAGTTTTATAATGTAGGCAAGAAAAAGATGATGTTGTAGAATAAAAGTCCTATTACGATGCGAACCAATCTGTGGTTGGATGGTTAGAAGGACAGTGGTATTCTCAGCCCATCAGGGTTCAAGTCCTGGTGCTCGTATTTATCCTGAATTTATTTCAGAATTTCTGACGATGCATGTTCAATGGGAGGAGACGTTCCTGTCGACTACAAGGCGCCTACGTGACTTAAGACTATCCCCTTCTCGGTGCCACGATGTGGCCTACACCGGAGTGCATGTGACGCTTTAGAGCATCTACAACCAGGCGCATCAAATCGGTCTTATACGCCCGGGCGGGCCAACTGGTCAAGAAAATCCAACCCATACGGGCGCCTCAAACCGGTCGCAAACACCTAGGTTCACCGATGAAAGTGCAACTAATTCCCGGGTGGTTTTGATAATTCATAACATATATATCATTGATCTAATGTTTATTGAAAATAGATTTCAGAAAATATCAATGATTGGCATGGCAAGGACATGAGAATGTGGACCCCTTAAAATGCAAAGGACATGGATTGGCAAAGCTTCAAGACTCTACATTTGTGGTTAAGTGATCCAAGATCACATTAAGTCCATAGGAAATCCAATACTATTAAAAAGGGATGAGGTTTTGATCATGAATCAATTGCTCAAGTGCTTAGTAATATTGCTCCAAAAATCCTCAAACATCTTCCGATTTCATATATGTCCATACCCTAAAGTCTCATCTTGGTCCCACCGAAAACATATCTTCCGGATCCATCGAGTTGATCATATTCACTATCAGAGCCAAACCCTAGAATTTCGGTCTCACCGAGACTGCGATCAGTCTCACCGAGTTGCTGTGACCAAGTTTCTGTAAGCCAATTCCTTCATTTAGGAATCACCGAGTTGAACTGATTCAAAACTACTAAAATGAGGTCCTCCCTAGGTTATTGCACTTTGGTCTGTCCAAGATTTCCACTTCGGTCACACAGAAAATCCTAACGTTCATATCTTTTAGACAAGTCGGTCTCACCGATAATTCTGGTCCGGTGTCACCGAGTTGAGTCAAAATTGTGTAATGGTTGGATTTTAGGTGAAGGCCCATCCACCTCCACCTACTCTCTAAGAGAGCCATCAGAACAAATCTACACTTCCACCATTCATTTTTCGACAGATAACCACCTACTCATGTGTTGAGATCAAGAGATTCCAGTCCAACCATTTGAACCTTGAGTTCTAGCCTCCTCAAGTTGCTTTCCACTCCAATCCTTCTCCTACCAAAGCCAACTGTGAGAGTGATTGAGTGTTGAGGAGACTATCATTTGAAGCATAAGAGCAAGTAGTTCATCATCAACAACATCGTTTATTACCTTTTGGAGAGTGGTGTCTCCTAAATTGGTTAGGTGTCACTTGGGAGCCTCTAAGAGATTGTGGAGTTGAACCAAGGAGTTTGTAAGGGCAAGGAGGCCGCCTGCTTCGTGAAGATCTACCCGAGTGAGGCTAGTACTTCGTGGACATAAGCCATGATAAAATATACAAGGTTGCTTCTTCACGGGTGGAGCTCTTCGTGGACTCGCATAGTCGTTACCCATTGTGGGTTGAAGTCTCCATCAACATGGACACACGATAGCACCACCTATCAGAACCATGCCAAAAACCTTTGTGTCTTCATTGTGTTTGATTTATCCGATTACTCCTTACGTTCACATGGTCTTTATTTTTCGCTGCTCAACTCTTAGACTTGCATGTGTGGGGTGTTGCTTGACCTAGTAGAATTGCTAAAACTTGCCTGCAACTAAAATTGGGAAAATGATAAGTTTTTATTTGGTCAATCACCCCCCTCTAGACATACTTTTGATCCTACAAGTGGTATCAGAGCTTTGGTATCCATTGCATTGGTTTCACAACCTAGGAGAGTATGGCGTCTAGTGAGGGTAATTATCACCGTAGAGGTCCATATTTTGATGGAACAAACTTTTCTAGTTGGAAGCATAAGATGAAAATGCATATTCTTGGTCATAACCCCACAGTTTGGGTTGTGTTCATGTTGGCATGTAAGGTGAATTCGTTGAGGATGGTAAGGAACCGGGTCGTGAAGCTACCGCGAAAGAATTGAAGTTGTTGCCATACAACGCTCAAGCATGAGACATTCTCTTCAATGATTTGTGCCCCGAAGATTTCAACAAGATTAACTGTGAAGGAAATATGCCTTAGAGGCAATAATAAAGTTGTTATTTTATATTTGCTTATATCATGATAAATGTTTATTATTCATGCTAGAATTGTATTAACTGGAAACTTGATACATATGTGGATACATAGACAAAACACCGTGTCCCTAGTATGCCTCTACTTGACTAGCTCGTTGATCAAATATGGTTAAGTTTCCTAGCCATGGACATGTGTTGTCATTTGATGAATGGGATCACATCATTAGGAGAATGATGTGATGGACAAGACCCATCCGTTAGCTTAGCATTATGATCGTTCAGTTTTATTGCTATTGCTTTCTTCATGTCAAATACATATTCCTTCGACTATGAGATTATGCAACTCCCGGACACCGGAGGAATGCCTTGTGTGCTACCAGACATCACAATGTAATTGGGTGATTATAAAGATGCTCTACAGGTATCTCCGAAGGTGTTTGTTGGGTTGGCATAGATCGAGATTAGGATTTGTGACTCAGAGTATCGGAGAGGTATCTCTGGGCTCTCTCAATAATGCACATAATATGAAGCCTTGCAAGCAATGTGACTAATGAGTTAGTTGCGGGATGATGCATTACGAAATGAGTAAAGAGACTTGCCGGTAACGAGATTGAACTAGGTATGGAGATACCGACGATCGAATCTCGGGCAAGTAACATACCGATGACAAAGGGAATAACGTATTTTGACATTGCGGTTCGACCAATAAAGATCTTCGTAGAATATGTGGGAACCAATATGAGAACCCAGGTTCCGCTATTGGTTATTGACCGGAGATGTGTCTCGGTCATGTCTACATAGTTCTCGAACCCGTAGGGTCCGCATGCTTAACGTTCGATGACGATATGTATTATATGAGTTATGTGCTTTGGTGACCGAAGGTTGTTAGGAGTCCCGGATGAGATCACGGACATGACATCGAGTCTCGAAATGGTCGAGAGGTAATATATTGGAAGGTTACATTCGGACACCGGAATGGTTTCGGGAAGTTTCGGATGATTTTTGGAGTACCGGGAGGTTACCGGAACCCCCCGGGGAAGTAATGGGCCAACATGGGCCACGGGAGAGAGAGGGCATAGCCCACAAGGGGTGGCCGCGCGCCCCCCATGGGAGTCTGAATTGGACTAGGGGACGGGGCAGCGCCCCCCTTTCCCTCTCCTACTCACTCTCCCTTTCACCCTTTGCCACTCCGGAAAAGGAAAGGGGAATCCTACTAGGACTAGGACTCCTAGTAGGAC
>NC_041385.1:165987228-166196340 GCF_002162155.2 Triticum dicoccoides | reverse complement strand
GGGGGGGGGTACCCTGAAGGCAAAAACAGTTATTCTCTTAGCCGTGTGCGGTTCCCCCTCCACCGTTTACTCCTCCGATAGTATCATCATAGTGCTTAGGCGAAGCCCTGCACGGATCATATCACCAACACCGTCATCACGCCGTCATGCTGACGGAACTCATCAACTCCATCGACACTCTGTTGGATCAAGAGTTCGAGGGACGTCATCGAGCTGAACGTGTGCAGAACTCGGAGGTGTCGTACGTTCGGTACTTGATCGGTTGATTCAAGAAGACGTTTAACTACATCACCCGCGTTAATTTAACCTTCCGCTTTTGGTCTACGAGGGTACATGGACACACTCTCCCCCTCTTGTTGCTATGCATTTCCTTGATAGATCTTGTCTGAGCGTAGGATTTTTTTTGAAATTGCATGCTACATTTCCCAAAAGTGGCACCCGAGTCAGGTCTATGCATAGATGATATGCACGAGTAGAACACAAAGAGTTGTGGGCGGTGATCGTCATACTGCTTACCACCAATGTCTTATTTTGATTCGGTGGTATTGTTGGATGAAGCGGCCCAGACCAACCTTACATGACCACGTTCATGAGACCGGTTCCACCGATAGACATGCAACTAGTTTTGCATAAAGGTGGCTGGCGGGTGTCTGTTTCTCCAACTTTAGTTGAATCGAATTTGACTGCGGGCGGTCCTTGTGAAGGTTAAAACAGCAAACTTGATAAATCACCATTGTGGTTTTTGTGCCGTAGGTATGTATGGTTCATGCTAGAAGCCCGTAGCAGCCATGTAAAACTTGCAACAAACAGAGTAGAGGATGTCTAACTTATTTTTGCAGGGCATGTTGTGATGTGATATGGTCAAGACATGATGTGATATAAAGATTGTTATATGAGATGATCATGTTTTGTAAAAGTTATCGGCAACTGGCAGGAGCCATATGGTTGTCGCTTTATTGTATGAAATACAAGCACTATGTAATTGCTTTAGTTTATCACTAAGCAGTAGTGGTAGTCATAGAAGCAATGGTTGGCGAGACGACCACGACGCTATGATGGAGATCAAGGTGTCAAGCCGGTGACGATGGAGATCATGACGTTGCTTTGGTGATGGAGATCATGAGCACAAGATGATGATGGCCATATCATGTCACATATTTTGATTGCATGTGATGTTTATCTTTTATGCATCTTATTTTGCTTAGTATGGCGGTAGCATTATAAGATGATCCCTTACTAAATTTCAAGGTATAAGTGTTCTCCCCGAGTATGCACCGTTGCAAAAGTTCTTCGTGTTGAGACACCACGTGATGATCAGGTGTAATAAGTTCTATGTTCAAATACAATGGGTTCAAGCCACTTTTGCACATGTGGAATACTCGTAAACTTGACGAGCCTAGCATATACAGATATGGCCTCGGAACACTAGAGACCGAAAGGTCGAACATGAATCATATAGTGGATATGATCAACATAGATATGTTCACCATTGATGACTACTCCATCTCACGTGATGATCGAACATGGTTTAGTTGATTTGGATCACGTATCATTTAGATGACTTGAGGGATGTCTATCTAAGTGGGAGTTCTTAAGTAATATGATTAATTGAACTTAATTTATCATGAACTTAGTCCTGATAGTATTTGCAAATTATGTTGTAGATCAATAGCTCGTGTTGTAGATCCCCGTTTATTTTTGATATGTTCCTAGAGAAAACTAAGTTGAAAGATGATAGTAGCAATGATGCAGACTGGGTCCCTAATCTGAGGATTATCCTCATTACTGCATAGAAGAATTATGTCCTTGATGCACCGCTAGGTGACAGACCTGTTGCAGGAGCTGATGCAGACATTATGAACGTTTGACAAGCTCGGTATGATGACTACTTGATAGTTTAGTGCACCATGCTTTACGGCTTAGAACCGGGACTTCAAGATGTTTTGAACGCCACAGAGCATATGAGATGTTCCAAAATCTGAAATTGGTTTTTCAGGCTCATGCCCGTGTCGAGAGGTATGAGACCTCTGACAAGTACTTCGCCTACAAGATGGAGGAGAATAGCTCAACCAGTTAGCATGTGCTCAGAATGTCCGGGTACTACAATCGCTTGAATAAAGTGGGAGTTAATCTTCCAGATAAGATAGTGATTGACAGAGTTCTCTAGACATCGTCACCAAGTTACTGGAACTTCGTGATGAACTATAATATGCAAGGGATGACGAAAGCGATTCCCGAGCTCTTTGTGATGCTGAAATCGACGAAGGTAGAAATCAAGAAAAAGCATCAAGTGTTGATGATTAAACAAGACCACTAGTTTCAAGAAAAGGGCAAAGGGTAAGAAGGGGAACTTCAAGAAGAATGGCAAGCAAGTTGTCACTCCCATGAAGAAGCCCAAAGCTAGACCTAAGCCTAAAACTGGGTGCTTCTACTACAAAGGAAATGGTCACTAGAAGTGGAACTACCCGAAATATTTGGCGGATAAGAAGGATGGCAAAGTGAACAAAGGTATATTTGATATACATGTTATTGATGTGTACCTTACTAGTGCTCATAGTAGCCCCTGGGTATTTGATACCTGTTTGGTTGCTAAGATTAGTAACTCGAAACAGGAGTTGCAGAATAAATAGAGCCTAGTTGAGGGTGAAGTGATGATGTGTGTTGGAAGTGGTTCCAAGATTGATATGATCATCATTGCACACTCCATATACTTTCGGGATTAGTGTTGAACCTAAATAAATGTTATTTGGTGTTTGCGTTGATCATGAATATGTTTAGATCATGTTTATTGCAATATGATTATCTCATTTAAGACAGAGAATAATTGTTATTCTGTTTACATGAATAAAACCTTCTATGGTCATACACACAATGTTAATCATTTATTGAATCTCGATCGTAGTGATACACATATTCATAATATTGATGCCAAAAGATGCAAGGTTGATAATGATAGTGCAACATATTTGTGGCACTGTCATTTGGGTCATATCGGTGTAAAGAGCATGAAGAAACTCCATGTAGATGGACTTTTGGAATCACTTGATACTTGCGAACCGTGACTTATGGGCAGGATGACTAAAACTCCGTTCTCCGGAACAATGGAACGAGCCAACGACTTATTGGAAATATTACATATCGATGTATGCGGTCCGCTGAGTGTTGAGGCTCGTGGCGGGTATCGTTATTTTCTGATCTTCACAGATGATTTGAGCAGATATGGGTATATCTACTTAATGAAACACAAGTCTGAAACATTTGAAAAGTTGAAAGAATTTCAGAGTGAAGTGGAGAATCATCGTAACAAGGAAATAAAGTTTCTACGATCTGATCATGGAGGTGAATATTTGAGTTATGAGTTTGGCCTTCATTTAAAACAATGTGGAATAGTTTCACAACACACGCCACCTGGAACACCACAACGTAATTGTTGGGGATATGACTATTAGGTTTGACCCGCCCAGGAGGGGCCGGGATATACCCACAACGGTTCATAGAGACAAATCCCATGAGGATATTGAAGATGGCGGTTCACAGGCAAGGGCCCAATGCCCAAGGGCGACTTAAGGCCCGTAGGAGTAAACTGCCATATGTGCAAGACTTGTATTGTAAGGCATGTAAAGATAGTCACCGAGCCGGCCACGTTATCTATGAGCCGGCCGGGACTCCGTGAGTCACTGGGCGTCAACCTGTGTATATAAAGGGATGACCCGGCGGCGGTTCAGGGCAAGGAACAAGAGATCGAAAGCTCCCTGGTAATCGAGACATAAGCAATACCACCTCAAACTGGATTAGGCCTTTACCTTCACCGCAAGGGGCCGAACCAGTATAAACTTCTGTGTCCTTTATCCCGTTTAACTCCTTTAAGCTAACCTAGTTGCGATGGATCCACGACTAAGTCCTCACACTAGGACATCTGCCGTGACTATTCCACGACAGTTGGCGACCACCGTGGGGCCAGCGCACGGTGGTTTCGAGTTCTTAAAGGGCAGCTTCGAAGGGATCAAGGGATACGATGTGGGCCGGATGACCAAGAGTCGTCGCGGCAAGCTCTACATCGACGATGCAAGATGGGGCCCCGAGGCCGGCTCAATTGAGTACGGGTACCGGGTCCCCTTTGGCGGAATTCA
This sequence comes from Triticum dicoccoides, assembly GCF_002162155.2. NCBI lineage: Eukaryota > Viridiplantae > Streptophyta > Magnoliopsida > Poales > Poaceae > Triticum > Triticum dicoccoides. The sequence goes on along the minus strand of NC_041385.1, from coordinate 166,192,210 downwards.
CGTCTTCATCGGCAAGATCGGCGAGCCGGGCCCTGAGCCGGACATCTGCATCGACATCATCGAGACGGCTCAGCGTGCACGACCCACCCGAGCTTAGCCTACCGTGAAACTGCCTTTGTGGGTTTCATCCATGGGGCGGAATTTGATGAAGGATCCATGTCTGGTGGTAAGACGACCATCTATTTTGACGGTGATTCATCCATGGGAGAGACTACTTCATTGTATCAACTGCAAGACGGTAGGCTTGGGGGCTGTTCCGATGGCGACAGTATTCCAGATCCCTATGAGATGCCGAATAGGGTTGCAATCTTCATGGCCGGTACGCAGCATGGGCAGAATTCTTCGACTGCAGTGGCAATGATCTCCGGGTCAGCAACGGTGATGGCAGCCGGGGCAGGAGGCCCTGTGCGCCCGCTGGCTCAGGTTTTGACAAATCTGCTGGATAAGCGGACATCCCTGTTAACATCAGAGGTTAGCCCGACGAATCTAGCTCAGCATAATGCGGAAATTGCAAAACTGCGTGACGAGGTAGCACAAGCCAAGGAAGACTTGGCGGCGGAGGATGTTAGGATGGCAGTGGAGCGAGCTGCTTTGGATGCCCAGGCACAACGGATCTAGGCTAGCTCCTTCCGGCTCTCGTTGGATCAGAACGCGTCAAATGAAATCATGAGAAGAAGGCACCGGAGTCGCCTGCCATCGGTTTATGAGGCGAGGAATCTCTTTGGTACGCCTGGAGCAGGGACCCATAACCAACCAGAGATAAACCAGGTCGGGGCACCTGGGGCCGGAGCGCCGGCTCAACCGCGCACGACAGAGCCACCTCGTTTGAATAATACTCCGCCTCAGCATGTGCCAACACCACCGGGTCATTATTCCAACCCTTTGGATAATATGATTGCTGCGGCAACATGATTGGTGGCTCTCCTAGTGGAAGGCGATTCTCCAACGGCGGTTGAAACAAGGAGAGCTAGGGAGCTTCTTCAAACAATGTTGGTACAGCAGGATGCGTATTCTTACAGTCGAGAGAGGATTCATTCGACCCCTCGCCCAAGCCGGAGTTATAGCAGGCACATGGACTCACCGGCCGTTTCAAGCAATGACCAGCATCGTAACTAGCCGCGTGGACATGACCCAATGCGTGATGGGGATCATGGTTTGGTCGATCAAGACAGGATACAATGAGAAGCTGAGCAGGCAGCTCAGCAGGCGGCTCATCAACATCTTCCGGTTTTTCCGACGGCTTCGGTGGAGGCAGGTGTGACCTCTAGAACTATGGGTGTACCATGTCTGGTGCCGGCTCTACGGAATGAGCATCTGCCCAAGGATTTTAAAGGACCTCATAAGGTGCCCAATTATACTGCCAACTTACCCCCAAAGGCGTGGACTGAGAGGTATGAGATGGCCATGGAACTTTTGGAGGTCAGTGATGCTGCATGTGCCAAATACTTCGCCATGATGCTGGATGGGACAACCCATACTTGGTTAAAAGGGCTGCCTGCAAATTCCATCGGGTCATGGGATGAGCTAAAAGCCTGGTTTATTCAAAACTTTAAAGATACGTGCAAACAACCCATGTCGATTGTGGATTTGGATGCTTGCCCCCAGGAAGAGGGTGAGTCAACGACCCATTATGTGGGCCGGGCGGCGGCTCAGGTTCTGGTTGCGGTGGTTCTTATGGCCCGAGGTACAGAGGTGGCGGTTCTAATTCCGGCTTCCAGGGTCACCAACACCATCAAGGTAATCAGGGTGGTTACAATCAACAATCCAATCAAGGGGGTCAGCAGCAGTAGCAGTATGGATATCAAAGTCATCCGAAGTAGTTGAATAGCAGGCAGTACCATGTCTTCACCACAAGTCTATGCAAGCGGGACCAGAAGCTCCACAAGAGGGCTGTGAACGCCGTTGAGCCAGCAGTTCCCCATTACTTGTGAAGGTCTGAGCAACCCATTATGTGGAGTCGATAGTATCACCCGCCCTGGGTTGATAATCCGGGTCACTTGGCTTTGGTGGTGGCGCCTCAAGTTGGTGGATACAAATTCACTAAGGTACTCATGGATGGGGGTAGCAACATTAATATCCTTTATTATGATACTTTCCGTCGCATGGGATTGACTGACAAAAATCTTAAACCGTCCAATACTGTTTTCCACAGAGTGGTGCCCGGTAAGTCGGTGTACCCTGTAGGCAAGATTGAGCTGGAAGTAGCCTTTGGGGATGAACATGATTCGAGGGCCGAGAAATTAACCTTTGAACTGGTAACGATCAGAAGCCCGTACCATGCTCTGTTTGGACGGCCGGCTTATGTTAAGTTCATGGCATGGCCTTGTTATGTTTATCTGCAGCTCAAGATGCCAGGTTACAAAGGGACCATTACAGTGCATGTGAGTCGGAAGATAGCTTTGGAGTGTGAAGAAGGTGATACTGCTTATGCTGAGTCTGTCTGTGCAATAGAGGAGTTGAAGTTTTACAAGGACAATGTTGATCCGGCTGATATGACATCTCTGAAAAAGCCTACTACAGAGCATGATCCGGTGCTGAAGTTTAAGTCAGCCAATGACACTAAGCTAGTTGACTTTGTTCCTGGTGATTCGTCCAAGTAGTTCAATATCAGTGCTAACCTGGATCCAAAATAGGAAAGCGCGCTCATCGAGTTCATCCGAGAGAATCGGGACATCTTTGCATGGAAACCTTCTGACATGCGGGGTGTACCGAGGGAACTCGCTGAGCACACTCTTAATATTGATACGAAGTTTGGGTCAAGCAATTCCTTCGTTTCTTTAATGAGGAGAGACGTAAGGCCATTGGTGAAGAAGTGGCCCGGCTCTTGGCGGCTGGGTTCATTGTCGAAGTCTTTCATCCTGAGTGGTTTGCTAATCCAATGCTGGTGCTTAAGAAGAATGGCACTTGGCGTATGCGCGTGGACTACATGGAATTAAACAAGGCTTGTCCGGCTGATCCTTTTGCTCTCCCTCATATTGATCAAATCATTGATGCTACGGCGGGTTGTGAGCGTTTGAGTTTTTTGGATGCTTACTCTGGTTATCATCAGATCAAGATGGCAGTTAAGGTCCAGGAGAAGACATGTTTTATCACTCCCTTTGGAGCCTTCTGCTATGTGTCTATGCCTTTTGGGCTCAAGAGCGCGCAGGCGACTTACGAGCGATGTGTGCAGAATTGCCTTCACAGTCAGATTGGGTGCAATGTTCATGCTTATGTGGTGAAATCCAGAGAGAAGGAAACTTTGGTAGATGATTTCAAGGAGACCTTCAACAATCTCCGGGTCTACAAGATGATGCTTAACCCGGCCAAGTGTGTTTTTGGTGTGCCAGCAGGCAAGCTTTTGGGTTTTCTGGTTTCTAACAAAGGCATTGAGGCTAACCCGGAGAAGATCAAGGCCATTACCTCCCTGGCAAAGCCGGCATGTATCAATGAGGTTCAGCGTCTGGCGGGTTGTATTGCTGACTTAAGCCGGTTCATAAGCCGGTTGGGTGAGAAGGCCATACCACTGTACCAGATGATGAAGAAAACAGATAACTTTGTCTGGAGTGATGCTGCTAATGACGCGTTTGAAGCTGTGAAGAAACAGCTAGCTGAGCCACCAGTCCTTGCTGCTCCTATTGATAAGGAACCACTGTTATTATACGTGGCTGCTAACGCCCGGGCTGTCAATGTAGCTGTTGTGGTGGAGCGGAAGGAAGCAGGCAAGGAATATCTGGTTCAACGGCCAGTTTACTATATCAGTGAAGTACTCATTGAGTCAAAGCAGAGGTATACGCATTGGCAGAAGCTTGTATATGGGGTGTTCATGGCCAGTTGGAAGCTTAAGTAATATTTCTTGGGTCATCCTATCATTATGGTCAGTTCTGCTCCCTTAGGGGATATTATCTAGAATAGAGAAGCTACAGGCCGAGTAGCTAAGTGGGCCATTGAGCTTGGACCCCATGGTTTAAAGTATATGCCTCGCACGGCCATCAAATCTCAAGCACTTGTGGATTTCATCAACGACTGGACATAACTGCAGATGCCTGAAGAGAAGCCAGATAACACATACTGGACTATTCACTTTGATGGGTCCAGGCAATTGGAGGGCTCGGGGGTTGGAGTTGTCTTAGCTTCCCCTTGAGGTGACAAGTTTTGTTATGTTTTAAGGTTGATGTTTCCCTGTACTAACAATGCAGCTGAGTATGAGGCCTTGCTCCATGGTCTTCGGATGGCTAAGGAGATGAACTTAAGCCAGGTGAGATGTTTCAGCGACTCATACTTGGTGGCTCAGCATGTTTCGGGCACATGGGATTCTAAGGATCCACTCATGGCGGCTTATCACCGCGAAGTGGGCGCTATTGCTGGGCACTTCAAGGGTTATAAAGTGGAACACATTGATCACAGGAAAAATGAGGCGGCTGATGCCTTAAGCCGGTTGGGGTCTCAGCATAAGCCGGTGCCACCTAACACTTTCTTCGATATCTTGCATAACCCTTCTATAAAATTGCCTACAGAGGAATATCTGACTATTCCTGACCCGGAAGCACAATTGGTGGCGGCTCTTCATGCTATCCTGATTGGACAGTTCCATATTTAGCTTGTATGACCCGGGGCGAGTTACCTGAGGATGAAACTTTGGCCGGGCAGGTAACCCGGCGATCTAAGTCAACGACAATTGCTAACGGAGAGTTACACCATCGTAGTGTCAAGGGCGTTTCAACATTGTGTTTCTCCTGAAGAGGGTTGTGAAATTCTTCGCAAGATTCATGAAGGACATTGTGGTCATCATGCTGTCTCTAAAACTCTTGTGGCTAAAGCTTTTCGTCATGGATTTTATTGGCTCACGGCTCATGCTGATGCAGAGGATTTGGTCAGTAAATGTGATGGTTGTCAGAAATTTTCACGGCGAGCTCACGTGCTGGCTCAAGAATTGAGGATGATTCCAATTACTTGGCCATTTGCAGTCTGGGGGCTTGATATGGTTGGGCCTTTTAGAAGGTCCAAGGACAAAAAGACCGACCTTTTGGTGGCGGTTGACAAGTTCACAAAATGGGTCGAAGCAGAGCCAATCAGTAAGTGTGACGCGGCAACGATGGTTCAATTCATCAAAAAGGTGATTTTTCGCTTTGGATTTCCCACAACATTATAACTGATAATGGCACTAATCTTTCCAAGGGTTCTGTTAAAGAGTTTTGTCAACGTGAGCATATTCGACTTGATGTGTCGTCAGTGACCCACCCTCAATCCAATGGTCAAGCTGAAAGAGCCAATCAAGAAATTTTGCGAGGCATCAAGCCCCGACTCATGGTTCCTTTGCAGAGAATGCCGGGTTGTTGGGTGGAGGAGTTACCTTCAGTGCTATGGAGTATCAATACTACCCCCAATAGATCTACGGGTTACACGCCTTTCTTAATGGTTTACGGAGCAAAGGCGGTTCTCCCTAGTGACATCCGTCATGACTCGTCTCGCGTAGCGGCTTATGTTGAGGCTGATAATGAAAGAGCACGTCAGGATGCACTTGACCTGTTAGATGAAGACCGTGAACTTGCGGCGGATCATTCGGCGATTTACCAACAAGATCTACGCTGCTGTCACAACCGCCGGGTTAAGACCAGAACCTTTCAAGAAGGTGACTTGGTGCTCCGGCTCATCCAGGATCAAACTGACATGCACAAGCTATCCCCACCTTGGGAGGGACCCTTTGTGGTCAGCAAGAATTTGAACAATGGGTCATACTATCTCATCGATGTTCGAGATTACAAAGACTCATGTCAGTCGAAGGAGGAAACCCGCCGACCGTGGAGTATTGCTCATCTTCGGCCTTACTACACTTGAGCCACCGACTCTTATGATGTACATATTTTGATAATGTATATATTATGATGATTATAATAAATCCGATATCCCTGATAAAGCAGGGCCTCTGTCGTTTCATTTCCACGAATAATGAGTCTTTTCCATCATAATTTCAAAGGTCACTTGGGGGCTTCCTGATCGTATTCGAATCATAGCTGTCATTACCCTCTTGATCGGCGCAATGCCAAAACCTTATGGTCACTAGGGGGCTTCCTGATCGTATTCGAATCATAGCTGTCGTTACCCTCTTGATTGTGACACTCCAAAATTTTTATTTGGTTTTTATCAAAAACTTTGTGGTTTTGAGGAGAGACCTTTTTAAAATTTTTCTTTTTCAGAAAAACCTTCCTCTTAAAAACCTCCTTTTGCCTTGGCAAGGATTTTATTTCTTTCAAACTTTGGTGGTTGATCTTTTGCAAACTTCTTCTCTGTTAGTTCCCTCTAAACTTTTTTAGGGAGTTTTAATTTGTTTTATTTTTAAGTGAAGCTCTATGAAAATTTGGGATTTTCTTATCTTTGAAGCCACCCTTGGCTTTGTATTTTTGCCCATGAGATAAAACCCCTCCAAAACCTCCCCTCCCCCTTGTGATCAACCTAAATTCTCTGTCCCAACTAATCCAAACTGGTTTTGGATTTTATTCTAATTATTTTTCCCCCTCAATTCAATTCTGAAAATTATTTGGAGCCTGAGGGATTTTCAAAGCAAGTACACTTTTTCATTTGAGTTTTGACCTCAAACCAATTCTCCTGGATTGTCCTTTGAACCCACAACCCAGAACCATCTTGATCCACTCCTCCTCTTTTCAAATTTTTCAAAATATAGTCTCTGCAAGTTTGGACCAGATTTGCCAAATTTGGTGAAATTCATATCCACACTGCTCCAAAAATTCCACCAAAAATCATGCAGCCTACTTGAGCAAGGAGAAGCCACTCCACCAAAAATCAGCTCAAGGAAAAATCACCAGAGGCCAATTTCATTCGGTCGAACACCTTGTGGGCACTGTTACTGTTCAAAGTTCAGAAAATTCAGTTTCAGTGTCATCTTCCGTCCGTCAGTTTCAGTCACGCGGCCACAGTGCCCTTGGCACGTTCCTCGCTGCCTCTTCCTCTTGTCCGAAGCTTCACACGCGTGCGTGGAGCCTCCCTGGCGTCGGTAGCACGCTGGCTCGCCCTCGCCGGCGTCTTCTGCGGCGTCGGGACCTCCCGTGGCAGCCGACAGGAGGCACACCACGGCAGAACGCCGTTCCGCGCTGCCCATCGCTCCCTGGCTCTCCGCGTGGCCTCATGCACGCCAGCGCACGCCTGTAGCACAGCCACCGTGGCCGGCAAGCACAGAACACGCTCTCCGCCGCCGACGGGCCCGCGCCATCCCCGTTCCGTCGAGCTCTCCCTTAACACCCAAACCCCGGCCAGTTTAACACCAAAACGGACCCATTGAACCTCCGTGATGACGCTCGACCCCCTAACCACCCCGACCGAGCATTGCGCCACCGTAATCGCTCGCCGGTGATCCTCGTTCACGGCAACCGCCTCGGACCGCCTATATAAAGGGGTCCCGAGCTCACTCTCGTGCACGCAGCACCTCCACTACTCACCAACACCCCGCCAGGCCACTAGGGGGACCTCGAGGAGGTCTCCTCCCCCAGCTCCGGCCGCCTCGCCCCGCCTCGGCCTCCAGCCCGATTCGTTCTGGTGAGGCCATCTCCGGCGCTCAAACCCCGTTCGTTACCCTCTCTAGCTGCCAGGAGCATAACCCCCTCTTCAATTTAACCTTTGCAGCCCTCTCCGACGAGCCCCTCGACCACCCGAGCCGCCGTCCGCCGGAGCAAAGCTCGCCGTCGACGTGGTGCTCGCCGACCGACTCCACCACCATCAACTGACGCGGAAGGGTGCCCTGAGCACGGAGGTACTCTCCGATCTCTCTGCCTCACCGTGGATCACCGCCGGCGACCATCGTGGCTCTCGGGCGCCGGCGAACTCTGCCGCCCCGTTTGAACATTTGAACCTGACGGGTGGGACCCCACCGTCAGCCTCTCTGCTCTCTCTTTCGAATCGTTTTCTGGAAGCGCCTTCGGGCAGAATGCGTTTTCTCTTCGGGCTGGCGTAGTCGCTACCGAAGCGTTTTCTGTTTTTATAAACTAGCCCCTGGAAATCTTCTGTTTCATTACAGATAAGTCCCTGGACAAAAACCCTTATAACTTTTAATCAGAAAAGTATTTTTGATTGATTCTTTTTCTGTTCTCTTTAAAATTTTGTCTAGTTTTTTATCAGATTTATTTGAAAAATATTTGGTTTACCTTCTGTGCACTCCTTGGTATTTACGTTAGCGCATATATTTTCTTTAAACCGTAGATACCGAAGGAGGTGACGGAGCCGCGAACTTCACCGAGCTAGGCTCCGACTACTCTGAACCAGGCAAGCATGTTTGAACTTTTGATATGATGAGTGTCTTGGCATGTTTTGCATTTAGTTAGTTTCATGGCATGTTGGTGAGCATACCGATGAACGTTATTTTATGTGATAATAAGGTGAGTGAGTTCAATGATCCATACGTGGATGAATGTGAATATGAATGGCCATGTGTTGGCATGAGGATGGGTACGATGGCAGTGTTGTAGCATGCCAGTCTTACGCCAGACTATGTGACTTCAGTGTCAAACCATATCGGTCCAGTACCTATCATTTCCTTCCTTGTACTACCACATGTTTTCTGCAAGGAATATGGTTTAGTAAGTTGCAAACCGCTTTCATGGTACACACCAAAGAGGAGAGGCCGTGATGATGGTTCCATGGCCCTGGATTAAAGCCAGTCATCCGGTCAGGGGGCATGGGTGTTTCCGGTTGGGACCGAGAGGGGGGCACCCCTTAGAGCGCGCGTATATAAATTTGATCCCATGCTATTCGAGATTGTGATCTCCCCGTCTCAAAAGTTTTTCTTGGACGATGACTAGGGTGATTCCTAGCATCGAGAGGTAGGATGGGTGTGTACCGGTTAGCTGTGTTTTCTTCCGAAATACCGTAAACGGAACTAGTCCTTCGTGACTACGGAAATCCGTTGGCTGTGGGAAAAATTTTGTACAAACTCTGCAGAGTCATATATTCCTCCAAATCATCTATTCCATGTCAAGTTTCGTTCCATCTTATCCTAATCAATTATCAGCTTTGATGACAGAGACTCCGGTGAATCGCATGAGTGCTAAGTCCGGTTGAATGATTATCCCTGTGGATGGACTAACCCGTTTATTCTCATGGATTGAATGTTTATTATGAGTATTATTTACTGGTGAATTTAAAGCCCTTTCTGCGATGTCGCTCAGACGTCCGACTGTGGCATTTATTTTAAAGCCCTTTCTGCGATGTCGCTCAGACGTCCGACTGTGGCATTTCTTTTAAAGCCCTTTCTGCGATGTCGCTCAGACGTCCGACTGTGGCATTTCTTTTAAAGCCCTTTCTGCGATGTCACTCAGACGTCCGACTGTGGCATTTCTTTTAAAGCCCTTTCTGCGATGTCGCTCAGACGTCCGACCGTGGCATTTCTTTTAAAGCCCTTTATGTGGTGTCGCTAAGATGCCCGACTGTGGCATCATTTACTTATTTTTATTTGTTCACCTTTCGAGGCGTCGCTTCAGACACCCGATCGGTCCTTATTTATGCTCTGTGGGATTTCAGGCGGACTACCGCCGTTTCCCTTTTTACTTACCCGTAATGCCAATTTTATTTATTGTGCATTAAGGAATTAATCATGTTGCATCCATGCACGCATTTGTTATATCTTACGTCCGAACTGTCTTGCGAGTACTTTCAAAGTACTCACTGGCTTGTTGATTTGGCCAGATGCTGACGAAGGCGATCTCATGGATGAAGAGTTCGATAGCGAGTCCGACACTTAGAGGAGTCCCAGTCAGTCTCGTGCGACCCTGGATTTGGTCACTGTTTTATATCCGCTTCCGCTACCAAATAAATTTATCGAGCCTCACCTCGACGTTCGATGAAATGATATTCTTAGAGTCTTGTATTTCCCTTCCCGCTGTGTTTTTCCACCACCAACCTATCCATGAGTCAGTAGTATGTCTCCACACCACTGTGTCCTGTCCGCCATTATGTATGATTATTGGCGTGCTTGTAATAATTTGGTTGAGCGACCGCAGTTCAACCCTGTAATATATTTTATGCTACTGGCTTATTGTATCAAGAAATTGTCTACCAGTGAGGAGAATTTCTCTCATACTGGACTCAAAAGACTGGTTTATCAATAAATATTTTTATTGGAAAACCGGTCGTGACAAGCTTGGTACCAGAGCCAGGCTGACTGTAGGAAGCCACTAGGTGCGATCGCTAATTAGTTATTAGCATGACAGAGCTATTTTATGTTTTTGCAATTGTAGTCATTTTCTGTCAGTCAGCATAAATTTATGATCTGACCCTGCAGAATTTTGCCTACTTTTGTAGATGGCCGACATCAGCTGCGAGTCTCAGACCTTCGCCAACGTGCCCGATGGGTTCGTCAAGCTTCTTTCTTCCGTCGTTCAGGTCGCAATGGGGCCATCCGTGCGCCCAGTCTTCACACTCTACCAGCACCGAGTCAACGACAGTCTGACCATGCACCAGGCCGCGGTGCAGTTCAGGGGAGGGCGTGGTGAGTTACGCCGCTTCCAGTTCGTGGGAAGAGCCATGCCTACGGAGAGGCATGCTATGCAGATGGCAGCCCGCGAGGCGATAGCTCGTCTCCGGGATGTCCTTCCCGTGATGAAGAGTCATCGTTACCGTTATCTTCCGTGCCATGTGCCTTACACCTGTCACTACGCATACTCCTGCCCCAGAGGAGAACGAGACGAGGCTTTTGAGATGCTCATTGAGTATCTCCGGGCCCTGGAGGCAGCCTTCGACAACCTGGTGGACGACTTCGTAGCTACCCGCATGGACTCAGTCCATGGCTGTGCTGCCAACAGGAGGGAGCTCCTACCCATCGCTCCACCACCGACTTTTGTCTCGTCATCAGCATCTTTTACGCCTACTCGTCGCCTGCCTTCTACCGAAGAATTTAACCAAGTCATTGCACCCACTCCAGCGCGCACTACACCAACCTTCGCGCCCACTCCTGTACGTGTTGCTCCGCCCCTGGCAACCGCTCCGTCCGCTCTGCGCAACACTACACGTATGGAGCCCATTAGCGAGGAGGAAGTCGAGTCCCCAACCTCGCTACGCCTCGCCCTCGGCAGGGCAAAGGAGGTCGTCAACATCTCTGCCTGAGTACGCTTAGCTGCCATGTATTGTACCGCTTTGTAAGATATGTGCATAGGTTGTGAGAAGTAGCCTATTTGCGCATCATGTAGGATCTAGAGAAGTGCACTAGCCTTAATAACATGTCAGGATTATGTACGCATATCCTGAGTGATGTACTGTATAATTACCGCCCGCGTGTAAGATATGTAATGAGCAGTCCTTCTCCGTGCGCAAGTCGATTTGTTTTTTTTTCTTAAGTAAGCTTGGGTATTTAATTATATCTGCCAGCTTTATGCATTTATGGTTTTATTTTTGCGACTCTTTCCGCTTTTCTTAAGAGTTTTACAAAAATATTTTTTCCCAGAGTGAAAAATGTCTCGTCCTTGGACACGTTCCATGCCAACTCCACTAGAGGAAATTCATGATACTCAACCCAACAATGAGTTCACTCAGGGACAGTCAAGCCAACAAGGCAGTGAATCGGCACTTTCACAAATGTGCCGCCTTTATGAACAGAGTCAGCAACAACATCACGAGATGATGAACCAAGTCATCAACATGGGGAATCATCATGGACAGTATCAGCAACATTCCAAGTTATCTGAGCTACAGAAGACACGTCCTCAAACATTTTCTCACACTGACAAGCCTCTTGAAGCCGAGGACTGGCTTCGAGATATGGAGAGGAAATTAATTATTGCAAAGTGTTCAGATCTCGAGAAAGTACTATATGCTCCACACTATCTCACAGGAGCAGCCGCATCGTGGTGGGAGAATTTTCTGCACATGCATCCCAACGAAAATGACATAACCTGGGATGATTTCAAGGAAGGTTTCCGTGGTGCACATATTCCTAAGAGTATTATGAAAATCAAGAAGAGAGAATTCGATGACCTCAAACAAAGGAACATGACAGTGTCAGATTACAACAGTCAATTTACCCTATTATCCCGCTACGCCAATGAGGAGCGTATGACTGAAATCAAGAAGATGGAGAAATTCCTTGACGGTCTGGCGCCCGCGCTTAAATGCCAACTGGTCGTGCACACTTTTCCTGATTTTAAAACGCTGGTGGACAAGGCCATTACTCTGGAAAATGACAGACGCAGTCTGGAAGATATCCGCAAGCGAAAAAGGGACCAGACTAATCACACTCGCAATCACCGAAGCAAGATAGATTTTAAAAAGGGTGGGACACCCAAATTCTCATCCAATGTCTCACGCCCAATCAAGAATTTTCATGCAAGGGACAAGGAATTCACCTATCGCCCCGGCGTTACTTGTTACGCTTGTGGAGAAGAAGGGCATTATGCCAAACAGTGCCCCAAGCCAAGGAACTCAACCCCAAAGCCGAACAACGGCGGCAATAATTCAGCGCCCAAGCGAAACAATTTCAATCCCAACAATAACCACATGAAGGGTCATCTGAACCACGTAACCAAAGAGGAGGCACAAAATGCTCCGGATATCGTACTCGGTACGTTTCCTGTCAACACAATACCTGCAATGGTTTTGTTTGATTCTGGAGCTTCTCACTCTTTCATCTCGAAAAGTTTTGCTTTGAAAAATAATTTTTCGATGCTTCCTTTGGAGAAATCCATAATAATAAAGTCCCCCGGGATTCAGCAAGTTTCTCAGAATTACTGTCAGAATGTGGTCATTGAGTTTGAAGGATTGGAGTTTTACGCAAATCTTATTGTATTGGAAAATAAAGGACTGGATGTCATCCTAGGGATGGATTGGCTAACCACCAATAAAGGTTTTATCGACTGTTTCAACAGGACCGTGATTCTCACACACCACCAAGGGAAGACAATAAGAGTATCAGCCAAGGAAGGAAAAAGACCCCGGCAACCGAGATTAAATAAGGTGGACGTTTCTGAGCTAAACAAGGTTCCAGTAGTGTGTGAATTTCCAGATGTATTCCCTGAAGAGCTGCCAGGCATGCCACCAGACCGAGAAATAGAATTCCGCATTGAGCTAGCACCAGGAACCACCCCCATATACAAGAAACCATACAGAATGGCACCATCCGAGTTGATCGAATTGAAGAAGCAAATAAAGGAATTACTGGAAAAAGGATACATTCGAGCCAGCTCCTCACCTTGGGGATCACCAATTTTATTTGCCAAGAAGAAGGATGGAACGCTGAGATTGTGTATCGACTATCGAGCACTTAACATGGTCACAGTCAAAAACAAATACCCGATGCCAAGGATAAACGATTTGTTTGATCAACTTGCTCAGGCCAAGGTATTCTCAAAAATTGACTTAAGGTCAGGATAGCATCAATTGAAGGTACGAACGGAAGATATCCCCAAAACAGCCTTCACCTCCAGATATGGACTGTACGAGTTCACAGTGATGCCATTTGGATTAACTAACGCCCCGGCATATTTTGTTCACCTCATGAACAAAGTATTTATGAAGTTTATGGACAAATTCGTCGTAGTATTCATCGACGATATTCTGGTATACTCCAAAACACCAGAAGAGCACGCAGAACATCTCAGGATTGTACTAGGAGAGCTAAGGAAACACCAATTGTATGCCAAGTTCAGCAAGTGCGAATTTTGGCTAAGACAAGTAGGTTTCCTAGGCCACGTGCTGACTCAAGACGGTATAGCAGTGGACCCAGAGAAAGTCAAGGCCGTACTTGACTGAAAGTCACCAGCCAGCGTAACAGACATACGAAGTTTCTTGGGAATGGCAGGATATTACCGCAGATTTATTGAAGGATTTTCCACCATATCCAAGCCTATGACACAGTTACTCAAGAAAGATAAGAAGTTTGAATGGACAGAAGCCTGCGAGAAAAGTTTCCAAGAGCTAAAGCGGAAATTAACAACAGCACCGGTATTAATTGTACCCGATATACACAAGAATTTTTAAGTATTTTGTGACGCATCCAGAAAGGGTCTCGGATGCGTGTTGATGCAAGAAGGCAAGGTTGTCGCCTACGCTTCAAGGCAACTTCGCAAACACGAGGAAAATTATCCCACTCATGATTTAGAAATGGCAGCAGTTATTCATGCACTCAAGGAATGGAGGCATTTCCTACTTGGGAATCGATGTGAGATATATACGGATCACAAAAGCCTCAAATACATTTTTACGCAGCCAGAACTAAATTTACGGCAATGCCGCTGGTTGGAATTGGTAAAGGATTATGATGTTGGTATCCATTACCATCCAGGGAAAACAAACGTAGTGGCCGATGCCCTGAGTCGGAACCCCAGCTCCGACGGGAACTATCTGCACAGCTTGAGGCCCGAATTCCATCAAGAATTTGTCAAGCTCAACTTGATAATGGTAGCAGAAGGCACCATATCAAACTTGGAAATACAACCACACCTTGTGGAGAAAATTAAAGAGGCTCAGTCTGGTCACCCCAGCATTGAAGGAATTAAAAGGAAGTTGAGTACGGGCAAGGCCTCGGAATTCGTCATAGACAATGAAGGAATATTATGGTACGGAGAAAGGCTATGCGTGCCAAACATAGAAGACCTTAAAAAGCAAGTTTTAACTGAAGCACACACCACTCCATATTCGATCCACCCTGGAGGAACCAAAATGTATGAGGATATTCAGGAAAGATTTTGGTGGCACGGTATGAAGAGGGACATAGCCGCCTTCATTGCATGTTGCGACTCATGTCAACGCATAAAAGCTGAACATCAGAGACCAGCCGGACTACTGCAACCTAACAAAATACCTGAGTGGAAATGGGATGAAATAGGGATGGATTTTATTGTCGGATTACCTCGGTCACGACACAGGAATGATGCCATATGGGTCATCACTGACAGGTTGACCAAAGTGGCACACTTTATTCCAGTGAAGACAACCTACACCACTCAGAGGCTTGCCAGGATTTATCTTTCCCGCATAGTCTGTCTGCACGGTGTCCCGAAGACTATAATTTCCGACAAAGGCACTCAGTTCGTCTCAAGATTTTGGGAGCAATTACAACAGGCTCTGGGAACCCAACTAGCCTTCAGTACCGCATACCATCCACAGACTGATGGACAAACAGAACGCGTAAACCAGGTTTTAGAAGACATGCTGAGAGCATGTGTCCTCACCTATGGAACCAGTTGGGAGGACAGCCTGCCATATGCCGAGTTCGCATACAACAACAGTTACCAGGCCAGCCTGCAAATGGCTCCTTTCGAAGCCCTATACGGAAGGAGATGTCGTACCCCGTTAAATTGGTCAGAGACCGGAGACAGCCGCATCTTCGGACCAGATATGCTCAGAGAAGCCGAGGAAAAAGTCAAGCTAATCAGGGACCGACTTAAGACCGCTCAAAGTCGACAGAAAAGTTATTATGATCAGAAACATCGTAGGGTCAGCTTCGAACCCGGTGAATTCGTATACTTGAGAGTATCCCCGATGAGAGGATTGCAACGGTTTAAGATTAAAGGAAAATTAGCACCAAGATTCATTGGACCATTTTGCATAGTGGCACGAAGAGGCACTGTAGCCTACCAGCTAGACTTACCCGAAGACTTGTCCGACATTCACGACGTGTTCCACGTCTCTCAATTAAGGAAGTGCGTAGGCAACCCAGAGAAACAAGTATCCCATGAGAGCATTGACGTACAGCCAGACCTCACTTATCGAGAACGTCCCATAAGAATATTAGAGGAGTCTGAAAGGAGGACCCGACAGAAAACCATCAAGTTTTTCAAAGTCCAGTGGAGCAATCACACCGACAGTGAAGCGACTTGGGAAAGCGAGGATTTTCTTCGGACAGAGCATCCACACTTATTTAAGGATCAGCTGAAATCTCGGGGACGAGATTTTTCCTAAGGGGGTAGGTGTTGTGACACTCCAAAATTTTTATTTGGTTTTTATCAAAAACTTTGTGGTTTTGAGGAGAGACCTTTTTAAAATTTTTCTTTTTCAGAAAAACCTTCCTCTTAAAAACCTCCTTTTGCCTTGGCAAGGATTTTATTTCTTTCAAACTTTGGTGGTTGATCTTTTGCAAACTTCTTCTCTGTTAGTTCCCTCTAATTTTTTTTGGGAGTTTTAATTTGTTTTATTTTTAAGTGAAGCTCTATGAAAATTTGGGATTTTCTTATCTTTGAAGCCACCCTTGGCTTTGTATTTTTGCCCATGAGATAAAACCCCTCCAAAACCTCCCCTCCCCCTTGTGATCAACCTAAATTCTCTGTCCCAACTAATCCAAACTGGTTTTGGATTTTATTCTAATTATTTTTCCCCCTCAATTCAATTCTGAAAATTATTTGGAGCCTGAGGGATTTTCAAAGCAAGTACACTTTTTCATTTGAGTTTTGACCTCAAACCAATTCTCCTGGATTGTCCTTTGAACCCACAACCCAGAACCATCTTGATCCACTCCTCCTCTTTCCAAATTTTTCAAAATACAGTCTCTGCAAGTTTGGACCTGATTTGCCAAATTTGGTGAAATTCATATCCACACTGCTCCAAAAATTCCACCAAAAATCATGCAGCCTACTTGAGCAAGGAGAAGCCACTCCACCAAAAATCAGCTCAAGGAAAAATCACCAGAGGCCAATTTCATTCGGTCGAACACCTTGTGGGCACTGTTACTGTTCAAAGTTCAGAAAATTCAGTTTCAGTGTCATCTTCCGCCCGTTAGTTTCAGTCACGCGGCCACAGTGCCCTTGGCACGTTCCTCGCCGCCTCTTCCTCTTGTCCGAAGCTTCACACGCGTGCGTGGAGCCTTCCTGGCGTCGGTAGCGCGCTGGCTCGCCCTCGCCGGCGTCTTCCGCGGCGTCGGGACCTCCCGTGGCGGCCGACAGGAGGCACACCACGGCAGAACGCCGTTCCGCGCCGCCCATCGCTCCCTGGCTCTCCGCGTGGCCTCATGCACGCCAGCGCACGCCCTTAGCACAGCCACCGTGGCCGGCAAGCACAGAACGCGCTCTCCGCCGCCGACGGGCCCGCGCCATCCCCGTTCCGTCGAGCTCGCCCTTAACACCCAAACCCCGGCCAGTTTAACACCAAAACGGACCCATTGAACCTCCGTGATGACGCTCGACCCCCTAACCACCCCGACCGAGCACTGCGCCACCGTAATTGCTCGCCGGTGATCCTTGTTCACGGCAACCGCCTCGGACCGCCTATATAAAGGGGTCCCGAGCTCACTCTCGTGCACGCAGCACCTCCACTACTCACCAACACCCCGCCAGGCCACTAGGGGGACCTCGAGGAGGTCTCCTCCCCCAGCTCCGGCCGCCTCGCCCCGCCTCGGCCTCCAGCCCGATTCGTTCTGGTGAGGCCATCTCCGGCGCTCAAACCCCGTTCGTTACCCTCTCTAGCTGCCAGGAGCATAACCCCCTCTTCAATTTAACCTTTGCAGCCCTCTCCGATGAGCCCCTCGACCACCCGAGCCACCGTCCGCCGGAGCAAAGCTCGCCGTCGACGTGGTGCTCGCCGACCGACTCCACCACCATCAACTGACGCGGAAGGGTGCCCCGAGCACGGAGGTACTCTCCGATCTCTCTGCCTCGCCATGGATCGCCGCCGGCGACCACCGCGGCTCTCGGGCGCCGGTGAACTCTGCCGGCCCGTTTGAACATTTGAACCTGACGGGTGGGACCCCACCGTCAGCCTCTCTGCTCTCTCTTTCAAATCGTTTTCTGGAAGCGCCTTCGGGCAGAATGCGTTTTCTCTTCGGGCTGGCGTAGTCGCTACCGAAGCGTTTTCTGTTTTTATAAACTAGCCCCTGGAAATATTCTGTTTCATTACAGATAAGTCCCTGGACAAAAACCCTTATAACTTTTAATCAGAAAAGTATTTTTGATTGATTCTTTTTCTGTTCTCTTTAAAATTTTGTCTAGTTTTTTATCAGATTTATTTGAAAAATATTTGGTTTACCTTCTGTGCACTCCTTGGTATTTATGTTAGCGCATATATTTTCTTTAAACCGTAGATACCGAAGGAGGTGACGGAGCCGCGAACTTCACCGAGCTAGGCTCCGACTACTCTGAACCAGGCAAGCATGTTTGAACTTTTGATATGATGAGTGTCTTGGCATGTTTTGCATTTAGTTAGTTTCATGGCATGTTGGTGAGCATACCGATGAACGTTATTTTATGTGATAATAAGGTGAGTGAGTTCGATGATCCATACGTGGATGAATGTGAATATGAATGGCCATGTGTTGGCATGAGGATGGGTACGATGGCAGTGTTGTAGCATGCCAGTCTTATGCCAGACTATGTGACTTCAGTGTCAAACCATATCGGTCCAGTACCTATCATTTCCTTCCTTGTACTACCACATGTTTTCCGCAAGGAATATGGTTTAGTAAGTTGCAAACCGCTTTCATGGTACACACCAAAGAGGAGAGGCCGTGATGATGGTTCCATGGCCCTGGATTAAAGCCAGTCATCCGGTCAGGGGGCATGGGTGTTTCCGGTTGGGACCGAGAGGGGGGCACCCCTTAGAGCGCGCGTATATAAATTTGATCCCATGCTATTCGAGATTGTGATCTCCCCGTCTCAAAAGTTTTTCTTGGACGATGACTAGGGTGATTCCTAGCATCGAGAGGTAGGATGGGTGTGTACCGGTTAGCTGTGTTTTCTTCCGAAATACCATAAATGGAACTAGTCCTTCGTGACTACGGAAATCCGTTGGCCGTGGGAAAAATTTTGTACAAACTCTGCAGAGTCATATATTCCTCCAAATCATCTCTTCCATGTCAAGTTTCGTTCCATCTTATCCTAATCAATTGTCAGCTTTGATGACAGAGACTCCGGTGAATCGCATGAGTGCTAAGTCCGATTGAATGATTATCCCTGTGGATGGACTAACCCGTTTATTCTCATGGATTGAATGTTTATTATGAGTATTGTTTACTGGTGAATTTAAAGCCCTTTCTGCGATGTCGCTCAGACGTCCGACTGTGGCATTTCATTTAAAGCCCTTTCTGCGATGTCGCTCAGACGTCCGACTGTGGCATTTCTTTTAAAGCCCTTTCTGCGATGTCGCTCAGACGTCCGACTGTGGCATTTCTTTTAAAGCCCTTTCTGCGATGTCGCTCAGACGTCCGACTGTGGCATTTCTTTTAAAGCCCTTTCTGCGATGTCGCTCAGACGTCCGACTGTGGCATTTCTTTTAAAGCCCTTTCTGCGATGTCGCTCAGACGTCCGACCGTGGCATTTATTTTAAAGCCCTTTATGTGGTGTCGCTAAGATGCCCGACTGTGGCATCATTTACTTATTTTTATTTGTTCACCTTTCGAGGCGTTGCTTCAGACACCCGATCGGTCCTTATTTATGCTCTGTGGGATTTCAGGCGGACTACCGCCGTTTCCCTTTTTACTTAACCGTAATGCCAATTTTATTTATTGTGCATTAAGGAATTAATCATGTTGCATCCATGCACGCATTTGTTATATCTTACGTTCGAACTGTCTTGCGAGTACTTTCAAAGTACTCACTGGCTTGTTGATTTGGCCAGATGCTGACGAAGGCGATCTCATGGATGAAGAGTTCGATAGCGAGTCCGACACTTAGAGGAGTCCCAGTCAGTCTCGTGCGACCCTGGATTTGGTCACTGTTTTATATCCGCTTCCGCTACCAAATAAATTTATCGAGCCTCACCTCGACGTTCGATGAAATGATATTAGAGTCTTGTATTTCCCTTCCCGCTGTGTTTTTCCACCACCAACCTATCCATGAGTCAGTAGTATGTCTCCACACCACTGTGTCCTATCCGCCATTATGTATGATTATTGGCGTGCTTGTAATAATTTGGTTGAGCGACCGCAGTTCAACCCTGTAATATATTTTATGCTACTGGCTTATTGTATCAAGAAATTGTCTACCAGTGAGGAGGATTTCTCTCATACTGGACTCAAAAGACTGGTTTATCAATAAATATTTTTATTGGAAAACCGGTCGTGACATTGATCGGCGCAATGCCAAAACCTTATGGTCACTAGGGGGCTTCCTGATCGTATTCGAATCATAGCTGTCGTAACCCTCTTAATCGGCCCAAGGACACAAACCACTTGGGGGCTTTCTTCTCGTATTCGAAGCATAGCTATGAAATAACCCTTTTGGTCCGGCTTCCTGCTTGTATTCGAAGCATAGCCTCGTTTTCTCTTGTTTTGCTTGGTTTTTGAACATTTTTCGATTCATCTTGATACCATCTTGACATGATTCAGGCCATGTAGCCTCAATTCTCATAGCTCAGATTTGAAGCATACCCGTGGTTTCTGTTAACCCGGCCTGGCTCTTGATGATAAGACGCCATGATATGATGATATTAAAATACTTGGAAGCAGTGGCTTCTAAGTTTTGGGTTATCACCCTTACTGCACATGTATCATAACCTGGCAGTACGATTCAATATCACAGGTATGATATTTTTATGACTATATCTAATTCTGACTAAACCAGGCCTGTTTATAAATTGTTTTCAACACCAGTAGTTGTATATGAGGTATTATGACCTGCCCTGCGGTAAACCTCCAAGGGCTCTTGTGATCTACTTGTGTGCAGGATAATTCTAAGTTTTGTCTGCACAAATCAACGTCATGATAAGTGTAAAAGGATAATTATCAAGTGGCGGCTCAAACAGAATGGGGAAAAACATCAACGTGCACAATGGCAGGAGAGAGCAAGGTTTTTCTAGCCTATTACATGACTCAAGGAGCCAAAATGATTTAAGTGTTTTTTAGAAGATCAAATATATGAATCGCCCAGCGGATCAATCTTCTTGGCCCTGATGGCTTGAAGCTTCTGGATCATCCTTCTCCGCTTCTTCGTCCCCCTCTGCTTCCTGGAAGTTTGGTGATGACCAGTCAATGCCACTCAAGGCTTGCAATTCAGCTTCATCATCTATAAGCTCGGATGGGTCAACTTCAGGAGCAAAAGTGTGCTTACGAATTGGGGGAATCAGATCCATCACTTTATAAGCTGGCGTAGGCAGCTTCTGATTTTCCATGTCATAAGCCGGTTGATATCTTGAAAGATCTATCTCATTGGCAATCAGACTAGCAAGGGGACGTATCTCCTTCACACAGGCGGCAAAGTCCTTCTTGTCAAAAGGAGTGCCATCTTCTTTCAAGCTTGGGTACCTGGTTGATATATCGGCCGGGTCTAGCTCTGGTAGCCATGCTTTGGCCCGGCTCAAGGATGTTACAACGCCAGCTCTTGCGGATGACTGCTTCATCTCATTAAACCTCTCAGGAAGAACAAAAAGCTTTCTCAAGACCTCAATCAAGAGAGTAGGTGCTTGATTAGCCAGAGAAATTGTGGCTAGTGTGCGCTGAGTCCCAGTATAGAGATGCTCAACAAGTGTATAAACGGCCTTCAGCTTCACAAGCACATCTTGGTTCAGATTGGTGCTCCGGGGACTTGAATAATAATGATGGATGGGTTAGAGGTGGTTTATATCATCAAGGAAGAAATTCAAAATTGATACTAGCAAGGCGACTTTCCAAAGATAGCAGAAACCATATGAGACACATGGTGTTTTAAGCCAGTAAGCTTAGTGGTCACCTCCTCAAGAGCCGTCTCCGCCTTCTCAGCCCGCTGTATCAAGGCGTGTTTCTCTTCAGCCCAGGTGTTCCTTTCAACCTCAAAGCTGTTCTTCAGTTTTTCCATTTCAGCCACGCTAAATTGGAATTTTGAGTCGGCCCTCCGGGTCTCGGATTCTTGCACCTCCATCCCGGCTTTCATGTCAGTTAATTGAGATTAAAGTTGAGCAGTGGCATCTTGTACATTGATGTCTACTACACAACCTTCTTCTTGTAGACGTTGTTGGGCCTACAAGTGCAGAGGTTTGTAGGACAGTAGCAAATTTCCCTCAAGTGGATGACCTAAGGTTTATCAATCCGTGGGAGGCATAGGATGAAGATGGTCTCTCTCAAACAACCCTGCAACCAAATAACAAAGAGTCTCTTGTGTCCCCAACACACCCAATACAATGGTAAATTGTATAGGTGCACTAGTTCGGCGAAGAGATGGTGATACAGTGCAATATGGATAGTAGATAAAGGTTTTTGTAATCTGAAATTATAAAAACAGCAAGGTAACTAATGATAAAAGTGAGCGTAAACGGTATTGCAATGGTAGGAAACAAGGCCTAAGGTTCATACTTTCACTAGTGCAAGTTCTCTCAACAATAATAACATAGTTGGATCACATAACTATCCCTCAACATGCAACAAAGAGTCACTCCAAAGCAACTAATAGAGGAGAACAAACAAAGAGATTATGGTAGGGTACGAAACCACCTCAAAGTTATCCTTTCTGTTCTATCTATTCAAGGGTCCGTAGTAAAATAACATGAAGCTATTCTTTCCGTTCAATCTATCATAGAGTTCATACTAGAATAACACCTTAAGACACAAATCAACCAAAACCCTAATGTCACCTAGATACTCCATTGTCACCCCAAGTATCCATGGGCATGATTATACGATATGCATCACACAATCTCAGATTCATCTATTCAACCAACACAAAGTACTTCAAAGAGTGCCCCAAAGTTTCTACCGGAGAGTCAAACAAAAACGTGTGCCAACCCCTATGCATAGATTCCCAAGGTCACGGAACCCGCGAGTTGATCACCAAAACATACATCAAGTTGATCACGTGAATATCCCATTGTCACCACAGATGAGCACGACAAGGCATACATCAAGTGTTCTCAAATCATTAAAGACTCAATCCAATAAGATGACTTCAAAGGGAAAACTCAATCCATTACAAGAGAGTAGAGGGGGAGAAACATCATAAGATCCAACTATAATAGCAAAGCTCGCGATACATCAAGATCATGCCAAATCAAGAACACGAGAGAGAGAGAGAGATCAAACACATAGCTACTGGTACATACCCTCAGCCCCGAGGGTGAACCAGTCCCTCCTCGTCATGGAGAGCGCCAGGATGATGAAGATGGCCACCGGTGAGGGATCCCCCCTCCGGCAGGGTGCCGAAACAGGGTCCCGATTGACTTTTGGTGCCTATAGAGGCTTGCGGCGACGGAACTCCCGATCTATCTTCGTTATCGATGTTTTTAGGGTATATGGGATTATATAGGTGAAAGAAGTTGGTCGGGGGGGTACTCGAGGGGCCCAGGAGACAGGGGGCGCGCCCTATGGGGGGGGGCTTCCTATCTCGTGGCCTCCTCGGCGCTTCCCTAGCTTGCACTCCAAGTTCCCGGGAGATCTTCTGTTCCAAAAATAACTTTTCTGAAGGTTTCATTCCGTTTGGACTCCGGTTGATATTCCTTTTCTTTGAAACACTGAAATAAGCAAGAAAATAGCAATATGGGCTGGGCCTCCGGTTAGTAGGTTAGTCCCAAAAGTAATATAAAAGTGTATAATAAAGCCCATACTCATTCAAAATAGATAATATAATAGCATGAATGCTTCATAAATTATAGATACGTTGGAGACGTATCAGCATCCCCAAGCTTTATTCCTGCTCGTCCTCGAGTAGGTAAATGATAAAAGAAATAATTTATGAAGTGTGAATGCTAGCAGGTACATAAGTTTGATCAATGATAATTTTGATCACCTTTTCTAGCATATTTATATGTCATAACAGTAGTTCATCTCATAAAACTTCTGACGATCAAGTAACAAGCTATTCACATGTTAAAGCCAGACCATAAACTTTCTTGAAAACTAGCAAACTTCATTCTTAGTCATCAAAGAATTGCAATTCATCTTATTTTCAGGAAGGGTCTATGTCAGAGCTTTGATTTAGCAAACTCCACATACTCAACTATCATATAGTCTTCTATAGTTGCTAACACTCACGCAATACTTGTGGTTATGGAGTTTTAATTAGACACTGAGAAAGATAGGGGCTTATAGTGTTGCCTCCCAACGTATTCACCTTTGGGTGATGTCAACAATAATAGTTCATGCTAACTTACATCCAATTGGATATATATATCAGGATCTTTCCAACACGAGATGCTTGCCAAAGGATAAAATGAAAAAGGGAAAGGTGAAGATCACCTCGACTCTTGCATAAAGTAAAAGACATGAAGTAAAAGATAGGCCCTTCGCAGAGGGAAGCAGAGGTTGTCATGCGCTTTTATGGTTGGATGCACACAATCTTAATGCAAAAGAACATCACTTTATATTGCCACTTGTATATGGACCTTCATTATGCAGTCCGTCGCTTTTATTGCTGCCATAACAAGATCGTATAAAGCTTATTTTCTTCACACTAATAAGTCATACATATTTAAAGAGCAATTTTTATTGCATGCACCGATGACAACTTACTTGAAGGATCTTACTCAATCCATAGGTAGGTATGGTGGACACTCATGGCAAAAACTGGGTTTAAGGATATTTGGAAGCACAAGTAGTATCTCTACTTGGTGCAAGGAATTTTGGCTAGCATGAGGGGGAAAGGCAAGCTCAACATGTTTGAATGATCCATGAAATTATACTTTAACTGAGATGTGAGAAAACATATCCCATTACTTTGTCTTCCTTGTCCAACATCAACTCTTTAGCATGTCATACTTAATGAGTGCTCACAATTATAAAAGATGTCCAAGATAGTATATTTATATGTGAAATCTCTCTTCCTTCAATATTGTTTCATGAATTGTTCAAATGACCAATACAATGCTTGATAACCTTCAATAAATTTACAACCTCTACTTCTTAGATATGAAGTCATTACTCCCCATGGGGCAAGAAAATGAGAGATATATAATTTCAGATTTATGACATTCAACTCATTCAACCATTTACTCATAGGATATAAGTGAAGCACACGAGTAAATGAAAAACTACTTCCAAAAAGACATAAGTGAAGATCAATGAGTAGTTAAATAATTATGTAGCTATGTGAAGACTCTATCTCATTTAAGAATTTCAGATCTTGGTATTTTATTCAAACAGCAAGCAAAGCAAAATAAAATGACATTGCAAGGTTAGCACAACTCATGTGAAGAAGCAAAAACTTAGGTTCAACCAATACTAACCGATAGTTGTTGAAGAAGAAAGGTGGGATGCCTACCGGGGCATCCCCAAGCTTAGATGCTTGAGACTTCTTGAAATATTATCTTGGGGTGCCTTGGGCATCCGCAAGCTTGAGATTTTGTGTCTCCTTAATTCCTCTCATATCATGGTTTCCTAAATCTCGAAAACTTCATTCACAACAAACTCAACAAGAACTCATGAGATAAGTTAGTATAAAATAGTGCAAAAACCTTATCATCTTCTACTGTAACAAATCACTAAGATTATTATTCAACATTCAATACTAAATGTATATGCGTATTTAATACTCCTATCCTCAAATAGAATCATTAAACAAGCAAACATATGCAAACAATGCAAACATAACAGCAATCTGCCAAAACAGTATAGTCTGTAAAGAATGCAAGATTCATAATACTTCCCTAACTCCAAAAATTATAAGAAAAATAATACGCTGTAGAAGATTTATCAGAGCTCATTATGCAAAAAGATTCAACATTATATCACTCTCTGACTTTTCTAGGGAATTTTTTCAACAGCGGTAAACTTTCTGTTTTAAAACAGCAACATGTATACTTGCAAAATAAGCATGGTAAAGGCTATCCTTGACATTTTTATTGAAAATAGAGATGCAAAAAATTATTCTAAATAACAGCAAGCAAATACTAACAAAACAAAATGACGCTCCAAGCAAAACACATATCATGTGGTGAATAAAAATATAGCTCCAAGTAAAGTTACCGATGAACGAAGACGAAAGAGGGGATGCCTTCCGGGGCATCCCCAAGCTTGGGCTCTTGGTTGTCCTTGAATATTACCTTGGTGGTGCCTTGGGAATCCCCAAGATTAGGCTCTTGCCACTCCTTATTCCATAGTCCATCGAATCTTTACCCAAAACTTGAAAACTTCACAACACAAAACTCAAGACAAAACTCGTAAGCTCCGTTAGTACAAGAAAACAAACCACCACTTTAAGGTACTGTAATGAACTCATTCTTTATTCGTATTAGTGTAATATCTACTGTATTCAAACTTCTCTATGGTTCATACCCTCCGATACTACTCATAGATTCATCAAAATAAGCAAACAACACATAGAAAACAGAATCTGTCAAAAACAGAACAATCTGTAGTAATATGTATCAAACGTATACTTACGAAACTCAAAAAATTCTTAAATAAATTGGTGGACCTGAGGAATTTGTCTATTAATCAGATGCAAAAATAATCAACCTAAAAGCACTCTCCAGTAAAACAATGGTAGCTATTCTCGTGAGCGCTAAAGTTTCTATTTTTTACAGCATGATCATAAAGACTTCACCCAAGTCTTCCCAAAGGTTCTACTTGGCACAAACACTAATTAAAACATGAAACCACATCTAAACATAGGCTAGATGAATTATTTATTACTAAACAGGAACAAAAAGCAAGGACCAAAAATAAATTGGGTTGCCTCCCAACAAGCGCTATCGTTTAACGCCCCTAGCTAGGCATGATGAAATGATGCTCACATAAAAAGATAAGAATTGAAACATAAAGAGAGCATCATGAAGAATATGACTAGCACATTTAAGTATAACCCACTTCCTATGCATAGGTATTTTGTGAGCAAACAACTTATGGGAACAATAATCAACTAGCATAGGAAGGTAAACAAGCATAACTTTAAAACTTTAAGCACATAGAGAGGAAACTTGATATTATTGCAATTCCTAAAAGCTTATGTTCCTCCCTCGTAATAGTTTTCAGTAGCATCATGAATGAATTTAACAATATAACCAGAACCTAAAGCATTCTTTTCATGATCTACAAGCATAGAAAATTTACTACTCTCCACATAAGCAAAATTCTTCTCATTCGGAATGGTGTGAGTATCATAAGAGACTTGAATACTATAAATTGTTTCCACATTAAAAGTGTAATGTTCAGTAAAAGGGTAATCATAACCATGACAAGTTTTATAAATATAATCATCACTACTTTTTATAGCATAAGTTTCATCACAATAATCATCATAAGTAGCAACTTTGTTCTCATCATAATTGATTGAAACCTCTTCCAAGATAGTGGAATCATTACTAAATAAAGTTGACACTCTTCCAAATCCACTTTCATATTCATCACAATAAGATTCAACATCCTCCAAAATAGTGGGATCACTACTTCCTAAAGTTGACACTCTTCCAAACCCACTTTCATCAATATAATCATCATAGGTAAGAGGCATGCTATCATCATAATAACTTTGCATATCAAAACTTGGGAGGCTAAAAATATCATCTTAATTAAACATAGCATCCCCAAGCTTGGGACAAACATTAATTTAAGCAAATATATTCTCAAATATTTCATACTCATCAAACATAGCTTCCCCAAGCTTGGGCCTTTTCATATCAAAAGCATAATCACTCTCATCATTAATAGTATGGATAGCACCAATAGTATAGCAATTATCATCATCACAATGAGTAGTAGGAGCAACATCATTTGGGAGGGATACCTTTCTACTTTTGCTGCTCCTTTTCTTCCTTTTCTTCATCACATTATGTGTGGGTTCAACCCTCTTCTTTGAGCTCCTTATTGATGAGATTGGTTGAATAGAAGGCTCCTCCTTGATACCCAATTCATCATAAGTAATAATAGGAGGATAATGGGAAGTCTCTTCCCTTTCTTTAGTATTCTCTTCATCTTCTATTTGCTTTCTTTTCTTTACGTAATTAGCAATATAAGGATTTTCAATGCAATTAACCGCACAATACATATAGATTTCCTCTAGATCAATATCAAGGAATTTCTCAAGGGCAAATTCTGGAAGATTCTTAGTTAAACGTTTCAATTCTTCATAACCCAAAAGCAAACTAAGTTCATTATAATGTGCAAGGGAAATCAAATCATCACAATTTTTGGACACGATTTGATCATGAAATAATTTGCATCAGAGATGTAAATGACCACGTTTATTGCATAGTTCACAAGTACGGCAAAGGAAATGTAAATTTTCATCACTCACATTTAACTTTTCTTGCAACGATTTAGTTTCTAAATGCTTATGATTCTTGCAATATCTATCTGCTCTATTTGGTGTGTTCATGCAAACATGCACTCCACAAAAGTTGACATGCTTATAAGAGACATTTTCCTCATAACTAGTGCAATCATCATTAGTACTATGGATATCCAAAGAGTTCATGCTAACAACATTGCAATCATGCTCATCATTCAAAGATTTAGTGCAAAACATTTTATAGATTTCTTTTTCTAGCCCTTGAGCACAATTTTCCTTACCATCATTCTCACGAAAGATATTAAAAAGATGAAGCGTATGAGACAAACTCAATTCCATTTTTTAGTAGGTTTCTTTTATAAAATAAACTAGTGATAAAACAAGAAACTAAAAGACTCGATTGCAAGATCTAAAGATATACCTTCAAGCACTCACCTCCCCGCCAACGGCGCCAGAAAAGAGCTTGATGTCTACTACACAACCTTCTTCTTGTAGACATTGTTGGGCCTCCAAGTGCAGAGGTTTGTAGGACAGTAGCAAATTTCCCTCAAGTGGATGACCTAAGGTTTATCAATCCGTGGGAGGCGTAGGATGAAGATGGTCTCTCTCAAACAACCCTGCAACCAAATAACAAAGAGTCTCTTGTGTCCCCAACACACCCAATACAATAGTAAATTGTATAGGTGCACTAGTTCGGCGAAGAGATGCTGATACAAGTGCAATATGGATAGTAGATCAAGGTTTTTGTAATCTGAAACTATAAAAACATCAAGGTAACTAATGATAAAAGTGAGCGCAAACGGTATTGCAATGGTAGGAAACAAGGCCTAATGTTCATACTTTCACTAGTGCAAGTTCTCTCAACAATAATAACATAATTGGATCACATAACTATCCCTCAAAATGCAACAAAGAGTCACTCCAAAGCAACTAATAGAGGAGAACAAAGAAAGAGATTATGGTACGGTACGAAATCACCTCAAAGTTATCCTTTCTGTTCTATCTATTCAAGAGTCCATAGTAAAATAACATGAAGCTATTCTTTCCGTTCAATCTATCATAGAGTTCATACTAGAATAACACCTTAAGACACAAATCAACCAAAACCCTAATGTCACCTAGATACTCCATTGTCACCTCAAGTATCCGTGGGCATGATTATACAACATGCATCACACAATCTCAGATTCATCTATTCAACCAACACAAAGTACTTCAAAGAGTGCCCCAAAGTTTCTACCAGAGAGTCAAGACGAAAACGTGTGCCAACCCCTATGCATAGATTCCCAAGGTCACAGAACCCGCAAGTTGATCACCAAAATATACATCAAGTTGATCACGTGAATATCCCATTGTCACCACAGATAAGCACGACAAGACATACATCAAGTGTTCTCAAATCATTAAAGACTCAATCCGATAAGATGGCTTCAAAGGAAAACTCAATCCATTACAAGAGAGTAGAGGGGGAGAAACATCATAAGATCCAACTATAATAGGAAAGGTAGCGATACATCAAGATCGTGCCAAATAAAGAACACGAGAGAGAGAGATCAAACACATAGCTACTGGTACATACCCTCAGCCCCGAGGGTGAACTACTCCCTCCTCGTCATGGAGAGCGCCGGGATGATGAAGATGGCCACCGGTGAGGGATCCCTCCCTCCGGCAGGGTGCCGGAACAGGGTCCCGATTGACTTTTGGTGGCTACAGAGGCTTGCGGCGGCGGAACTCCCGATCTATCTACGTTATCGATGTTTTAGGGTATATGGAATTATATAGGTGAAAGAAGTTAGTCGGGGGAGGGGGGGGGTGCTCGAGGGGCCCGGGAGACAGGGGGCGCGCCCTATAGGGGGGGGGCGCCCTTCTATCTCGTGGCCTCCTCGACGCTTCCCTGGCTTGCACTCAAAGTTCCCAGGAGATCTTCTGTTCCAAAAATAACTTTTCCGAAGGTTTCATTCCGTTTGGACTCCGTTTGATATTCCTTTTCTTCGAAACACTGAAATAGGCAAGAAAACAGCAATATGGGTTGGGCCTCTGGTTAGTAGGTTAGTCCCAAAAGTAATATAAAAGTGTATAATAAAGCCCATAATCATTCAAAATAGATAATATAATAGCATGAATGCTTCATAAATTATAGATATGTTGGAGGCGTATCATACATGCACCGGTTCAAGATTATGTTCATATTTAAGACACAGAAAGGAAGTCCCAAGCACTTTGCAAGCAACAATACTTGGCACTTGGGGGCTAATGCCTGCCCAAAAAACTATTCATACAACGGCTCATGTGATTAAGTCCCAAGTACTTTGCAAGCAAGAGTACTCGACACTTGCGGGCTAATGCATATTGCTTGTCTTTTATTACTTTATGATGACCCGTTTGTGCCGCAAACGGTCACAGCCGGCTCATGGGGGATACACAAGTAAGTTTTGCTTTATACACAAGGAAAGAAAGGACCGGCTCATTCATGCTGATTAAACCGGCCCTTGGGGGCTGCAGATTCAGTATTAGTCATTACAGATCTACTTTAACCCAGATGGTGTAAGCCGGATTTTGAAGGGTTCTATCAAAGGTTATTATTTATACTCTTGGTTATTCTAAGTCTACAACATATTCAATTCCATAATAACTAGTAGACTTGGGGGCTGACACGATATTCATAATTCATTAAGAAGGAGTTCATACCTCAATTTTTTGGTGCATCTGCTTCACCATGTCAATTTGAAGATCGCGACTGGTGTGAACTTGATTGAGATAGCCAGAATATACTTCACCAATGCTCAGTTGAGAGTAGTTGGCAACATCAAATTTCACTTTTTGCCGTTCAATGTGTTCTTCCTTGGTGGAGTGCTTGGCCAAGACAGTAGGTCTTCCTGACTCTCTAAAGCCGGTGTTTGTAATTACCACATCATCATCATGTGTCTTAGCCATTTTAACTGGGCTGGATGATTTAGCATTCAAAGGATCATCGTTTGCTTGATCAATAGAAGGGTCAGGAGTCACTGGTGGAACATTAAGAACTGGCTCTGATGGTTGAGGAACGGAGGTCTCAGGCGCTGGAATTTGTTGCTCCGGTTCATTGACTTTGGGGTCTTTGGCCGGCTTAGTCACCCTTGCCTTCTTGCTAGGCTTGGCTTTTCCACTGCATGAGTCATGAGAAGTCAGTATAAATATAAAGGAGCATAATGAGCAAATAATAAGTAATTGTTATTACCCAGGAGAAGTTTTGAAAGCCGGCAGATGAGACTGTGATGAGTCGCTGGAAGAGGAGCGAGACGTCTCCTCATAATTTGTATCGGAAGAATTAAGTGGTTGGCGGATGAGACCCGCCAGAGGATAAGAAGAGTCTAAATCAGGGATGACCTCGTTTTGATGTTTCCTTGGAGTGGTTGGTAAGCCGGAAGATAATTCTTCGCCTTCACTGGTTCGAGCCTGTCGCTGGCTCTCGTGCTGCTGTTGCTTCAAAAAAGTGAGAATCCAAATGAGCTAAGGGGTGTGAAAAGCTTACTTTACGGGTTACTCGTCGAGTTTTCTGTCTTGGCAAAGGCTCGGAGTCGGAGGAAATGATAGTTACCTCTAACTCGATTGCTTGACTGGTCCCCGTGTCATCCCAATGATAATCAATGTCAATAAGGTAGTTGAAAAATGAGCCAAGAGAATCAAGAGCTACCTCCGACTCAGATCTGTCGGCCAGTTCAAATAGCTCAGAAGTACTGGTCTTCTGCCTATTCTTCTTGGCGGTTCTCTTGGTGGCTTTCTTCGCAGCCCTGGGCCTTTTCGCAGCTTCATGGTCGTATTTTTTCTTCCAAAAATCATCGCCAGCCTGTGAAAAGTCATCAAAGTTGAGTTAACAGAGTACTTAAGCATGAAGGCAGAGTTAAGTAATTTAAAAGACTCACTTTTGGTGGCGGGTTAGATGTGCAGAAAGGGTTTAGGCCCACTTTGCTATAGTCTGTCGGGTCTTTGTTCAGAAGAGACTTTGTCATTTCATTGATGGCGTCGTCAGTTCAATGCATGGAGCTATGGCATAGTGGATCCTTTTTACCACCCATGTAAGTACACATTAAGCTGGTTCGGCGACTCAATGGTATGATCCGCCAAGCAACCCAGCATCGAACCAAATCAATGCCAGTTAAACCATTTCCCAGCAGAGCCTTAACCCTTGCAATGGTGGGGGCGAGTTTCTTACGTTCAACATCGATCAACTTATCAGGAAGAGGATCTTTTGAGTCAAGACGCTGGTCACGATAGCCTGGCAGTCGGTTCTTGTCAGCCGGAGAGGTATCCTTGCAATAGAACCATGTCTGGTTCCTATCCTTGGGATGACTCAACAGGCAAGCATAGGGGAAGATAGAATCTCTCCTTCGCTGAGTTGAGATCCCGCCAAGTTCCAAGCTCAGTCCATTCGAATACTCATTTTGGTGGTTCAAATAAAAGTATTCCCTAAACAGTTCGACATTGGGCTCCTCTTGAAGGTACACTGAGGGAGTTCCGGACTAGGGGGTGTCCGGATAGCCGAACTATCATCATCGGTCGGACTCCAAGACTATGAAGATACAAGATCGAAGACTTCATCCCGTGTCCGGATGGGACTTTCCTTGGCGTGGAAGGCAAGCTTGGCGATACGGATATGTAGATTTCCTACCATTGTAACCGACTTTGTGTAACCCTAGCCCTCTCCGGTGTCTATATAGACCGAATGGCTTTAGTCCATAGGACGAACAACAACCATACCATAGGCTAGCTTCTAGGGTTTAGCCTCCTTGATCTCGTGGTAGATCCACTCTTGTAACACACATCATCAATATTAATCAAGCAGGACGTAGGGTTTTACCTCCATCAAGAGGGCCCGCACCTGGGTAAAACATCGTGTCCCTTGTCTCCTGTTACCATCCGCCTAGACGCACAATTCGGGACCCCCTACCCGAGATCCGCCGGTTTTGACACCGACATTGGTGCTTTCATTGAGAGTTCCTCTGTGTCGTCACCAATAGGCTCAATGGCTTCTTCGATCATCAACGACGACGCAGTCCAGGGTGAGACCTTCCTCCCCGGACAGATCTTCGTATTCGGCGGCTTCGCACTGCGGGCCAATTCGCTTGGCCAACTGGAGCAGATCGAAAGCTACGCCCCTGGCCGCCAGGTCAGATTTGGAAGTTTGAACTTCACGGCCGACATCCGCGGGGACTTGATCCTCGATGGATTTGAGCCACAGCCAAGCGTGCCGCACTATCTCGACAAGCATGATTTAGCTCCGCAGCCGGACAGTACCCTGGAGGCCGCACTCGAACCCGCTCCGATCTTCAATTCGGAGCCGGCTGCGCAGATCGAGGACGGATGGCTAGACACCGCCTCGGGGGCTGCAACCTCTATGGCGATAGAGCCGAACACTGACCTTGTCCCTCATAAAGCTCATGACTCCGAGGTGCCGGACTCCTCGCCGGACTCCGAACCTCCTGTGCCCCCTCCGATCGAATCCGATTGGGCGCCGATCATGGAGTTCACCGCAGCGGACATCTTTCAACGCTCACCTTTCAGCGACATCTTGAGTTCGCTAAAGTATCTCTCGTTATCAGGAGAGCCCTGGCCGGACTGCGGCCAGGACAGTTGGGATGCGGACGACGAAGAAATTCAAAGCCCACCCACCACCCAATTAGTAGCCACTGTCGACGATCTAACCGACATGCTAAACTATGACTCCGAAGACATCGACGGTATGGACGACGATGCCGGAGACGACCAAGAACCAGCGCCTACCGGGCACGGGAAAGCCACCCCAACTCACGACGTATACATGGTGGATACACCAAAAGGAAGCGATAACGAGGAAAAACAGGACGTGGCGAAGGACAACTCCCCCAACAAACAACCAAAACTGCGACACAAGCGCCGCCCGAAGACCGGCCTCGATAAAAACGGCACCCATACGGACCCGGCCCTAGAGCAGGACGAAGCAGTGAAAGACGCACATGCCACCAAGCAGCCAGCCGGACATGATGAACTGGGCAGGCAACCCATCCCCGGCGAAGACAATCTCACATCACCAGAGCATACGAATCTTCATAAAAGGCTCGTCGCCACTGCAAGAAGTTTGGAGAAGCAAAAGCGGAAGCTCAAAATAGCGGAGGACACACTCAGAATGAGATGGAGAAAAGTACTCAACAGCACAGATAAACATGGCGCTAGTCACCAGACAAAGAGCTATCCGAAGCGCAAGCTGTTGCCCGAATTTGACGAGGAGGCCTTAGAGCCCCTGCAGTCAAAAAAGAAAGAAGCCGCCTGGCCGGATAGACGACCAGATGACAGGCCAAGAGCAACAAGGGGCACCGCACACAAGCCGGCACACGATCAGCATAAAGATCCTCGGAAAAAGGACGACCCAGTCAGATCTATTTATGGGCCAAAAAAGAAGACTCCAGGAAGCAACATAACCCGCCGAGCATTTGAAGACAATGGCACACCCAAATACAGGGGCGCCGCACACCCACTATGTTTCACCGATGAGGTACTGGATCATGGATTTCCAGCGGGATTCAAACCCGTAAACATAGAGGCATATGACGGAACAATAGACCCCGGAGTCTGGATTGAGGATTACATCCTACACATACATATGGCCAGAGGAGACGATCTCCATGCCATAAAATACCTACCCCTCAAGATCAAAGGGCCAGCTCGGCATTGTCTTAAAAGCCTCCCAGAAAATACCATTGGAAGTTGGGAAGAGCTTGAGGATGCGTTTCGAGCAAATTTTCAGGGGACCTATGTCCGCCCTCCGGATGCAGACGATTTAAGTCACATAACTCAACAGCCCGGAGAGTCAGCACGAAAATTATGGAACAGGTTCCTCACTAAAAAGAATCAAATAGTCGACTGTCCGGACGCTGAAGCCTTAGCAGCCTTTAAACACAACGTCCGAGACGAATGGCTTGCCAGACAGCTCGGCCAGGAAAAACCAAGAACAATGGCCGCACTAACAAGCCTCATGACCCGCTTTTGCGCGGGGGAAGACAGCTGGCTGGCTAGATGCAGCACCAGCGACCCGAGTACATCCGAAGTCAGGGATGGAAATAGGAAATCACGACATAGAAAAGATCAGCGCCGGAATAAGGAAAATGGCCCGAATAGTACGGCGGTCAACGCCGGATTCAAAAGC
The DNA here is from genome assembly GCF_002162155.2 of Triticum dicoccoides. Lineage (NCBI taxonomy): Eukaryota > Viridiplantae > Streptophyta > Magnoliopsida > Poales > Poaceae > Triticum > Triticum dicoccoides. The sequence continues at coordinate 166,157,023 of NC_041385.1, read as the reverse complement.
TCTCGGCCGAACAACAAAACACTGCCCCTCAAGGACAACAGTGACGAGCTATCCAACCTAAACAAGATTCTGGATAGACTATGTCAAATACATGGTACCTCCGGGAAGCCTGCAAACCATACCCATAGAGATTCTTGGGTCTTCAAACAGTCCGGCCGACTTAACGCCGAACACAAGGGGCTCGACACACCAAGAGAAAGTGACGAAACCCAAAAGTAGCACTCCGGAAAACATAAGACTTTCCCACTAGAAGTCAAAATAGTAAACTCACTTCATGTGATAACACGAAAAGACAGCGCGGTACCTGCAATACCAGGACACCGCCCGCAGAATGGGGATAGACCCTACCAAAATTCGCCATAACAGCACTTCCTTCAAAGGAGTGATGCCAGGCCTTTAAGCCAATTATACGGGCTCTGCACCACTAGAGGTTGTGTTCGGTTCATCCGACAACCTCCGTCGCGAAAAGCTCACTCTCCATAGCGCCCCATTTTACAGTGGCCATCGAGCACTACTGGGACGCAAAGCTTTCGCCCGCTTTAACGCAATACCACATTACACGTCTCTTATACTTACAATGCCCGGTCCACGCGGCATAATCTCATTAAAGAGTAACTCCGAGTGTTCCTCGACCACGGAGAGCGTGGGGCTGCCTTGACAGCCACTCCGACCTTGCAGGTCAAGGCCCCTAAACACAGGTCATTCAGACCCCGGACACGGTTAGGCGGGTCCGGCGTAAATAAACAAGGGGCTTCCCAGCCGCATACCCCCTTTATAACGGGCCGCGCGTATAAATGATGAGAGCCAATAAAGCTCAACTTTCTTCATCTTACAAATTATACTTTATCTTAAATACAACTTTTGCATGATATTTCTTAGAAACTAAGTCCTTCTCTTTTACGGATGAAGCACGTGCTACACCCGTCCAGGATACAGCACAACGGAGACACAGGCGCAGACGTGCAACAGGGACCCGTTGCAAGGATTCTTTTCAGATTAAGACCCTGCGTAAACCTTTCTTACTGTCTCTTGTTGATACACATCCCCCGGTTTCCTACCATAGCCGAGGAGGAGGCTGGCGTTTTGGCATCGGCCGCGTCAGAAGTTCCCGGCTGTACCTGGACACTAGGGGCTTAGGGCATTGCTCTGCCCGGTATCATAAAGACCGAACACCTTAGGGAGTGTTCGGCGTCTCGAGTTAGGCCTTATATGCATCAGCTCCGAATCATGTCTTTGGTCAAATGTTGGGTTTGCCCGGCTCCTGTGTTTTGCTGCCTTACTTTACGTATCATCGGCTAACGCGGCACCAGGAGAACTACTGCGATTGTGCCCCGGTTCGGCCGGGCGAGCACCTCAGTAGAGAAAGCCGAAAACTGACTGTCATGATATAGCGAGAGACTGGTCAACCACTCGATCGACTATTGGAATGTTTAGAATTCCTCCGCTTTGACGAAGGACCGCTTCCCGGTCAGGCACATACGCGCCCCGAAGTTCAGAGAAGAGCTGTGCCGCTAGGGGCTATATAGTAGCCCCACATTCGAGCTCCTATGGCTAAGTGAAAGTGATAAAGCATTATAGTCTGGTTACCTAGTTTGCCACACTATCACCTCCCTAAAGGACCAAGACGTTGGATTAAGTGTGAAAAAGCGCTTTTCTTTTTGCAAACACCCCCGCACCATGTGCATGGGGGCTGAAGCCAAATACTGCAACTTTCAGGTTATTCATACATATATGGCCGCACAGGAGATAGTTCAATACTTGAACGCACAAGTATAAAAAGCTCTTGCATTATAAATATGATATCAGAAATTATAAACGTCATTTGAACATGACATCTTTCGAGCACTGCGATTCTATTAAATGAGCGCCCTGCAGGACTTCCTCAAAATAGTGCTCGGCGGGTAATCGGCTCTTGTCCGAACCCCGGGATGCAACAGCGGTGGCATCCATGTCCGCCCAGTATGTCTTCACACGGGCGAGAGCCATCCGTGCACCTTCTATGCATGCCGACCGCTTCATCGCCTTGATATGTGGCACCGCCCCAAGGAATTGCTGCAACAAGCCAAAATAACTCTTCAGCTTGGGCCTTTCCGGCCACAGATGAGTGACCACATCCGTCATGGCAAGTCCGGACAACCTATTCAACTCAGCCCACTCAGCCAGCCGATCAGTCAACGGAAGTGGATGCTCCGGACTATGGAATTGAGACCAGTCAAGTTCTTCCATTTCGTGATCCTTCTGGCTTCGGAAGTGCACGACTACGTCCGCCGCACTCGCCGCCAAATCCAGATAAGGATCCTCCGCACCACACAACTGGCCCAACTGAGCATACTTCGGATCCGTGAACTTCCTATGCAGAAGAAAGGGCTTTCTAGCCACAATGTCTCCGGCCTGACGTAGTTCCTCCTTCATAGCCCGCATCTCACTCTGGGCATCCTTGACTTTGGCGCCGGCCTTCTTCAGGCCCTCTTGCTCCACTCGGCGTTCTCCTTCAAGAACCTCACAACGGTCAGTAGCATCTTTTAATTTCAAGGCCATTCCGGCAAACTCTTCCCTGCTTCGGCAGTGAGCAGCCTTTTCGGCTTTTAGCTCTTCTGCTGCCTTCAAGGCAGCCGCATCAGTTATCCTGGCTTGCTCCTTGGCCCGAGCAAGCTCTGCCCGAAGGTCTTCCACAGCAGTAGCACCATCTACATCAAGCATACAAATTGTAAGGAATGGGCGTCAGCTCCCTTACTAGGCGACCGCGGAGCAACCACATACCTTGTGACTCATCAAGTCGTTTATTGATTAGCGAGATGTCCGCATCCGCAACGTCGAGTTGCCTCTTAAGCTCGGCAACTCCATCAGTCCGGCTAGCCACCGAACATACCGCCACCTACCTAGGAAAGGCGACAATCTATAACTGAGATTATGATCCTCGGCACGCTGCCGTTTTCGACAGCATACCAAGTCTCAGGGGCTACTATCTATACAGGGCGCACTTCATGTGCAAAAACTATCAAAAGGTATGTCATTTTTTGCGTACCTCAAATCCCGGCAGCAAACTTCCGACGGCCTCATACAACCCGCTTTCGGCGGACAAGATCCTCTCAATCACCATACTCATTAATGTGCAGTGATCTTCTAAGATGGACGCCCTCTTAAGCAAATCCTGCAGCTCCACCGGCCGTACTCCAATGGGTGCCGAACTCTCTGGCCCCGCCAGACTCGGGGAGACCCTCTGCGACGACACCTCAGGGTCGTTCGCCCCGCACGATGGGGCGGCAGATGGAGGCGTTTCGCTCTCCATCATCTCCGGAGGAAGGTCTCCCGAAGATGAGCTGTGCTGAGACGGGCTGAGATCCAACTACAAGATGAAAACTTCGGTTACCCTTAGAAATTAAGCAGGGGTGTCCACTATTACGAAATTCCCCCTTTTTTACTTATGGCTCGCTGGATGGCTGATTCCTCCAAGGAGACAGTACGGCCGGGGCTCTTCCCGGCACAGGACCTTCCGGTACAGATTACTATCCCCGCTTTGAGGCCTTGGCCTCCGGGTCTTCGGAAGCTGTCCTCTTCTCCCCCTGGAAGGAGGGAATCTCGATTCCTCCCTTACTGAAAACCTCCTTGGCAGAGGTGTTAGTTCCCCTGTGCCCCCCTTCGCCCTCCTCCGAAGGTGCAACCTCCAACATTTTGATTAACACGGGATCCTGCGTGGTCTCAGGGAGGGGGGCCGGACACCGTATCAGTTTTGCTTGCACTATCCACTCCTGTACAAGGGATAGCTGGTTAAAAGGCAAACCCATGATAAATGAATGGACAATGTGTCCGGACACAGGGCTACTTACTTGAGTATCCAGGCGATTGCAGCTTAGGCCAGCGTCCTCGGTCAAGTCCGGACGCATCTCTTGCAATCTGAAGAACAGTTTGTACATCTCCGCGGGTGTCAAACCCATGAAGTGTTGAAGAGCTCGTGGACCCTCCGGATTAAATTCCCACAGGCGGAGGGGGCGACGCTTGCAGGGCAGTAGGTGCCGGATCAGCATAACCTGTACCACTGCGACTAGATTGATCTCCCTTTCTTGGAGGCCTCGAATCCGGTCCTGCAACAGGGGTACATCTTTGGACGCCCCCCAGTCACGCCCCTTGTTGACCCATGACGTCAACTTTTTTGGAGGGCCCGAGCGAAAGACGGGCGGCGGCCTCTGCCTGCTGCCCCTGGGAGCGGTGATATAGAACCACTCCTGTTGCCACAAGCGGAGCTCCTCCTGAAAAGAGCCCTCGGGCCATGGAGCATTGGCCCTCTTGATTATAACCGCCCCGCCGCACTCTGCCTGACGCCCCTCAATCATCTTTGGCTCCACGTTGAAGGTTTTGAGCCACAAGTCGAAGTGAGGGATAGTGCGGAGGAAGGCTTCGCAGACGACAATGAATGATGAGATGTGGAGGATGGACTCCGAAGCCAAGTCATGGAATTCCAGCCCATAGTAAAACATGAGGACCCTCACGAAGGGATCCGTCGGGAAGCCTAAACCCCAACAGAGGTGAGACACGAACACGACACTCTCACCAAGCTCGGGGGTCGGAATAACCTGCCCTTGGGCAGGCAGCCTATGCGAAATCTCATAGGTTAAGTACCTGGCGTTTCTCAGCTTTAGCACGTCCTCTTCCGTGACGGAGGAGGGCATCCACCGGCCTCGTAGGTCGGGGCCAGACATTGTTGAGAATCGAAGGAACCCGAATCTGGGGCCCTGGGTGTTGGAACTCAGGGCGAGGGGCAGATTCGATAGAGGATTGAAGGAAAAGAACGGGCCTTGGTCTCATTATAAAGAGGAAGAATACCAAGAGCCGTCCTCGTGACCGTTTGGAACCCGCCTTCGATGGAGGGGGCATGGCGACGGGCACAGTTGGGTTACCCACGTCCGTATTGATGGGAATCCCGGAATAAGGGGAACACGATCTCTGCTTTGACAAGACGTGCCAAGGAAACCGCTTCGCTAAACGCGCTGAGGTGGTACAATAAAAACGATTCTAGTAAAGGCTTGGTAGTGGTGTGATGTCATGCCGCAAAATACGTCAGCAGATTGAACTTGTGTAAATGTTATTCTCTCTACGGTGGTATGTGGAATTTATTTTGCAGAGTCGGACACTATCCTGGTGTTCACAATCTTCTATAAATTATTCGGAGGAAGAACCCGCCTTGCAATGCCGAAGACAACATGCGCGCCGGACTCGTCATCATTGAAGCCTGGTTCAGGGGCTACTGAGGGAGTTCCGGACTAGGGGGTGTCACTCCAAGACTATGAAGATACAAGATTGAAGACTTCGTCCCGTGTCCGGATGGGACTTTCCTTGGCGTGGAAGGCAAGCTTGGCGATACGGATATGTAGATTTCCTACCATTGTAACCGACTCTGTGTAACCCTAGCCCTCTCCGGTGTCTATATAAACCGGATGGCTTTAGTCCATAGGCGAACAACAATCATACCATAGGCTACCTTCCAGGGTTTAGCCTCCTTGATCTCGTGGTAGATCCACTCTTGTAACACACACCATCAATATTAATCAAGCAGGGCGTAGGGTTTTACCTCCATCAAGAGGGCCCGAACCTGGGTAAAACATCGTGTCCCTTGTCTCCTGTTACCATCCGCCTAGACGCACAGTTCGGGACCCCCTACCCGAGATCCGCCGGTTTTGACACCGACATACACCTTGCAGGAAACTTGAAAATTGCATATGTTTGACACAGAATTGGGTCCGATCTCTTGAGGATGACGCTCAAAAAAGTGCAGAACATGTCGGAAGAATTTAGAGCCGGGCAGTGAGAAGCCCCGGTTCATGTGGTCAGTAAAGACAATGACTTCATCATCTTTGGGCTGAGGTTTTTCTTCTTCCGGATTCGGGGCGCGATAATGCATGTCAGTCTTCTCTGGTAAATAGCCAGTTTTCACAAAGTCCTTAAGCGTGTTCTCAGTGACAATGGAGGGAACAAAGTTACATGAAGTGGCTGTCTTTGGCGGCATTGTGAAGAAAGAAGCCTAAAAGAAAGAACAATTTCGTTGATTTAAGTTAAGCCAGAGGAAAAGCACTACGGTGCATATTCAGAATGGCGGCTTAAAAGGGGCCTAATGGTATATGACTAGCTACAACTGGCGATGTAAGCCTCCATGACCAGATTGATGTCTATCAAGAGTAAAATCTATTAAGTATTGAATCTGACTACAACTGGTGATGTAAGCCGCCATGGCCAGGTTGATCTACTAGGAAGAAAATTTGGCTAAGTACTGGACAAACATGTCATAGACTGAAACTATAATTTTGGATCAGTGGCAGTTCAGAAAATGCAGTAAATTCTAAAACCTAAAAGCGACAGCAGACGAGTTCATGGGTTCTGATGAGATCTTCTATGAAGGAAAAAAAATCTACTGGTATTAAAAGCAAAGGCTAAACTACTACCGCATGAGTTATATGCTATATTGAGATCAAAATCTACTAGGGTTGAAGAGGAAGGCGAAGAATAGCGAAGAACGTCGAAGAACAATGAAGAACAAGATTAACCCTAATGCAGATCTGGAGCATAGGAAGGTGAGCACTTACAGATGCAGATGAGACTGCGGTGGAGCGCCGGCATTCTCCAGTCCGGTTCGGGTCAATGCAGCGGCCAAGGACGAGGAAGACGGTGAGCTTGCAGTGGTGGCGGAGCTCGGAGCGGCAGATGAGTCGCGAGAGGAGGAAGACGAGAAGGAGAAGGGGGAAAATGAAAGGAGGCGGTCTGACCCTATTTATAAGTAGAAGGGTGAACAGGTAGGCGCGAAAAACGAGGAGGTCAAAGAATGATTACCCACCGGTGCGAACACCTCGATTTTCGGAAAGGTCACTAAAGATAAGGATTTGTTAAGATATGTTGGATATTGTGTAAAATTAAATGGTAGATGAAATCATGGCGGGTTACCACAATCCCAGGAGATGACGTCATGGCGGGTTATGAGTTCTCGCAAAAATGAAGAAGGGAAGGTTTTTTCTAAGTGTTGAAGATTGACATGAACGAGTTCAAATCAACCTGGGGCCTAATGCTGGGGATATGACTATTAGGTATGACCCGCCCAGGAGGGGCCGGGCTATACCCACAACGGTTCATAGAGACGAAGCCATGAGGATATTGAAGATGGTGGTTCACAGGAAAGGGCTCAAGGCCCAAGGGCGACTTAAGGCTCGTAGGAGTAAACCGCCATATGTGTAAGACTTGTATTGTAAGGCATTTAAAGATAGTCACTGAGCCGGACACGTTGTCTATGAGACGGCTGGGACTCCATGAGCCGCTGGGCATCAACCTATGTATATAAAGGGAAGACCCAGCAGCGGTTCAGGGCAAGGAACAAGAGATGAAAGCTAGGTTAAGCGTATTCGCTCCCTGGTAATCAAGACATAAGCAATACCACCTCAAACTGGATTAGGCCTTTACCTTCACCGCAAGGGGTTGAACCAGTATAAACTCCTGTGTCCTTTATCCCGTTTAACCCCTTTAAGCTAACCTAGTTGCGATGGCTCCATGACTAAGTCCTCACACTAGGACATCTGCCGTGAGTATTCCATGACAGTAATGTGTATCTGAACATCGTAGCCGCACATTATTAGATATGGTGCAATCTATGATGTCTCTTACCGATTTACCACTATCATTTTTTGGATATGCATTAAAGACAGTTGTATTCACGTTAAACAGGGCACCGTCAAAGTCTGTTGAGATGACACTGTATGAACTGTGGTTTGGCAACAAACCTAAGTTGTCATTTCTTAAAGTTTGGGTATGCGATGATTATGTCAAAAGGCTTCAGCCTGATAAGCTCGAACCCAAATCAAAGAACTGCGCATTCATACCCTAAGGAAACAATTGGGTACACCTTCTACCATAGATTCAAAGGCAATATCTGTTGCCAAGAATGGAACCTTTCTAGAGAAGGAGTTTCTCTCAAAAGAAGTGAGTGGGAGGAAAGTGGAACTTGATGTGGTAATTGTACCTTCTCTCAATTTTGAAAGTAGATCATCCGGGAAATCCGTTCCCTTGATGCCTACACCAACTGGAGAGGAAGCTAATGATAATGATCATGAAACTTCAGATCAAGTTGCTACAGAACCTTGTAGGTCAACCAGAGCATGATCCGCACCAGAGTGGTATGATAATCCTGTTCCGGAAGTCATGTTACTTGACCATGACGAACCTATGAACTATGAAGAAGCTATGATGAGCCAAGATTCTGATAAATGGCTTGAGGCCATGAAATCTGAGATAGGATCCATGCATGAGAACAAAGTGTGGACTTTGGTGGATATGCCTGATGATCGGCGACTGTCGGTGTCAAAGCCGGCGGATCTCAGGTAGGGAGTCCCGAACTGTGCGTCTAAGGCTAATGGTAACAGGAGGTGGGGGACACGATGTTTACCCAGGTTCGGGCCCTCTCGATGGAGGTAATACCCTACTTCCTGCTTGATTGATCTTGATGATATGGGTATTACAAGAGTTGATCTACCACAAGATCGTAGAGGCTAAACCCTAGAAGCTAGCCTATCATATGATTGTTGTTGTCCTACGGACTAAAACCCTCCGGTTTATATAGACACCGGAGGGGGCTAGGTTTACACGGAGTCGGTTACAGAGAAGGAGATCTACATATCCGGATCGCCAAGCTTGCCTTCCACGCCAAGGAGAGTCCCATCCGGACACGGGACAAAGTCTTCAATCTTGTATCTTCATAGTCCAACAGTTCGTCCAAAGTATATTGTCCGGCTGTCCGGATACCCCCTAATCCTAGACTCCCTCAGTAGCCCCAGAACCAGGCTTCAATGACAATGAGTCCGGTGCATAGATTGTCTTCGGCATTGCAAGGCGGGTTCCTCCTCCGAATACTCCATAGAAGATTTTGACCACGAGAGTCGTGTCCGGCTTTGCAAAACAAATTCCACATACCATCGCAGAGAGAACAATATTCCACAAATCTAATCTGCTGACAACTTTTCGTGGCGTGACATCACGCCATGGCCCGGTCATTATTCGAACCGTTTTTCACAACCAGCTATTGCAAGGCGGTTTTCTTGGCACGTCTTGTCAAAGCAGAGATCGTGTCCCCTTATTGCGGGATTCTCATCAATAGGGGCGTGGGTAACCCAACCGTGTTTGTTAATATGACTCCGCAATATTAGGCAGGTTCCAAAACGGTCATGCGGGGGATGCTTGATATTCATTACCTTTATAAAGGGACCAAGGCCTGTCCTTATCTTCCCATGCTCTATCCCTACTCATCCCCTACCCCGAGTTCCAACACCCAAGGCTCAGGCTCGAGCGCTTCGGACCTTCAATCATGTCCGGATCCAACCTTCAAGGCCGGTGGATGGCCTCCTCCGTTATAGAGGAGGACATCAAAAAGCTTAGGGGGGCCAGGTATCTGACCGCTGACATCCTGCATAGGCTACCTGATCAAGGGCAGGTCATCCCCACTCCCAAACCCAACGAGAGTGTCGTATTTGTTTCCCACTTCCTCCGAGGGTTAGGCTTTAGTATTGATCCCTTTGTTAGAGGGCTCATGTTCTATTACGCGCTAGACTTTCATGATCTAGCTCCGGACTCCACAGACTCCATTCTTCACATCTCGTTGTTTATCGTCGTGTGTGAAGCCTTCCTCCACATTACCCCACACTTTGGTTTATGGCTTAAGACCTTCAATGTGGCGCCGAAGATGATCGATGGGTGTCACACGGAGTGCGGAGGCGCTATAATAAGCAAAGGCGCCGATGTCCCATGGCCAAAGGGTTCCTTCCCGGAGGTGTCCGACTTATGGCAATGGGAGTGGTTCTGCATCACCGCTCCTCGAGGCACAAAGTGGGCGGCCGCCCCCGCCTTCCGCTCGGGCCCTCCGCCTCAGCTGTCATCATGGGTCAACAAGGGACTGGACTGGGGGGCTGCTAATGACGTACCGACATTGCAGAGCCGCATACGGGATCTTCTTGAGAGGGATGTCAACCTCATCAAAATAATTCAAGTAATTCTAGTTCATCGGGTCCTGCCGTGCAAACGTTGACCTCTCAGAATGTGGGAGTTCAACTGAGAAGGACCGCGAACCATTCAACACTTCTTCGGAATGACGCTCGAAGGGATGTATAGGTTATTCTTCGGATCACGAATAAAGTGTCCGAACACCACCGAGGATGCGGGCCTGAACTGCAATCGTCCAAATACCCAAGTAAGTAACTCTATAACCGAACACGCTATTCATGCTTTATCATAACATTATTCTGAGAGATATCCGCGGCCAGGCTTGGCTAAAAAAGGCAGAGAGGATCAGGTGTCTGGCCCCTCTTCCCGAAGGATCGCCGGATCCCGTGCTAGCCAGGATGCTCAACCACGCACCTTATCAAGTGCCATTAGGAGAAGACGAAGAGGGGCATAGAGAAGCCGAGAGCGGGCTTCACACTTCATACATCCAAACTGGGGGGATTAATGTCTCCACGAAGGAGGATAGTAGGGGAGGAGAATCTAAAGTTCCCTCCCCCCCCGGGAAGAAAAATACCGCCTCCGAAGATTTGGAAGCGGAGGTGTCCAAACAAGGGAAGAAACCCTTTCCAGGGAGCCCTACCCTAGAGGCCGTCCTCAATGCGCAGCACCCGCGAATGGGCCAGCCCTCCACCGAGATGTAAGTAAATGAAAGTGCTTCGATAAATATATCCTACCTCATCTCTGAGAATAATAACCGAGACTCATCTTGCACTCCGGATCATAGCCCTTCTCAACAAAGTTCATCTTCGGGGGATCTTCTTCCGGAGATGATGGAGAGCGAAATGCCTCCTCCTACCTCCCCGCCTCATGGGGCGGACGATCATGAGGTGTCGTCACAGAGGATTTCTCCTGATCCGCCAAGGCAGAAGCTAACTCTTCAGCCGCCCGAAGTCCGAAGTATTCGGCCCCTAAGGGGAACAATAGGAAGAGTCCGGGACCGTCCGGCTCTCAGCCGGATACACTGATGGGTCTTTTGGAGGAAGCGGCTATCTCAGAGGCGCATCATACCCTAATGGGTATGGTAGTTCAGAGGATTTTATCCACAAACAGCGGGTTGAATGAAGCCTTTACCAACCTGCTGAGAGGCTTTGAGGTATGCCAAGTAACATATGTGTATTTTGGATGGTACCACACACTCTAGGTGTGCTCTGTATAGGTAGTAGCCCCTGAGACTCTGGTTGCCATCTAGAGGTGGCAAACGGAGGATCATAATCCCAGGTAATGACCACACTACTTTTATGTGCAAGCGGCTAAGGGTCCGATGTTGGACTGGACTGCTGAATTCGCCGAACTGAGGCGACAACTTGATGTGGCGGATGCTGACATCGCGATTGTGAACAAGCAGCTTGACGAGGCACATGGTATGTGACTTCTCTTTTGTTTTTTGTATTGTCAGCAAATAGTAAGAGGAGCATGATGCTAGTATCTATAATATGTTGTGGCTGCAGATGGAGCTGCTGCTGTGGAGGCCCTTAGGGCGGAACTTGCTCTAGCCAAGGAACAAGCCAGAGGAAGTGATGCGGCTGCCCTGAAGGCGACCGAGGAGTTAAAAGCCGAACATGCTGCTCATCACCGAAGCGAAGATAAGATAGCCAAGATGGCTATTGAGCTGAAAGATGCTGCCGACCGCTATGAGCTCCTTGAAAAAGAAAACCAAGCGAAAGCGGCTGACCTGAAGAAGGCCTTGGAAGCAGCCAAGGAGACGCGCTCTAAAATCAGAGCTTCATGGGAGGAGCTTTGTCAAGCCGGAGATATCATGGCTGGGAAGCCCTTTTTGTTGCGGATGAAGTTCGGAGATCCGAAGTATGCCCCTCTGGATCAGTTGTGGAGTGCTGCAGACGCGTATGCGGACCTGGCGAAGAGTACTACCGATGCAACCAAGTTTTTCAAAGATCAGAAAGACCATGATGTGGAAAGGTTGTTCTGGTCGCAGTTTAGTTCGCCGACGCATCCGTTGCCGTTGAACGAAAGAATGGACGCATGGGCGAGCTCCATAGGTTGTCCGGGCTTGCTATGAGGTCTATCGTGGATCATCATTGGCCAAAGGGCCCAAGGTCGGATAGTTATTTTGGTTTAGTGCAACAATTCCTTGGCGCCGTGTCACAAATTAACGCCGCGAAGAGGTCGGCGTGCATAGAGGGTGCGCAGGTGGCTCTTGCCTGTGTGAAGACATACTGGGCAGGGATGGAAGCCACCGCTATCGCGACCCGGGGTCCGGTGGGGGGCCATGACCAGGCCGAGCACTTTTTTGAGGAAGTCCTAGAAGGCGCCTGTTTAATAGAGACTCAGTGCTCAAAGATTACCATGTTCGAGTGACATGTAACTCAATTGTAAAAACAATGTAATTTTAATTATGAAGCCTATGTTTATACTTCTGCCTGAAAGTGTTATAATGCCTCCTGTGCGGCCGTTTATGTATGTATATAACCTGAAAGGTAGCAGTCGTTGGCTTCATCCCCCAGCATATAATGCGGGGGTGTTTGTAGAAGCGCGTAATCACACTTGATCCAACGTCTTGGTCCATTAAGGAGGTGATAGCGCGACGAACCAGGAAATTGGACTATATAGCTGTAACACTTTCACTTAGCCATAGGAGTTTGGCAGTGGGGCTACAATATAGCCCCTGGTATTTCCGCGTTCATCCGAATACGGTGCACGTACGTACATGTCTGGGGAAACCGGTCCTTCGTTAAGGTGGAGGAATCCTAAAGATTCCGCTGGGTCATCGAGTGGTTGACCAGTCTCTCGCTATATCATGACAGTTAGTTTTCGGCTTTCTCTACTGAGGTGCTCATCCGGAATAACCAGGACACAATCGCAGTAGTTCTCCTTTGGCCACCTTAGCCGATAAAAAGGAATGTAAGGTAGCAAAACCTAGGAGCCAGGAAAACCCAACATTTGACCAAAAACATGATTTAGAGCTGATGCATATAAGGCCAAACTCATGACGCCGAACACTCCCTAAGGTATTCGAACTTCTACAACATATACTGGGCTGAGTAACACCCTCGATAATGAGCCCTGAATTTCTAGATACATGCATTTGTCTGGCGTGCCGAAACGCCAATAACGCCAGCATCCCTCCTGGTTGTGTTAAGTATTCGGAGGGTATGAAGCAACAAAAGACAGTAAAAAAGGTTTACACAGGGCCTTAATCTAAAAAGAAACCTCTGAGCGGGGCCCTGCTGCACGTCTGCGCTTGTGTCTCTGTTGTGCCGTATCCTAGAAGGGAGTAGCACGATGATCATTTGTAAAAGAGGAAAAACCCAGTTAAAAGAATCTGGTGTAATCGTGTGAAGAGTTGGTTATTCTTAATGAACCATAAAAATGCAATCTATTATTATAGTAATAGGGTCAAGCCGAACTATGAGCATCTTATATTTTTGCGAGTAGCCCCTAGCACCACCTATGGGGTATATCTATCAACCCAAGCTCGGGTTTACCTGAGCTATTATGTCTGGTGGGGCGCCGGATTCGCCTAACCATGTACGTGGTCCTGACGACCGACCGTTTATTTTGGTTGGAGGGGCCGCTCAATGTTCGGCTGCAAGAGCCGCCACATGTTCTTCCGCACGCAAGGAACACTCTATATTTCCACTAACAGTTATGACACCTCATGGATCGAGCATCTTGAGTTTACTTTAGGCGTAGTGCGGGATTGCGTTAAAGCGAGCAAAGGCCGCCCTTCCGAGCAGTGCATGATAGCCTCTTTGGAATGGAGCAATGTCGAAGGTTAACTCTTCACTTCTGAAATTGTCAGGAGAACCAAATATAACCTCTAGTACTAGAGAGCCCGTGCAGTGGGCCTTGGCACCTGGTATTACTCCTTTAATGGTAGTGTTACGTTGGGTGATTCTTGACGGGTCTATCCCCATTTTGCAGACAGTGTCCTGGTAAATCAGGTTAAGACTGCTACCGCCGTCCATAAGGACTCGGGTGAGATGGTATCCGTCGATTATTGGGTCGAGCACCAAGGCAGCCGATCCTCTGTGCTGGATACTAGTCGAATCATCCCTGCGATCAAAGGTAATCGGGCAGGCCGACCAGGGATTGAATTTGGGGGCGACGGGCTCTACAACATATACGTCTCGGAGTGCGCGTTTGCGCCTTCTCTTTGGAATGTGAACTGCATAAATCATGTTCACTGTTTTGACTTCTGGTGGGAATTTTTTCTGTCCCCCAGTGTTCGGGTGGCGAGGCTCATCCTCGTCTTCACTTGGCATCTCCCTCCCCTTGTGTTTGGCATTTAGCTTGCCGGCCTACTTGAAAACCCAGCACTCTCCGTGGGTGTGGTTTGCAGGTTTTTCGTGGGTGCCATGAATCTGACATAGCTTGTTTAGAATCTTATTAAGGCTGGATGGTCCATCTCGACTGCCTTTAAATGGCTTCTTACATTGACCGGGTCGAGAGCCCCTGAATTCGGCATTGACCGCCGAATTATCTGGGCTGTCGTCATTGTTTTGACGCTTGTTCTTGTTGCATCGCAGCTTCCCATTGCCATCCTTGACTTTGGATGTGCCTGGGTCACTGGTGCCGCTATGGGCCAGCCAGCTATCCTCGCCCACGCAAAAGTAGGTCATAAGGTTTGTTAGAGCTGCCATTGTCCTTGGCTTTTCTTGGCCGAGGTGTCTGGCGATCCATTCGTCTCGGATACTATGCTTGAAAGCCGCTAAGGCTTCAGCGTCCGGACAGTCGATGATTTGATTCTTCTTAGTGAGAAATTTGTTCCAAAGCTTACGGGCTAACTCTTCGTGTTGTTGGATTATGTGACTTAGATCATCTGCATCCGGAGGTCAGACATAGGTCCCTTGAAAATTGGCCCTGAAAGCATCCTCAAGTTCCTCCCAACTTCCAATTGAGTTTTCAGGAAGGCTTTTCAACCAATGCCTAGCTGGTCCTTTCAATTTGAGGGGCAAGTATTTAATGGCGTGGAGATCGTCTCCGCGACCCATGTGGATATGAAGGATAAAATCCTCGATCCAGACCCCAGGGTCTGTTGTTCTGTCATATGCCTCTATATTCATAGGTTTGAATCCCTCTGGAAATTCATGATCCAGCACCTCATCGGTGAAGCACAGGGGGTGCATGGCACCCCTGTACTTGGATGTGTCATGGTACACTGTCGACGGTTGTTGTGTTCGGTGTTGATTCCGAGCTGTTATTTGATCGATATGATCGTTTTGGTGGCTGTGATCCTGCGCCGGAGCCCGTTTTCTGGATCTGTAAATGGACCTGGCTACCCCGGCTTTTTTGTCCAGAAGCTCACGTAAATCGTGTGCTGACTTGTGGGCGGCACCATTAGCTGCCCTATCGCGTCCACAGGGTGGTCGGTCCGGCTGATCGGCCGTATTATTTTTCGTCGGAATGGGCTCTATGGCCTCATCGTCGAATTCGGGCAGTAGCTTGCGCTTTGGGTAGCTCTTTGGGTGGCGATCGTCGCCATATTTTTCTTCAGTGTCAAGCACTTTGTTCCATCTGTGGTTGAGCGTATCCTGCACGGCCTTAAGCCTTTGCTTCTACTTCTTCAAGCTCCTCGCAGTGGAAATAAGCCTTCGATGGAGGTTCTCTTGTTCCAAGTGTTTTTCCAGGATGTTGAGTGCATCGTCGTCCAGACTGTTCTCCTCTTCGGAGACGGGTTAATGAGTTTTACCCTCGGGATCATCGTCATCGGACATAGCATCCGGACTGTGTTCATCACTCCCTGGCTTATCCTGCTCCATCGCTGGGTCCGTGGGGTCATCATTTCCTTTGGAGCCAACCGGGGTGTTGTTTTTCTTGCGCTGTCATTGCTTCTTTTGCTGTGGCGGGATTTAGGGCGGCGCCTACGTCGTCGCTTTAGTTTCTACTCGAGGGGGTTATCCTCTGCTGCGTTCTTCCATTCCTCGCCGTTGTTTTCTTTGGGTGTATCCACCATATATACATCATATGATGAGGTGGCTGTCCAGCGCCCCGTGGGCGGTGGTTCCTGTTCATCTCCAGCATTGTCGTCCATACCGCCGATGTTTTCGGAGTCGAAATCAAGCATGTCGTTTAAGTCACCGAAAGTGGCTATTAAGTGGGTGGTGGGTGGGACACGAATTTCCTCATTGTCCGCTTCCCACTCAAGCCAGACATAGTTCGGACAGGAGTCTCCTGACAAGGAGAGAGACCTTAATGAATTTAGCACATCAGCCAGGGGTGAGTGGTGAAAGATATCCGCGGAGGTGAACTCCATGACCGGTGCCCACTCAGATTTGATAGGCACGGGCGTACGCGGTTCAGATCCTGTAGCCGGAGACGAGTTTGAGGGTCCGATGATTGCGGCCTCATAGGAGATGGGATCAGTGTTCGGCTCCAAGGCCGATGAGTGTCCGGCCTCTGAGGCGGGGTCCATCCACCCCTCCACGGATGGCACAATCTGCTCCGGATTGAGTCCCGGAGCAGCCGCATGTGCGATCCCCCGGATACTGTCCGATGGCAGATCTAAGTCATGCTCGTCAGGACTGTTCCGCGCACCTGACATAGGGTTGAATCCGTCAAAGATCAAGTCTCCATGGATGTCGGTAGTGTAGTTCAAGCTTCCAAACCTGACCTGATGGCCAGGGGCGTAGTTGTCGATCTGCTCCAGGTGGCCAAGCGAGTTGGCCTGCAGTACAAAGCCGCCGAATACGAAGATCTGTCCGGGGAGGAAAACCTCCCACTGGACCGCGTCGCTGAAGATGATTGAAGGGGCCATCTAGCCTTATCGCGATGGCACAGTGGAACTCTCAATGAAAGCACCAATGTCAATGTCAAAACCGGCGGATCTCGGGTAGGGGGTCCCGAACTATGCGTCTAAGGCTAATGGTAACAGGAGGCGATGGACACGATGTTTACCTAGGTTCGGGCCCTCTCGATGGAGGTAATACCCTACTTCCTGCTTGATTGATCTTGATGATATGAGTATTACAAGAGTTGATCTACCACGAGATCGTAGAGGCTAAACCCTAGAAGCTAGCCTATCATATGATTGTT
Source organism: Triticum dicoccoides (assembly GCF_002162155.2). Taxonomy (NCBI): domain Eukaryota; kingdom Viridiplantae; phylum Streptophyta; class Magnoliopsida; order Poales; family Poaceae; genus Triticum; species Triticum dicoccoides. The sequence goes on along the minus strand of NC_041385.1, from coordinate 166,140,004 downwards.
GTTGTCCTACGGACTAAAACCCTCCGGTTTATATAGACACCGGAGGGGGCTAGGGTTACACGGAGTCGGTTACAGAGAAGGCGATCTACATATCCGAATCGCCAGGCTTGCCTTCCACGCCAAGGAGAGTCCCATCAGGACACGGGACGAAGTCTTCAATCTTGTATCTTCATAGTCCAATAGTCTGGCCAAAGTATATAGTCCGGCTGTTCGAATACCCCCTAATCCAGGACTCCCTCAGCGACCCATAGAGAATAAATGGTTCTTCAAGAAGAAGACTGACACTGATGGTAATGTTACTGTCTATAAAGCTCGACTTGTCGCAAAAGGTTTTCGACAAGTTCAAGGGGTTGACTACATGAGGATTTCTCAACCATAGCGATGCTTAAGTCCATCCGAATCATGTTAGCAATTGCCACATTTTGGGAAATCTGGCAAATGGATGTCAAAACTGCATTCCCTAAATGGATATCTCTAAGAAGAGTTGTATATGATGCAACCAGAAGGTTTTGCCGATCCTAAAGGTGCTAACAAAGTACGCAAGCTCCTGTGATCCATTTATGGACTGGCACTGGTACGCGTCGATGCTATACAAACGGTTTTTAACCCCTTTCCGCGATGGCGTTCAGAACCGTCGCCTAGTGAGTGTGGGTGATAGGGGGGTCCTTCCCACATGACCCAGAAACTGTCAGGGATATGCCGTCCTAGCACACGAGCTTGGTAAAATGAGGTCATGTGCGACCGGCGAGCGAGCAAATACGATTATACGTATAGTAGTGCTAAAAAATACAATTATACAAGCGAAATCGTTTCTGGTCGTAAGTACATCCCACACAGTCAGTCCCCACTAAACGTTTCCGTTCGTATATACATCCTACATAGTCGCTGCAAGGAAAACGTTTCCGTTCGTAGGTACATCACACACAATTTCCCTGTTAAATCGTTTGTGATAGAGTTCCCATTGCACACAATATTCATAATTTTATCGTTTGCGTTATTGAATACATCACACACGGTGCATAGAAGAAACTGTGTGGCAATGGCTATCCATCACACACAGCTTTTATGCAGTAAACGTTTGCACAAGGTGACCTAACGCAAACAATTTTGAAGAGAATGTTGTGTGTGATTGTTCATCGATCCAACACGGTCTATTCGTAGAAACTGTGTGCGTTGCCTTAGGTCATCGCCCATGGTATTTTCTCAATAACCGTTTGCAATAGCAAAAACCAATTAGCAGGCTAATTCGCCATTAGCAAGATAATTTCCCCATTAATAATAATCCATTTATTAATCTAATTGACATTCATATTAAACACATAATATATTTCATTCCCATGTTAAGGAAGCAGGATTTCATAAGCACTCAGCTACCCCATTACACAACTGCACCAGCGCCAAATTTCACATGCAACATCTACAACCTTTCGAAATTAGCATCATAGACGGTACATAGACAAATGCATCTCATCGGGAAAACTGCTGAAGCGAAAGGCGAATATTGAGCCTTCATTGATGTTGAAGGTCTTTGCAACTTTAGGCCAGTGCCTGTGGATGATTGACCGTCCATCCTTCGTCCTCTTTAGGAACACTTCAATATTGAACCATGGGTGTTGTATGAATACCTTCCTTGCCTCCTGACCATACAGGTGGTTTGAGGGGTAATCATCAGTGAACTGTTTTGGAAAGGCCTGAAAACAAGGATGTGCATAAATATCTTCTCTATATTGGAAATAGGACAAAGGAATAAAAAAGACAAGGTATAATAGTTAGTACCATCTTATAGTGAACTGATGTCTTCGTCATTGTGCAGACAAAGATCTTGTTGTTTTTTGTCGCTAATTTCTTTATCCTAATAATCTTTCTGAGTTTCTTAACTTGACTGATATTCATGGACAACTCATTTCCCTACATGCAAAACGGGTCGAACAGTGGGTCAAAACCTCTAACAGCAGGACCTACATGTGCAAGATCAAATTGTTTAAAACCTAAGTATTAGAATGGTTCCTACAATTGCACAATAATGTGCTATTAGACAAAGGACCATGCATGTGCAAACCTCAATTGTAAACCTCAGTGCTTCCCATTACTTCCCTGCAACACATATAAGGTAGTTAGTGATCAGGTTAAGTGAGGGTCCGCATGCTATTAGTAAAATATGTTGATGAAAAATAAGCACATTGCAGATTCATCAGATTAATTCAAGCCACATGGAAAACCCATTTATCCAAACCAAGCATCATTAAGTACTAGGAAATATAGCAATTGTATATGTTTCCCATGTATTAAGTGCAGTCAAATTCGATTATTCCTCACATGCACAACAATACAAATTCTACCCACGACAATTGGACATTGCATTGTAGAATTGAACCAAGCGGTTAACTAAACACCACAACAAATGAACCAAACATTAACTGAGCACCACATTGCACAATATAACATACTCCTAAAAAAATCAGACAGTTAACCAAACCAAGCATGCTTAACAACTTGGAAATATAGCAATTGTATTTGTTTCTCAGGTATTTAGTATAGCCAAATTCGATTTATTTCTCACATGGTATACAATAACAGAAAGCACCCCCAACAATTGAATATCGCATTGCAGAATGGAACCAAACAGTTAACTAAACACCACAACAAATGAACCAAATGTTAACTGAGCACCACATTGTACAATGTATAACATACTAGAAGATAAAACAGTTGACCAAACCAAGTGTCGGTGTCAAAACCGGCGGATCTCGGATAGGGGGTCCCAAACTATGCGTCTAGGCGGATGGTAACAGGAGACAAGGGACACAATGTTTTACCCAGGTTCGGGCCCTCTTGATGGAGGTAAAACTCTACGTCCTGCTTGATTAATATTGATGATGTGTGTTACAAGAGTAGATCTACCACGAGATCAAGGAGGCTAAACCCTAGAAGCTAGCCTATGGTATGATTGTTGTTCGTCCTACGGACTAAAGCCATTCGGTTTATATAGACACCGGAGAGGGATAGGGTTACACAGAGTCGGTTACAATGGTAGGAGATCTACATATCCGTATCGCCAAGCTTGCCTTCGACGCCAAGGAAAGTCCCATCCGGACACGGGACGAAGTCTTCAATCTTGTATCTTCATAGTCTTGGAGTCCGGCCGATCATGATAGTTCGGCTATCCGGACACCCCCTAGTCCGGAACTCGCTCAGTAGCCCCTGAACCAGGCTTCAATGATGACGAGTCCGGCGCGCATGTTGTCTTCGGCATTGCAAGGCGGGTTCTTCCTCCGAATAATTTATAGAAGATTGTGAACACCAGGATAGTGTCCGGCTCTGCAAAAATAAATTCCACGTACCACCGTAGAGAGAATAATATTACACAAGTTCAATCTGCTGATGTATTTTGTGGCGTGATGTCACACCATTACCAAGCCTTTACTCGAATTGTTTTTATTGTATCAGCTCAGCGCGTTTAACGAGGCGGTTTCCTTGGCACGTCTTGTCGAAGCAGAGATCGTGTTCCCCTCATTCCGGGATTCCCATCAATACAGACGTGGGTAACCCAACCGCGCCCGTTGCCACGCCCCCTCCATCGAAGGCGGGTTCCAAACGGTCACAGGGACGGCTCTTGGTATTCTTCCTCTTTATAATGAGACCAAGGCCCGTTCTTTTCCTTCAATCCTCTATCGAATCCGCCCCTCGCCCCGAGTTCCAACACCCAGGGCTCCATATTCGGGTACCTTCGATCGTCGACAATGTCCGGCCCCGACCTACGAGGCCGGTGGATGCCCTCCTCCGTCACGGAAGAGGACGTGCTAAAGCTAAGAGACGCCAGGTACTTAACCTACGAGATTTCGCATAGGCTGCCTGTCCGAGGGCAAGTTATTCCTACTCCCGAGCTTGGCGAGAGCGTCGTGTTCGTGTCTCACCTCCGTCGGGGTTTAGGCTTCCCGACGGATCCCTTCGTGAGGGGGCTCATGTTTTACTATGGGCTGGAATTCCATGACTTGGCTCCGGAGTTCATCCTCCACATCTCATCATTCATTGTCGTCTGCGAAGCCTTCCTCCGCACTATCCCTCACTTCGACTTGTGGCTCAAAACCTTCAACTTGGAGCCGAAGATGATTGAGGGGCGTCAGGCAGAGTGCGGCGGGGCGGTTATAAGCAAGAGGGCCAATGCTCCATGGCCCGAGGGCTCTTTTCAGGAGGAGCTCCGCTTGTGGCAACAGGAGTGGTTCTATATCGCCGCTCCCAGGGGCAGCAGGCAGAGGCCGCCGCCCGTCTTTCGCTCGGGCCCTCCACAACAGTTGACGTCATGGGTCAACAAGGGGCGTGACTGGGGGGCGTCCAAAGATGTACCCCTGTTGCAGGACCGGATTCGAGGCCTCCAAGAAAGGGAGATCAATCTAGTCGCAGTGGTACAGGTTATGCTGATCCGGCACCTACTGCCCTGCAAACGTCGCCCCCTCCGCCTGTGGGAATTTAATCCGGAGGGTCCACGAGCTCTTCAACACTTCATGGGTTTGACACCCGCGGAGATGTACAAACTGTTCTTCAGATTGCAAGAGATGCGTCCGAAATTGACCGAGGATGCTGGCCTAAGCTGCAATCGCCCGGATACTCAAGTAAGTAGCCCTGTGTCCGGACACATCGTCCATTCATTTACTGTGGGTTTGCCTTTTAACCAGCTATCCCTTGGACAGGAGTGGATAGCGCAAGCAAAACTGATACGATGTCCGGCCCCCCTCCCTGAGACCACGCAGGATCCCGTGTTAATCAAAATGTTAGAGGTTGCACCTTCGGAGGAGGGCGAAGAAGGGCACAGGGGAACTACCACCTCAGACACGGAGGCTTTCAGTAAGGGAGGAATCGAGAGTCCCTCCTTCCAGGGGGAGAAGAGGACCGCTTCCGAAGCCCGGAGGCCAAGGCCTCAAAGCGGGGAAAGAAATCTGTATCGGAAGGTCCTGTGCCGGGAAGAACCCCGGCCGTACTGTCTCCTCGGAGGAATCAGCCCTCTAGCGAGCCGTAAGTAAAAAGGGGGAATTTTGTAATAGTGGACATCCCTGTTTAATTTCTAAGGGTAACCGAAGTTTTCACCTTGTAGTTCGGATCTCAGCCCATCTCAGCCCAACTCATCGTCGAGAGACTTTCGTCCAGAGATGATGGAGAGCGAAACGCCTCCATCTGCCGCCCCGTCATGCAGGGCGGGCGACCCTGAGGTGTAGTCACGGAGGGCCTCCCCGAGTCCGGCGGGGCCGGAGAGTTCGACACCCATTGGAGTACGGTCGGTGGAGCTGCAGGATTTGCTCAGGAGGGCGTCTATCTCAGAAGATCACTGCACATTAATGGGTAGGGTGATTGAGAGGATCTCGTCCGCCGAAAGCGGGTTGTATGAGGCCGTCGGAAGTTTGCTGACGGGGTTTGAGGTACGCAAAAATGACATACCTTTTGATAGTTTTGCACATGAAGTGCGCCCTGTATAGATAGTAGCCCCTGAGACTTGGTATGCTGTCGAAAGCGACAGCATGCCGAGGATCATGATCTCAGTTATAGATTGTCGCCTTTCCTATGCAGGTGGCGGAACGTTCGGTGGCCAGCCGAACTGATGGATTTTCCGAGCTGAAGAGGCAACTCGACGTTGCGGATGCGGACATCTCGCTGGTCAATAAACGACTTGATGAGTCACAAGGTATGTGGTTGCTCTGCGGTCGCCTAGTAAGGGAGCTGACGCCCATTCCTTACAATTTGTATGCTTGATGCAGATAGTGCTGCTGCTGTGGAAGGCCTTCGAGCAGAACTTGCTTGGGCCAAGGAGCAAGCCAGAAAAAGCGAGGCGGCTTCCTCGAAGGTAGTGGAAGAGCTAGAAGCCGAGAAGGCTGCTCACTGCTGAAGCAGGGAGGAAATGACCGGAATGGCCGCGAAATTAAAAGTTGCTACCGACCGCTAGGTGGTTCTTGAAAGAGAACGCCGAGCGGAACAAGAGGACCTGAAGAAGGCCGACGCCGAAGCCAAGGATGCCCGTAGTGCGATGCGGGCTATGAAGGAGGAACTGCGTCAGGTCGGAGACATTGTGGCTGGAAAGCCCTTTATGCTGCGTAGGAAGTTCACGGATCCGAAGTATGCTCAGCTGGGCCGATTGTACGGTGCGGAGGATCCTTATCTGGACTTGGCGGCGAGTGCGGCGGACGCAATCGTGCACTTTTGAAGCTAGAAGGATCACGAAATGGAAGAGCTTTTCTGGTCTCAATTCCATAGTCCGGAGCGTCCACTTCCGTTGAGTGATCGGCTGGTTGAGTGGGCTGAGCTGAATAGATTGTCCAGACTTGCCATGACGGATGTGGTCGCTCATCTGTGGCCGAAAAGGCCCAAGCCGAAGAGTTATTTTGGCTTGTTGCAGCAATTCCTTGGGGCGGTGCCGCGTATTGGGGAGATGAAGCGGTCGGCATGCATAGAAGGTGCATGGATGGCTCTCGCCCGTGGTAAGACATACTGGGCAGAGATGGATGCCACTGCTGTTGCATCCCGGGGTTCGTACAAAAGCCGATTCCCCACCGAGCACTATTTTGAGGAAGTCCTGCAGGGCGCTCATTTAATAGAGTCGCAGTGCTCGAAAGATGTTATGTTTGAATGACATGTATGATTTCTGAGATCATGTTTATAATGCAATAGCTTTTTATACTTGTGTGTTCAAGTATTAAACTATCTCCTGTGCGGCCGTATATGTATGTATAATCTGAAAGATGGCAGTCTTTGGCTTCAGCCCCCACGCACATGGTGCGGGGGTGTTTGCTAAAAGAAAAGCGGCTTTTCACACTTAATCCAACGTCTTGGTCCTTTTAAGGAGGTGATAGCGTAGCAAACTAGTCAACCAGACTATAATGCTTTATCACTTTCACTTAGCCATAGGAGCTCGAATGTGGGGCTAGGTGGCACCGCTCTTCCCCGAACTCGGGGCGCGTATGTGCCTGACCGGGAAGCGGTCCTTCGTCAAAGCGGAGGAATTCTAAACATTCCAATGGTCGATCGAGTGGTTGACCAGTCTCTCGCTATATCATCACAGTCAGTTTTTGGCTTTCTCTACTGAGGTGCTCGCCCGGCCGAACCGGGGCACAATCGCAGTAGTTATCCTGGTGCCGCGTTAGCCGATGATGCGGAACGTAAGGCAGCAAAACACAGGAGCCGGGCAAACCCAACATTTGACCAAAGACATGATTCGAAGCTGATGCATATAAGGCCTAACTCGAGACGCCGAACACTCCCTGAGGTGTTCGGTCTTTATGATACCGAGCAGAACAATGCCCTAAGCCCCTTGTGTCCAGGTACAGGCGGAAACTTCTGACGCGGCCGATGCCAAAACGCCAGCCTCCTCCTCGGCTATGGTGGGAAACCGGGGGATGTGTATCAACAAGAGACAGTAAGAATGGTTTACGCAGGGTCTTAATCTGAAAAGAATCCTTGCAACGGGTCTCTGCTACACGTCTGCGCCTGTGTCTCCGTTGTGCTGTATCCTGGACGCGTGTAGCACGTGCTTCATCTGTAAAAGAGAAAGACTTAGTTTCCGAGAAATATCGTGCTGAAGTTGTATTAAAATAGAATAAAATGAAGAAAGTTGAGCTTTATTGGCTCTCATCATTTATACACGCGGCCCCTTATAAAGGGGATATGCGGCTGGGAAGCCCCTTGTTTAGTTACGCCGGACTCGCCTAACCATGTCCGAGGTCTGAATGACCTATTTTTAGGGGCTTTGACCCACAAGGTCTGATTAGTGTGTGGCTGTCAAGGCAGTCTCACGTTCTCCGTGGTCGAGGAACACTCGGAGTTACTTTTTAATGAAGTTATGCCACGTTGACCGGGCATTTTTAAGCGTAAAAACGCGTAATGTGGTATTGCATTAGGGCTGGCGAAAGCTGCGCGCCCTAGTAGTGCTTAAGGGCTACTGTTTGAATGGGGTGATAGAGAGTGAGCTTTTCGTGACGGAGATTGTCGGATGAACCGAACACAACCTCTAGTGGTACAGAGCCTGTATAATTGGCTTAAAGGCCTGGCATCACTCCTTTGAAGGAAGTGCTGCTATGGCGAATTTTGGTAGGGTCTATCCCCATTCCGCGGGCGGTGTCCTGGTATTGCAGGTGCCATGCTGTCTTTTCGTGTTATCACATGAAGTGAGTTCACTGTTTTGACTTCTAGTGGGAAAGTCTTCTGTTTTCCAGAGTGCTGCTTTTGGGTTTCGTCACTTTCGCTTGGTGTGTCGAGCCTCTTGTGTTCGGCGTTAAGTCGGCCGGACTGTTTGAAGACCCAACAATCTCTGTGGGTATGGTTTGCAGGCTTCCTGGAGGTACCATATATTTGACATAGTCTATCCAGAATCTTGTTTAGGTTGGATAGCTCATCACTGTTGTCCTTGAGGGGCAGTGTTTTGTTGTTCGGCCGAGAGCTTTTGAATCCGGCGTTGACCACCGTACTATTCGGGCCATTTTCCTTATTCCGGCGCTGATCTTTTCTGCATCGTGATTTCCTATTTCCATCCCTGACTTTGGATGTACTCGGGTCGCTGGTGCTGCATCTATCCAGCCAGCTGTCTTCCCCCGCGCAAAAGCGGGTCATGAGGCTTGTTAGTGCGGCCATTGTTCTTGGTTTTTCCTGGCCGAGGTGTCTGGCAAGCCATTCGTCTCGGACGTTGTGTTTAAAGGCTGCTAAGGCTTCAGCGTCCGGACAGTCGACTATTTGATTCTTTTTAGTGAGGAACATGTTCCAGAATTTGCGTGCTGACTCTCCGGGCTGTTGAGTTATGTGACTTAAATCGTCTGCATACGGAGGGCGGACATAGGTCCCCTGAAAATTTGCTCGAAACGCATCCTCAAGCTCTTCCCAACTTCCAATGGTATTTTCTGCGAGGCTTTTAAGCCAATGCTGAGCTGGCCCTTTGAGCTTGAGGGGTAGGTATTTTATGGCATGGAGATCGTCTCCTCTGGCCATATGTATGTGTAGGATGTAATCCTCAATCCAGACTCCGGGGTCTGTTGTTCCGTCATATGCCTCTATGTTTACGGGTTTGAATCCCGCTGGAAATCCATGATCCAGTACCTCGTCGGTGAAACATAGTGGGTGTGCGGCGCCCCTGTATTTGGGTGTGCCATTGTCTTCAAATGCTCGGCGGGTTATGTTGCTTCCTGGAGTCTTCTTTTTTGGCCCATAAATAGATCTGACTGGGTCGTCCTTTTTCCGAGGATCTTTATGCTGATCGTGTGCCGGCTTATGTGCGGCGCCCCTTGTTGCTCTTGGCCTGTCATCTGGTCGACTATCCGGCCAGGCGGCTTCTTTCTTTTTTGACTGCGGGGGCTCTAAGGCCTCCTCGTCAAATTGGGGCAACAGCTTGCGCTTCGGGTAGCTCTTTGTCTGGTGACTAGCGCCATGTTTATCTGCGGTGTTGAGTACTTTGCTCCATCTCATTCTGAGTGCGTCCGCCGCTGTTTTGAGCTTCTGCTTTTGTTTCTTCAAACTTCTTGCAATGGCGACGAGCCTTTTATGAAGGTTCGTATGCTCTGGTGTTGTGAGATCATCTTCGCCGGGGATGGGTTGCCTGTCCAGTTCATCATGTCCGGCTGGCTGCTTGGTGGCATGTGCGTCTTTCACTGCTTCGTCCTGCTCTAGGGCCGGGTCCGTATGGGTGCCGTTTTTATCGAGGCCGGTCTTCGGGCGGCGCTTGCGTCGCAGTTTTAGTTGTTTGTTGGGGGAGTTGTCCTTCGCCACGTCCTGTTTTTCCTTGTTATCACTTCCTTTTGGTGTATCCACCATGTATACGTCGTGAGTTGGGGTGCCTTTCTCGTGCCCGGTAGGCGCTGGTTCTTGGTCGTCTCCGGCATCGTCGTCCATACCGTCGATGTCTTCGGAGTCATAGTTTAGCATGTCGGTTAGATCGTCGACAGTGGCTACCAATTGGGTGGTGGGTGGGCTTTGAATTTCTTCATCGTCCGCATCCCAACTGTCCTGGCCGTAGTCCAGCCAGGGCTCTCCTGATAACGAGAGATACCTTAGAGAACTCAAGATGTCGCCGAAAGGTGAGCGTTGAAAGATGTCCGCTGCGGTGAACTCCATGATCGGTGCCCAATCGGATTCAATCGGAGGGGGCGCGGGAGGTTCGGAGTCCGGCACCTCGGAGTCACGAGCTTTATGAGGGACAAAGTCAGTGTTCGGCTCTATCGCCATAGAGGTTGCAGCCCCCGAGGTGGTGTCTAGCCATCCGTCCTCGATCTGCGCAGCCGGCTCCGAGTTGAAGATCGGAGCGGGTTCGAGTGCGGCCTCCAGGGTACTGTCCGGCTGTAATGTTGGAAATATGCCCTAGAGGCAATAATAAAAGTATTATTATATTTCATTGTTCATGATAATTGTCTTTTATTCATGCAATAACTGTATTATCCGGAAATCGTAATACACGTATGAATACTTAGACCACACAATGTCCCTGGTAAGCCTCTAGTTGACCAGCTCGTTGTGATCAACAGATAGTCATGGTTTCCTGACTATGGACATTGGATGTCGTTGATAACGGGATCACATCATTAGGAGAATGATGTGATGGACAAGACCCAATCCTAAGCATAGCATAAAAGATCGTGTAGTTCGTTTTGCTAGAGCTTTGCAAGTGTCAAGTATCTCTTCCTTCGACCATGAGATCGTGTAACTCCCGGATACCGTAAGAGTGCCTTGGGTGTACCAAACGTCACAACGTAACTGGGTGACTATAAAGGTGCATTACAGGTATCTCCGAAAGTAGCTGTTGGGTTGACACGGATCGAGACTGGGATTTGTCACTCCGTATGACGGAGAGGTATCTCTGGGCCCACTCGGTAATGCATCATCATATTGAGCTCAATGTGACCAAGGTGTTGGACACGGGATCATGCATTACAGTACGAGTAAAGTGACTTGCCGGTAACGAGACTGAACAAGGTATTGGGATACCGACGATCGAGTCTCGGGCAAGTAACGTACCGATTGACAAAGGGAATTGCATACAGGGTTTGATCGAATCCTCGACATAGTGGTTCATCCGATGACAACATCGAGGAGCATGTGGGAGCCATCATGGGTATCCAGATCCCGCTGATGGTTATTGACTGAGAGAGTCTCGGTCATGTCTGCATGTCTCCCGAACCCGTAGGGTCTACACACTTAAGGTTCAGTTACGCTAGGGTTACAGGGATATGTATATGCAGTAACCCGAATGTTGTTCGGAGTCCCGGATGAGATCCCGGACGTCACGAGGAGTTCCGGAATGGTCCGGAGGTAAAGATTTATATATGGGAAGTCCTGTTTCGGGCATCGGGACAAGTTTCGGGGTTATCGGTATTGTACCGGGACCACCGGAAGGGTCCCGGGGGTCCACCGGGTGGGTCCACCTGTCCCGGGGGGCCACATGGGCTGTAGGGGGGTGCGCCTTGGCCTAATGGGCCAAGGGCACCAGCCCCACATAGGCCCATGCGCCTAGGGTTTAAGGGGGCAAGAGTCCTAGGAGGGTAAGGCACCTCCTAGGTGCCTTGGGGGGAGGGAAAACCCCCCTTGGCCGCCGCACCCCCTAGGAGATTGGATCTCCTAGGGCCGGCCACCCCCCCTTGGCACCCCTATATATAGTGGGGGAGAGGAGGGACTTCATACCTGAACGCCCTGGCCTTTGGTTGCCTCCTTCTCCCTCCCCAACACCTCCTCCACCTCCATAGTGCTTAGCGAAGCTCTGCCGGAGTACTGCAGCTCCATCAACACCACGCCGTCGTGCTGCTGCTGGTGCTATCTCCCTCAACCTCTCCTCCCTTCCTTGCTGGATCAAGAAGGAGGAGACGTGGCTGTTCCGTACGTGTGTTGAACGCGGAGGTGCCGTCCGTTTGGCGCTGGTCATCGGTGATTTGGATCACGTCGAGTACGACTACATCATCACCTTGCAAGCTTCCGCACGCGATCTACAAGTGGTATGTAGATGCAAACTCTCTCCCTAGACTCGTTGCTTAGATGAACTCATAGATGGATCTTGGTGAAACCGTAGGAAAATTTTTAATTTTCTGCAACGTTCCCCAACAGTGGCATCATGAGCTAGGTCTATGCGTAGTTATCTTTGCACGAGTAGAACACAACTTTGTTGTGGGCGTGGATTTTGTCATCTTACTTGCCTCTACTAGTCTTTTCTTGCTCAACGGTATTGTGGGATGAAGCGGCCCGGACCAACCTTACACGTACGCTTACGTGAGACCGGTTCCACCGATTGACATGCACTAGTTGCATAAGGTGGCTGGCGGGTGTCTGTCTCTCCCACCTTAGTTGGAGCGGAATCGATGAACAGGGCCCTTATGAAGGGTAAATAGAAGTTGACAAAATCACGTTGTGGTGATTCGTAGGTAAGAAAACGTTCTTGCTAGAACCCAATTGCAGCCACGTAAAAGATGCAACAACAATTAGAGGACGTCTAACTTGTTTTTGCAGCGATTGATCATGTGATGTGATATGGCCAGAAGTTTTGATGAATGATGAATTGTGATGTATGAGATCATGTTCTTTGTAATAGGATTCACGACTTGCATGTCGATGAGTATGACAACCGGCAGGAGCCATAGGAGTTGTCATTATTTTTTGTATGACCTGCGTGTCATTGAATAACGCCATGTAAACTACTTTACTTTATTGCTAAACATTAGTCATAGAAGTAGAAGTAGTCGTTGGCGTGACAACTTCATGAAGACACGATGATGGAGATCATGATGATGGAGATCATGGTGTCAAGCCGGTGACAAGATGATCATGGAGCCCCGAAGATGAAGATCAATGGAGCTATATGATATTGGCCATATCATGTCACAACTATATAATTGCATGTGATGTTTATTATGTATTATGCATCTTGTTTACTTAGGACGATGGTAGTAAATAAGATGATCCCTTATAAAATTTCAAGAAGTGTTCTCCCCTAACTATGCACCGTTGCTACAGTTCGTCGTTTCTAAGCACCACGTGATGATCGGGTGTGATGGATTCTTACGTTCACATACAACGGGTGTAAGACAGTTTTACACAGCGAAAACACTTAGGGTTAACTTGACGAGCCTAGCATGTGCAGACATGGCCTCGGAACACGGAGACCGAAAGGTCGAACACGAGTCGTATGGAAGATACGATCAACATGAAAATGTTCACCGACGATGACTAGTCCGTCTCACGTGATGATCGGACACGGACTAGTCGACTCGGATCGTGTAACACTTAGATGACTAAAGGGATGTCTAATCTAAGTGGGAGTTCATAATTTGATTAGAACTTTATTATCATGAACTTAGTCTAAAACCTTTGCAAATATGTCTTGTAGATCAATGGCCAACGCTAATGTCAACATGAACTTCAACGCGTTCCTAGAGAAAACCAAGATGAAAGATGATGGCAGCAACTATACGGACTGGGTCCGGAACCTGAGGATCATCCTCATAGCTGCCAGGAAATAATATGTCCTAGAAGGACCGCTAGGTGACGCTCCCGTCCCAGAGAACCAAGACATTATGAATGCTTGGCAGTCTCGCGCTGATGATTACTCCCTCGTTCAGTGCGGCATGCTTTACAGCTTAGAACCGGGGCTCCAAAAGCGTTTTGAGCATCACGGAGCATATGAGATGTTCGAAGAGCTGAAACTAGTTTTTCAAGCTCATGCCCGGGTCGAGAGATATGATGTCTCCGACAAGTTCTACAGTTGTAAGATGGAGGAGAACAGTTCTGTCAGTGAGCACATCCTGAAGATGTCTGGGTTGCACAACCGTATGACCCAGCTGAACATTAACCTCCCAGATGAGGCGGTCATTGACAGAATCCTCCAGTCGCTCCCACCAAGCTACAAGAGCTTTGTGATGAACTACAACATGCAGGGAATGGAAAATACCATTCCTGAAGTGTTCTCGATGCTGAAGTCAGCAGAGGCTGAAATCAAGAAAGAACATCAAGTGTTGATGGTCAATAAGACCACTAAGTTCAAGAAGGGCAAGGGTAAGAAGAACTTCAAGAAGGACGGCAAAGATGTTGCCGCGCCTGGTAAGCCAGTTACCGGGAAGAAGTCAAAGAATGGACCCAAGCCTGAGACTGAGTGCTTTTATTGCAAGGGGAAGGGTCACTGGAAGCGGAACTGCCCCAAATACTTAGCGGATAAGAAGGCCGGCAACACCAAAGGTATATTTGATATACATGTGATTGATGTGTACCTTACCAGTACTCGTAGTAACTCCTGGGTATTTGATACCGGTGCCGTTGCTCATATTTGTAACTCACAGCAGGAGCTGCGGAATAAACAGAGACTGGCGAAGGACGAGGTGACGATGCGCGTCGGGAATGGTTCCAGAGTCCATGTGATCGCCGTCGGCACGCTGCCTCTACATTTACCTACGGGATTAGTTTTGAACCTTAATAATTGTTATTTAGTGCCAAGTTTGAGCATGAACATTGTATCTGGATCTCGTTTAATACGAGATGGCTACTCATTTAAGTCTGAGAATAATGGTTGTTCGATTTATATGAGAGATATGTTTTATGGTCATGCTCCGATGGTCAATGGTTTATTCTTAATGAATCTCGAGCGTAATATTACACATGTTCATAGTGTAGATGCCAAAAGATTTAAAGTTGATAACGATAGTCCCACATACTTGTGGCACTGCCGCCTTGGTCACATTGGTGTCAAGCGCATGAAGAAGCTCCATGCCGATGGACTTTTAGAGTCTCTTGATTATGAATCGTTTGACACGTGCGAACCATGCCTCTTAGGCAAAATGACCAAGACTCCGTTCTCCGGAACAATGGAGCGAGCAACCAACTTGTTGGAAATCATACATACCGATGTGTGCGGTCCAATGAGCGTTGAGGCTCGCGGAGGATATCGTTATGTTCTTATCCTCACAGATGACTTGAGTAGATATGGGTATGTCTACTTAATGAAACACAAGTCTGAGACCTTTGAAAAGTTCAAGGAATTTCAGAATGAGGTGGAGAATCAACGTGACCGAAAGATAAAATTCTTACGATCAGATCGTGGAGGAGAATACTTAAGTCACGAATTTGGTACACACTTAAAGAAATGTGGAATCGTTTCACAGCTCACGCCGCCTGGAACACCTCAGCGAAACGGTGTGTCCGAACGTCGTAATCGCACTCTATTGGATATGGTGCGGTCTATGATGTCTCTTACCGATTTACCGCTATCATTTTGGGGATACGCTCTAGAGACAGCTACATTCACTTTAAATAGGGCACCGTCTAAATCCGTTGAGACGACACCGTATGAATTAT
The DNA here is from genome assembly GCF_002162155.2 of Triticum dicoccoides. Taxonomy (NCBI): domain Eukaryota; kingdom Viridiplantae; phylum Streptophyta; class Magnoliopsida; order Poales; family Poaceae; genus Triticum; species Triticum dicoccoides. The sequence goes on along the minus strand of NC_041385.1, from coordinate 166,124,713 downwards.
GGTTTGGAAAGAAACCTAAGTTGTCGTTTCTAAAAGTTTGGGGATGCGAAGCTTATGTCAAGAAACTTCAACCTGAAAAGCTCGAACCCAAGTCGGAAAAATGCGTATTCATAGGATACCCTAAGGAAACTATAGGGTATACCTTCTACTTAAGATCCGAAGGCAAGATCTTTGTTGCCAAGAACGGATGCTTTCTGGAAAAAGAGTTTCTCTCGAAAGAAGTAAGCGGGAGGAAAGTAGAACTCGATGAAGTACTACCTCTTGAGCGGGATAGTGACGCAGCACAGGAAACCGTTCCTGTGATGCCCACACCAACTGAACAGGAAAACCATGATAATGATCAAAGTACTTCGGATCAAGTTACTGCTGAACTTCGTAGGTCCACAAGGACACGTTCCGCACCAGAGTGGTACGGCAACCCTGTCCTGGAAATCATGTTGTTAGACAACAATGAACCTTCGAACTATGAAGAAGCAATGGCGGGCCCGGATTCCAACAAATGGCTTGAAGCCATGAAATCCGAGATAGAATCCATGTATGAAAACAAAGTATGGACTTTGACAGACTTGCCCGATGATCGGCGAGCGATAGAAAACAAATGGATCTTTAAGAAGAAGACGGACGCGGATGGTAATGTTACCATCTATAAAGCTCGACTTGTCGCTAAGGGTTATCGACAGGTTCAAGGGATTGACTACGATGAGACATTCTCTCCCGTAGCGAAGCTAAAGTCCGTCCAAATCATGATAGCAATTGCCGCATAGTATGATTATGAGATATGGCAGATGGACGTCAAAACAGCATTCCTTAACGGGCATCTTAAGGAAGAACTGTATATGATGCAGCCGGAAGGTTTTGTCGATCCTCGGAACGCTAACAAAGTATGCAAGCTCCAGCGATCCATTTATGGACTGGTGCAAGCATCTCGGAGTTGGAACATTCACTTTGATGAGATGATCAGCGTTTGGGTTTATGCAGACTTATGGAGAAGCCTGCGTTTACAAGAAAGTGAGTGGGAGCTCTGTAGCATTTCTCATATTATATGTAGATGACATACTCCTGATGGGAAATAATATAGAATTTCTGGACAGCATTAAAGCCTACTTGAATAAGTGTTTTTCAATGAAGGACCTTGGAGAAGCTGCTTATATATTAGGCATCAAGATCTATAGAGATAGATCGAGACGCCTCATAGGTCTTTCACAAAGCACATACCTTGATAAGATTTTGAAGAGATTCAGAATGGATCAGTCCAAGAAGGGGTTCTTGCCTATGTTACAAGGTATGAGACTGAGCTCAGCTCAGTCACCGACCACGGCAAAAGATAAAGAAGAGATGAGTGTCATCCCCTATGCTTCAGCCATAGGATCTATTATGTATGCCATGCTGTGTACCAGACCCGATGTAAACCTTGCCGTAAGTTTGGTAGCAAGATACCAAAGTAATCCCGGCAAGGAACACTGGACAGCGGTCAAGAATATCCTGAAGTACCTAAAAAGGACAAAGGACATGTTTCTCGTTTATGGAGGAGACGAAGAGCTCGTCGTAAAGGGTTACGTCGACGCTAGCTTCGACTCAGATCTGGATGACTCTAAGTCACAAACCGGATACGTGTATATGTTGAATGGTGGAGCAGTAAGCTGGTGCAGCTGCAAGCAGAGCGTCGTGGCGGGATCTACGTGTGAAGCAGAGTACATGGCAGCCTCGGAGGTAGCACATGAAGCGATTTGGGTGAAGGAGTTCATCACCGACCTAGGAGTCATACCCAATGCGTCGGGGCCGATCAAACTCTTCTGTGACAACACTGGAACTATTGCCCTCGCAAAGGAGCCCAGGTTTCACAAGAAGACCAGGCACATCAAGCGTCGTTTCAACTCCATCCGTGAAAATGTTCAAGATGGAGACATAGAGATTTGCAAAGTGCACACGGATCTGAATGTCGCAGATCCGCTGACTAAACCTCTCTCGCGTGCAAAACATGATCAACACCAGAACTCTATGGGTGTTCGATTCATCACAATGTAACTAGATTAGTGACTCTAGTGCAAGTGGGAGACTGTTGGAAATATGCCCTAGAGGCAATAATAAAAGTATTATTATATTTCATTGTTCATGATAATTGTCTTTTATTCATGCTATAACTGTATTATCCGGAAATCGTAATACACGTATGAATACTTAGACCACACAATGTCCCTGGTAAGCCTCTAGTTGACCAGCTCGTTGTGATCAACAGATAGTCATGGTTTCCTGACTATGGACATTGGATGTCGTTGATAACGGGATCACATCATTAGGAGAATGATGTGATGGACAAGACCCAATCCTAAGCATAGCATAAAAGATCGTGTAGTTCGTTTTGCTAGAGCTTTGCAAGTGTCAAGTATCTCTTCCTTCGACCATGAGATCGTGTAACTCCCGGATACCGTAAGAGTGCCTTGGGTGTACCAAACGTCACAACGTAACTGGGTGACTATAAAGGTGCATTACAGGTATCTCCGAAAGTAGCTGTTGGGTTGACACGGATCGAGACTGGGATTTGTCACTCCGTATGACGGAGAGGTATCTCTGGGCCCACTCGGTAATGCATCATCATATTGAGCTCAATGTGACCAAGGTGTTGGACACGGGATCATGCATTACGGTACGAGTAAAGTGACTTGCCGGTAACGAGACTGAACAAGGTATTGGGATACCGACGATCGAGTCTCGGGCAAGTAACGTACCGATTGACAAAGGGAATTGCATACAGGATTTGATCGAATCCTCGACATAGTGGTTCATCCGATGACAACATCGAGGAGCATGTGGGAGCCATCATGGGTATCCAGATCCCGCTGATGGTTATTAACTGAGAGAGTCTCGGTCATGTCTGCATGTCTCCCGAACCCGTAGGGTCTACACACTTAAGGTTCAGTTACGCTAGGGTTATAGGGATATGTATATGCAGTAACCCGAATGTTGTTCGGAGTCCCGGATGAGATCCCGGACGTCACGAGGAGTTCCGGAATGGTCCGGAGGTAAAGCTTTATATATGGGAAGTCCTGTTTCGGGCATCGGGACAAGTTTCGGGGTTATCGGTATTGTACCGGGACCACCGGAAGGGTCCCGGGGGTCCACCGGGTGGGTCCACCTGTCCCGGGGGGCCACATGGGCTGTAGGGGGGTGCGCCTTGGCCTAATGGGCCAAGGGCACCAGCCCCACATAGGCCCATGCGCCTAGGGTTTAAGGGGGCAAGAGTCCTAGGAGGGTAAGGCACCTCCTAGGTGCCTTGGGGGGAGGAAAAACCCCCCTTGGCCGCCGCACCCCCTAGGAGATTGGATCTCCTAGGGCCGGCCACCCCCCCTTGGCACCCCTATATATAGTGGGGGAGAGGAGGGACTTCATACCTGAACGCCCTGGCCTTTGGTTGCCTCCTTCTCCCTCCCCAACACCTCCTCCACCTCCATAGTGCTTAGCGAAGCTCTGCCGGAGTACTGCAGCTCCATCAACACCACGCCGTCGTGCTGCTGCTGGTGCCATCTCCCTCAACCTCTCCTCCCTTCCTTGCTGGATCAAGAAGGAGGAGACGTGGCTGTTCCGTACGTGTGTTGAACGCGGAGGTGCCGTCCGTTTGGCGCTGGTCATCGGTGATTTGGATCACGTCGAGTACGACTACATCATCACCTTGCAAGCTTCCGCACGCGATCTACAAGTGGTATGTAGATGCAAACTCTCTCCCTAGACTCGTTGCTTAGATGAACTCATAGATGGATCTTGGTGAAACCGTAGGAAAAATTTTAATTTTCTGCAACGTTCCCCAACATGTAAAGCTAAATCATGCTCGTCATGACAGTGCGGCACGCTCGGCTGTGGCTCGAATCCATCGAGGATCAAGTCCCCGCGGATGTCGGCCGTGATGTTCAAACTTCCAAATCTGACCTGACGGCCAGGGGCGTAGCTTTCGATCTAATCTAGATGGCCAAGCAAATTGGCCCGCAGTGCGAAGCCGCCGAATACGAAGATCTGTCCGGGGAGAAAGGTCTCACCCTGGACTGCGTCGTTGATGATGGTCGAAGAAGCCATCGAGCCTATCGGTGACGACACAGAGGAACTCTTAATGAAAGCACCAATGTCAGTGTCAAAACTGGCGGATCTCGGGTAGGGGGCCCCGAACTGTGCGTCTAGGCGGATGGTAACAGGAGAAAAGGGACACAATGTTTTACCCAGGTTCGGGCCCTCTTGATGGAGGTAAAACCCTACGTCCTGCTTGATTAATATTGATGATGTGTGTTACAAGAGTAGATCTACCACGATATCAAGGAGGCTAAACCCTAGAAGCTAGCCTATGGTATGATTGTTGTTCGTCCTACGGACTAAAGCCATCCGGTTTATATAGACACCGGAGAGTGCTAGGGTTACACAGAGTCAGTTACAATGGTAGGAGATATACATATCCATATCGCCAAGCTTTCCTTCCACGCCAAGGAAAGTCCCATCCGGACACGGGACGAAGTCTTCAATCTTGTATCTTCATAGTCTTGGAGTCCGGCCGATCATGATAGTTCGGCTATCCGGACACCCCCTAGTCCGGAACTCCCTCACCAAGCATGCTTGACAACTTGGAAATATAGCAATTGGATTTGTTTCTTATGTATTTTGTAAAGAAAAATTCGATTTAATTCTCACATCGAAGACAATACAAAATTGCACCCTGAAGAATTGAACATCACATTTGGAGAATTGAACCAAACAGTTAACTGAACATGACAACTAATTAACCAAACAGTTAATAAGTGAGTACCACATTGCACGACATATAGAACATATACACTAGAGCAACAGATTGCATAGTAAAAGTAGATAGCACAATTCACTAGAATTTGTTAAGGAAAGGCAGGAGCAGCACACGCAACGGGTAAACCATGCATGCTTAACCGACGTAGCTAGCAAATGGCAAGGTGCTCCTCCAAGATCTGGGGGTCGGCATGAATGGCAGCCATCGTGGCCTCATCCGCGCGTGCGGTTGCGATTTGCTTCTCCGCTGCCAAATGCTCCTTGAGATCCTGGCTATACTCCGTGCACCATGGCTTAGGGCGGTGCTTATTTGGTGGATGGGTCGGTGATTTGAGTGGAAGGTGTCGCGCTCACGCCGGCGGTCGGGGCATGTGGGATGTGGAAGGAGGAGGAGGATGGGGGTTGGGTGTGGAGTACCTGACTGGATAGGCGAGGTCGGGCAACATGAAGGAGGGTCGCCGACGAGGAGGCGGCGCCGCAAGCAAGGAGTGAAGGTTTCAACTTGGAAAGGAAGGCGAAAACAGGGGAAATGTGGCTTTTGGTAAGGGGGAGGGGGTGGGGAGGTAGATATTTCCGCGGAAGCCGAAAATTTGGAATCGCTTCAGCGAAAAAACCTGCACGCGAAGTGTCATCAGACACGGTCCATTACTCAAAACCGTGTACATATGTGAATATCACAAATGATTCAGATAGCTTAACCCATGTGCGATGAGTTTGAACGTCAAAATTTTTGGTTCCAATTTCCCTGGTTATAGTGCTCATCCACGTCAATGCATAATTTGGGTACACAGGAGACTACAGCACACCCACACTTCTTAATCGAGCAAGTTCAACAATTAAATAGATCTAGCTGGCCTAAACATTACTCTAACAAATTAAAGACCGGCGCTCTTAATTAAACAAAACAAAGAGTACTACTACGGCTGGTGCTCGTCGATCTCCGCCGCCTCCTCCATGTCCAGCTCGCGCCCGACGGTCGACTGGGGAAGAGGCTCCATGGCATCCATCGCACCATACTCGGCAAGCATCTCATCATCCCTGTCGGTGTCAAAACCAGCGGATCTCGGGTAGCGGGTCCCGAACTGTGCGTCTAGGCGGATGGTAACAGGAGACAAGGGACACGATGTTTTACCCAGGTTCGGGCCCTCTTGATGGAGGTAAAACCCTACGTCCTGCTTGATTAATATTGATGATGTGTGTTACAAGAGTAGATCTACCACGACATCAAGGAGGCTAAACCCTAGAAGCTAGCCTATGGTATGATTGTTGTTTGTCCTACGGACTAAAGCCATCCGGTTTATATAGACACCGGAGAGGGCTAGGGTTACACAGAGTCGGTTACAATGGTAGGAGATCTACATATCCGTATCGCCAAGCTTGCCCTCCACACCAAGGAAAGTCCCATCCAGACACGGGACGAAGTCTTCAATCTTGTATCTTCATAGTCTTGGAGTCCGGCCGATGATGATAGTTCGGCTATCCGGACACCCCCTAGTCCAGGACTCCCTCAGTAGCCCCTGAACCAGGCTTCAATGACGACGAGTCCGGTGCGCATATTGTCTTCGGCATTGCAAGGCAGGTTCCTCCTCCGAATAATTTATAGAAGATTATGAACACCAGGATAGTGTCCGGCTCTGCAAAATAAATTCCACATACCACCATAGAGAGAATAATATTTACACAAGTTCAATCTGCTGACGTATTTCGTGGCGTGACATCACATCACTACCAAGCCTTTACTCGAATTGTTTTTATTGTACCACCTCAGCGCGTTTAGCGAAGCGGTTTCCTTGGCACGTCTTGTCGAAGCAGTGATCATGTTCCCCTTATTCCGGGATTCCCATCAATACGGACGTGGGTAACCCAACCGCACCATTGATTGCGGTGCTTGGGGGATAAGCGAGTTTTATCAGGCTGGTGGGGACACATGTTTGTGTCCGCCCATATAAGGGGATAAAGATCCAACCCTTTTACCTGCACCTTCTTCCTCCTTGGCTTATCCATCTTCGCGAACTCGAGCTCCAGCGACCAAGTCCGCACATCTCACCTCAACCTCCTCCAACTATGTCTGGAGCGGGAGGCAAGTGGATGGCCTCCTCCGCCATGGAGGGGCAGATCCAGAAGCTGCGCAGCGCCGGATACTTGTCCAGCAACATCGCGCACCGGCTCCCCGACGAGGGAGAGCTCATCCACACCCCCAGGCCCCATGAGAGGGTAGTATTTCTTCCCCATTTCCTCCGCGGACTGGGCTTCCCACTCCATCCCTTTGTCCGGGGGCTCATGTTCTACTATGGCCTGGATTTCCATGATCTGGCCCCGAATTTCATTCTCAACATCTCGGTGTTTATCGTCGTGTGTGAGGCCTTCCTCTGCATCCAGCCCCACTTCGGCTTGTGGCTCAAGACCTTCAGTGTCAAGCCGAAGGTTGTGAAGGGCAGCCAAGCGGAGTGCGGAGGCGCCATGGTGGGCAGGATGTCCCACGTTACTTGGCTTGAGGGAACTTTCGTGGAAACCATCAAGGGGTGGCAATCGGGGTGGTTCTACATCACCGAGCCGCGTGACCCTGAATGGGCAGCGGCCCCCAAATTCAGATCTGGCATCCCCACACGGCTCACCTCCTGGAAAGAGAGCGGCCGGACTTGGGGTGATTCGGAGGAGCTGACCGGACTCCAAGCCTGTATCCAAAAGCTAGTGGACAAGAAGCTCAAGCTTGTCAACATAGTCCAGGTCATGCTCATTCGCCAGATTCGCCCGTGCCAACGACGGGGCTTTAACATGTGGGAGTTCGATCCGGCGCAGCACCAGACTTTGAGCGGGCTCCTCGACACAACGTACAAAGATGTCTGGAAGGTGCTGTTCAAGGGCGCTGAGGCTCCCGCATCCGCTACCAAAGATCGCGGATTCAGCTCGCAGCGTCCGGCTGACGAGGTAAGTGATTTTGTCCTTAATGGGACGTTTGTTTTCCATAGTTTGACTCTATGCGGGATCTAAACTCCCTTTCCTTTGACAGGGCTGGCTGAAGAAGGCCGAACAGACTATCTGTCCGGCCCCATTACCAGAGGACCCAGCGGAAGCCCGCCTAATGGGGCTGCTGGCTCCGGCACCCCACGTGGTGCCGGAGAAGAAGGCCAAGAAGAAGGCCACGGGCACCCGGAAGAGTTCCCGTTTTCAGGTGCTATCGGATGATGACTCCGAGGTAGACTCCTCTCACAAAGGTGAGGAGGAGAAGAAGAAAGCCTCTCCCCCAGCGGGGGGAGGGAGGAAAAGGAAGGCCTCCCCAACGAGGGAGGCCAAAGGTCCAAGAAGGGAAAAACTCTTCCCCGGACTGCTCTGCCAACGCCAGTGACGACGACAAGGACTGGCCCCCAAGGGCCAAGCCCCTGGCGAGATCGTAAGTATCCGGACTACCGAATAACTTCATGGTTTTCCTTTTTGCCATGTAATGTCTTTCTAATGCCGCATACAACCCTGCAATCCGCCCAAGGATGATCTTCCCGCTTCGTCGAGCGGGTCCTTAGGGGCGTCGGATATGGATTCTCTTCCGACCGCCTCCACCCCCCGTGACGCGGACGATGCCGAGGTGGGATCCCGGGATGGGACCCACCAGGAGGAGGAGGCCCCGGAGGTGTCGCAGGACAACCTCCCGGACTTTGCACCGGACTCGACCCCGGAACCCATAGTGGCTCCGGAGTCCGGCGGGCGGCCCCTTCGTAAGAAGGGCAAGACCGTGACGCCGGCAGACTCCGTCCAACCGGAGGCGCCGGATAGCTTGCTGGAGGCGCTCAATGGCGCCTCCATCGAAGAGGAACACCGCACTGTTATGAGTGGGGTGATTCAGAAGGTTCAGCTCGCCAAGAGCGGGCTGACCAAAGCCTGCAGCAGCCTTCTAACAGACTTTGAGGTAAGAATTTTGATATATGTAAAATAGTACCACATAGACAGTAGCCCCTGATGCTCAGTTCGATGTTCGAAAAGAAAAGCCGGACTGAGGATCTTAAAAGATATACGGAAGAGTCATAAAAAATATGTCAATATGGGATTGCAGGCTGCGCTGCTGACCTCTGCCGCACTGACTGCGAAGGTCAATACTTTGAAGCAAAACCTTGAGCGGTCCGAGAACGAGCTCGGCCGTGCCAAGAAGCTGCTCGAGGACAAGGAAGGTGAGTAACACCTTAAAATTGTACCTTACAGAAAAGGATTCTTGTTGCAAGAAGAATGACAAGGATAACGTGGGAATTGCAGGGGCCACTAACGAGGTGGCGACCCTGAAGGAGGCGGTGGCTGCGGCCAAACGTAATGCGGCCGCGGAGCGCACCGAGCGAGAGAAGCAGGAGGTGCGGGTGGCAGAGGTACAGCAAGAGATCCATGATCTCGTGAAAAAACATGAGAGCCTGGAGCGTGACTCGAAGACTCGAGAGTCTGAGCTTGCAACGGCTCTTGAGAGTGCCAAAGCCGCTAAGGCCGAAGCCTACAAGGCCCTCCAAGAAATCGAGGCGGTGAAGAAAATAGCAGCGGGTAAGGCATTTTTCATGCAAAGTAAGCATGTGAGTGTTAATTACCTGTTGCTTACCCGAATTCGGAGCTCTCCCAGAGCGTTCGCAGATCTTCCTCGCAGCGTGTCCGATGCTGCCGCGTTCTACTGGGCCGAGGAGGGGAGCTCGACGGAGAAGGTCTTCTGGTCTCAGTATGCTGAGGCCGGACATCCGGTGCCCCTTAGTGACCAGCTGAAGCAGCTGGTCGAGCTCCACAAGGCGGCTGAACAGGCCATGAAGGGCCTCATTGTTCGGCTGTGGCCGAATGAGGCCATGCCTGGGAGCTACTTCGGCCTGGTGCGGCGGCTGGTGGATGCGTGCCCTTGGGTTGAAGTTATCAAGCACTCTGCCTGTATTGAAGGTGCCCGTCGGGCCCTTGCCTGCGCAAAGGTGCACTGGGGCAAGATGGATGCCCAGAAGCTTGTGACGGACCCGCCACCGTAGGGCAAGGAGCACCGCACTCCTGAGATGTATTATAAGAGTGTCCTGAAGGGTGCCCGCACTATTGCGGGTGAGTGCTCCAAAGATGTAATATGTGAGTAGACTCGCATTTTGTTATCCTGTGCGCTGAAAACTTAGTTCATATGCGCTAAGCAATGCTTGTTGATTTAAAATATTACCTTTTGTGCGGCTGTTTATCAAATCTGAGAGATGGCAAGTCGTCGGCTTCAGCCCCCATGCCACGAGTGCTGGGGTGTTCGGGATAAACTTGAGCACTCTTGTTCCCATTTTTGGGTCCATCTAGGGAGGCGCTCAACACAACGAATAAGGCAACCAGACTTATAATGCTTGAACACTCTCACTTAGCCATAGAATTCTATAATTTTAAATTTCGGCGAAGCCCCTAGTCTTCGGAAGGCCGAATTTGGGGCGCTATCCACGCCTGGGCCGGACAAAAGTCGGCTCCTCGCTCTAAGCGGCATAAGTCTTTAGGGACTCACAAAAAAACTTCTCGAACAGCAACCAGCTCTCGCCTCATCATGACGGTCAGTTTTAGCTTTCTCCACTGAGGCGCTCGCCCAGCTCAACTGGGGCGCAATCGCAGTTGTTCTCCCAGTGCTACCTTAGCCGATACAACGGAACGTAAGGTACCAAAACATGGGAGCCGGGCAAACCGAACTATTGACCCAAGACATGATTCGGAGCCGAAGCATATAATGTTATAAGTTCGGGGTGCCGCACTTGTGAAAGTGTTCGGACTTATCACACCATGATGCGGGAAACATAAGCCCCTGGTGTATTTAGCCGTACCAAAATGTACGGATGCAACATGTCATAAATGAACATATGTATAAGAAAGAAATGCGATTGGAAGCAAAAAGGTGGTGCATTACTTATTCAAGAAAAACTGCTGTAAATGCAGAACGATACAAATGGTGAGATAAGCAAGGGGTGGGACTATTAAACATGTCCCCCTCCAGGGGTAGGCTGCGGAATGGTGTATAAAACAGATTTAATGCTTGTAACGGAGACCACCTGGATATTCGTTGTAGCCTTTCTCCTTCCCTGGGTGTTGCATCGTGAGTTCGGCAGGTCTGCTGCCGGACAGGGCCTCTGACGAACGGAGTCCTGTGGGTAAAAAATAAAAAGGAAAAAGAAAAAAAGAACGACACACTTGAGAGCCCCTGGTGTGGTTGAGCTGCAGTCTGGGCCTATCGTGGTCGTGCCCCTCTCCCCATGCCCATGGTATCTTCAGAGCGTAATGGTGTACGCGAAGGACTTGTCTTGATGTTTTACAGGGGCTGGGGTTGGGGCTGCACTGCTACGCGTGCTCGGAACGTGCCAGGTGGTCTTGTTGTAGGTTACTCCGGGCGCGTTTAGCCGTGTCCGGTCGCTTAACGGCCGGACTCGAGAATTGCCTTAAGAGGCTGCACTATACTTCTGCCGCGAGAGCCGCTGTGTGTTCCTCTGTTCGGAGAGAGCGTTCAGTGTTTCTGTTGACCGTGATGACTCCTCGAGGGCCTGGCATCTTGAGCTTGAGGTATGCGTAGTGCAGCACCGCGTTGAACTTTGCGAACGCGGTACGTCCGAGCAGAGCATGATAGCCGCTGCGGAACGGAACTATGTCAAAGATTAACTCCTCGCTTCGGAAGTTATCCGGGGATCCGAAGACCACTTCTAGTGTAACTGAGCCTGTACAATTGGCTTCTACACCTGGTATGACGCCTTTAAAGGTCGTCTTGGTAGGTTTAATCCTTGAGGAGTCTATGCCCATTTTGCGCACTGTATCCTGATAAAGCAGATTCAGGCTGCTGCCGCCGTCCATCAGGACTCTGGTGAGGTGAAATCCATCGACGATTGGGTCTAAAACCAATGCAGCGAATCCGCTGTGGTGGATGCTGGTGGGGTGGTCCCTTCGGTCAAAAGTGATCGGGCAGGAGGACCATGGATTGAACTTCGGGGCAACTGGCTCCATCGTGTATACATCCCTGAGTGCATGCTTCCGCTCCCTTTTGGGTATGTGCGTTGCGTATATCATGTTCACCGTCCGCACCTGTGGGGGAAAACCATTCTGTCCTCTATTGTTCGGCGGTCGGGTCTCTTCATCATCATCGCTATGCAGCCCCTTGTCATTGTTTTCGGCAATTAACTTGCCTGCCTGCTTGAATACCCAACAGTCCCTGTTGGTGTGGTTGGCTGGCTTTTCGGGGGTGCCGTGTATCTGACACGAGCGGTCGAGTATTCGGTCCAAATTGGACGGACCCGGAGTAGTTCTTTTGAATGGCTTTGTCCGCTGACCGGGTTTAGAGCCTGGCATTGACTGCCGTATCTTCACTATTATCGCCGTTAGTGCGGCGTTTGTTTTTGTTGCGACACGACCTGCTACTACGGTCCTTGATATCCATACTGCCAGAATTTTTGCTGAGGTTGTTGCTGCGTGCTAGCCAGCTATCCTCACCCGCGCAGAAGCGGGTCATGAGTGATGTGAGGGCTGCCATGGATTTCGGCTTTTCCTGTCCCAGGTGCCGGGCAAGCCACTCGTTGCGGATGTTATGCTTGAAGGCTGCAAGGGCCTCCGCATCCGGACAGTCGACGATTTGGTTTTTCTTGGTTAAGAACCGTGTCCAGAATTGTCTGGCCGATTCGTCTGGCTGCTGAATTATGTGGCTTTGGTCATCGGCGTCTGGTGGTCGCACATACGTGCCTTGGAAGTTATCGAGGAATGCGACTTCCAAGTCTTCCCAACTCCCGATTGACTCTGCTGGCAAGCTGTTAAGCTAATGTCGGGCTGGTCCTTTAAGTTTGAGTGGGAGATATTTGATGGCGTGAAGATCGTCACCGCGGGCCATGTGGATGTGGAGGAGATAGTCTTCGATCCAGACCGCGGGGTCTGTTGTGCCATCGTAAGATTCAATATTCACGGGTTTAAACCCTTCGGGGATTTGATGATCCATTACTTCATCTGTGAAGCATAGTGGGTGTGCGGCGCCTCTGTACTTGGCGATATCACGACGGAGCTCAAAAGAGCTTTGTCTATTTTGTTCGGCCCGGCCGGACTTACTGTCTCCGGCGCGACGGTTGTCGTCACGTATCATGGGGCGCCCACGCGATCCATAGATCGATCTTGATTGTCTTGCCTTATCCTCCAATATATCTCGCAAGTCCGGAGTGTTCCCCTGTGGCCTTGTGCTTTTCGAGCGATGCCGGGGTATGGTTCTAGTGAAGGTCCTAGGGGCCTCTCTGTCGCGACCACGGCGTGGTCGGTCAGCCGTGTCGTCTGCTGGTGATGCAGGTTCATACGCCTCCTCCTCTAATCAGGGGAGCAGCTTGCGTTTCTGGTAGCTTTTGGAGGGGCGCTCGAGCTCATGCTCTTCGGCTGCGAGGACTTCAGTCCATCTGTCGGCTAGCAGATCTTGATCAGCTCTAAGCTGTTGCTGCTTTTTCTTGAGGCTGTTTGCCGTGGCCATAAGCCTGCGTTTTAAAACGCTCTTGTTCGACGGGATCCTCAGGCACGACGAATTCATCATCGTCGAGGATTGCATCGTCTCCGGAGGGAGGCATATAATCCTCTACCTCTTCTTCTGCCGCTCTCTCATGAGGGCTGGCGTCTCCGTCCTCCTGCGCTGAATCTTGCTGGAGTGGGTTGTCTTCGGCACTGTCCGGTGTGTTATTATCTCCGGTGCCGGAATCTTCATTCTTGCTGTGGCGGGATTTAGAGCGGCGCCGCTGACGCCGACACTTGGGCTGTTTCTTGGAGGGGTCATCCTCCGCTATTGCTTCGCCATTCCCATCCTTTGGGATATCGACCATGTATATGTCGTATGATGAGGTGGCTTTACAGTGCCCGGTAGGCGCTGGTTCTTGGTCGTCTCCGGCATCGTCATCCATACCGTCTATGTCTTCGGAGTCGTAGTCTAGCATGTCAGTTAGATTGTCGACAGTGGCTACTAAGTGGGTGGTGGGTGGGCTTTGAATTTCTTCGTCGTCCGCATCCCAACCGTCCTGACCGCAGTCCGGCCAGGGCTCTCCTGATAACGAGAGATACTTTAGCAAACTCAAGATGTCGCCAAAAGGTGAGTATTGAAAGATGTCCGAAGCGGTGAACTCCATGATCGGCGCCCGACCGGGTTCGGTTGGAGGGGGCGCGGGAGGTTCGGAGTCCGGCAAGGAGTCCGGCACCTCGGAGTCACGAGCTTCATGAGGGACAAGGTCAGTGTTCGGCTCTATCACCGTAGAGGTTGCAGCCCCCGAGGCGGTGTCTAGCCATCCGTCCTTGATCTGCGCGGCCGGCTCCGAATTGAAGATCGGAGCGGGCTCGAGTGCGGCCTCCAGGATACTGTCTGGCTGTAGAGCTAGATCGTGCCCGTCGTGACAGTGCGGCACGCTTGGCTGTGGCTCGAATCCATCGAAGATCAAGTCCCCGCGGATATCAGCCGTGAAGTTCAAACTTCCAAATCTGACCTGACGGCCAGGGGCGTAGCTTTCGATCTGCTCCAGATGGCCATGCGAATTGTCCCGCAGTGCAAAGCCGCCGAATACGAAGATCTATCCGGGGAGGAAGGTCTCACCCTGGACTGCATCGTTGATGATGATCGAAGAAGCCATCGAGCCTATCGGTGACATCACAGAGGAACTCTCAATGAAAGCACCAATGTCGGTGTCAAAACCGGCGGATCTCGGGTAGGGGGTCAAGAACTGTGCGTCTAGGCGGATGGTAACAGGAGACAAGGGACACGATGGTTTACCCAGGTTCGGGCCCTCTTGATGGAGGTAAAACCCTACGTCCTGCTTGATTAATATTGATGATGTGTGTTACAAGAGTAGATCTACCACGAGATCAAGGAGGCTAAACCCTAGAAGCTAGCCTATGGTATGATTGTTGTTCGTCCTACGGACTAAAGCCATCTGGTTTATATAGACACCGGAGAGGGCTAGGGTTACATAGAGTTGGTTACAATGGTAGGAGATCTACATATCCGTATCGCCAAGCTTGCCCTCCACGCCAAGGAAAGTCCCATACGGACACAGGACGAAGTCTTCAATCTTGTATCTTCATAGTCTTGGAGTCCGGCTGATGATGATAGTTCGGCTATCCGGACACCCCCTAGTCCAGGACTCCCTCAATCCCCGTCCGCCATCTCTTTGGAAAATGCCACCATGAGCTGGGCGTGGGCGGCTGTCATCTAGGCTTTGGCAGGCTCCGTCATGTCAAGGTATGTCACGCAGGAAAGGACGGCTGCTCGAACGCTCTCGGGGATTGCCAAGTCTTCGGCCGTGGGTTGCCGACTATTGTCGGAGAAGCTTCTTTCGATTTGTGCGGTGACCGCCATGAGCTGGGCGTGGGCGGCCTCGGCATGGTCCTGGGCGGCCTCCATCAGGGCTAAGGCCGCCACTGTGGAACAGACAACTACTGTGCCGCTCTTGCCTGTTGCTATCCCCGAGGCAGATGTTGCTGCCGCCACCTGAGAAGCAACAGCGACCGTTTGGGCTGCCTTGGCGGCCAGGTCGCAGAATACGGTCGCCCTCAGGAAGCTTGTTAGCATGCGCTTGGCGGCTGCGGTCGCGCTCTCGCCGGAGTGGGCCGCCGAAGTTGCCCTCGGGATGTGGGTCCACGTCCCCATCTTTCACCGGTGACGATTGAACAATGAAATGATATTTGGGGAGTGAGCTAGTGTGCTTGACATGTCGGCTGTGGACTGTAACCGATGAACCTTCTCGCATTAGACATAGGTGTACTATACACCGACGATGCTCCAGGATATTTTGTACTGCATCTCACACGGTTGGTGAACTGTGTGGGATCTACTAGATTTTTCATCTTGATTTGAATTACATAATGGGGTCACAGCTGCAAAGGATGGTGTTTGAATTGCTAGAACTTCTATCTGTAGTGAACATGCAACTATAGGCGTGTCGTCAAATTTTTTGGAATTATTCAGGGTTCGTTTGGACATTTTTATACGGTAACTTGGTTTTCTAAGCATTTCAGGTGCACAATTCAAAGTTAAACCACATGCACATGTTCCGGTGCACCAAAATGGGTTGTAAAATGATATATGTGTCCATGGGTTGATGCTTCCGTCACATTCAAGAAATGGGGATGAATTTCAAACACCACGGCACCGTGGCTCTCCGGCAAACGGTAAGGTGCTTGCTTTTGTAATTCTAGTAAATACAAAACTTGTCTGAAATTCATGAACCTTGGCATGCTATCATGGAACAGCATCAAGATGCTAGGGTAAAAAATTATTGACCCATTTGGGCCAGGTTATGGTATAAGTTTCTTGCAAACCAGAGCTTCTCTCACAACAAGCATGATGGTTTCAGTAGGGAACATGCCACCTTGGGGGACGAAACGATATTTGTTGCATATTCTTACTTTCAAAATTTCTCTCGTGTCAACATAGAATGACATGAGTGTTTGCAGTTTTTGGGATATTTCGGGGTTCGTGTGGACATTTTTATACATTAACTGAGTTTTCTATGCATTCATGTGCATAATTCAAATTTGAACTACATGCACATGCTCCAGTGCATATAAAAGGGTTGAAAAATCAAATGTGTGTCCTTGGTTGCAACCTTAGGTCCCGTGGAAGAAATGGGAATGAATGTCAAACACCTTTGCCACCGTCGCTCGGCCGCTAACATTGAGATACATGGTTTTAATTTTTAGTAAATCAAAAACTTGTCTTGAATTCAAGAAATTGACATGCTATCATGGAACGGAAGCAACATTCAGTGGTAAAAATATTGTCCCATTTGGGGCAGGTTGGGTTATAAGCTTCTCACAAACAAGAGCTTCTCGTAACTAGCCTCATGGTTACAGTAGGGAACATTTCACCTTTCTGGAAGAAACGATATCCGTTGGCTCTTCTTCATTTTAAGTTTTGCTCTAGTGCCAACATAGAACAACAGGAGTGTTGTGTTATTTTTTTGGAATTTTTCGGGGTTCGTTTGGACATTTTTATGCAATAACTGACCTTTCAATGCATTTATGTGCATAATTCAAATTTGAACTACATGCACATGCTCTAATGCATATAAATTGGTTGAAAATTCAAATCTGTCTCCTTGGTTGCATGCTTCGGTCCCATGCAAGAAATGAGAATGAATGTCAAACACCCTACCACCGTCACTGCCCACAAACATTGAGATACCTTATTTTTAAATTCTAGTAAGTCCAAAACTCGTATGTAATTCATGAAACATGCCATGCTATCATGGAGCGGCATCAACATGCCATCGTAAATTTTTTGTCCCATTTGGGGCAGGTTTGGGTATAAGCTTCTCACAAACTAGAGCTTCTCACAACAAGCCTGATGGTTTTGGTAGGGAACATTTCACCTTTCTGAAAGAAACGATAGTCGTCGCCGCTTCTTGATTTCAATTTTTTCTCTAGTGTCAACATAGAACTATATGAGTGTTGTGTTAAATTTTGGAATTTTGGGGGTTCGTTAGCACATTTCTTATGCATTAATTGAGTTTTAAATGCATTTATGTGCATAATTCAAATTTGAACTACATGCACATGCTCTAATGCATATAAATTGGTTGAAAATTCAAAATATGTGTCCTTGCTTGCATGCTTAGGTCCCACGCAAGAAATGGGAATGAAAGTCAAACACCCTGCCATTGTCACTCGGCCGCAAACATTGAGATAACTAGTTTTTGAATTCTAGTAAATCCAAAACTCGTCTGAAATTCATGAAACCTGGCATGCTATCATGGAATGGCACCCGACATGCCGTGGTAATTTTTTTGTCCCATTTGGGGCAGGTTTGGGTATAAGCTTCTCACAAACCAGAGCTTCTCACAATATGCTTGATGGTTTTGGTAGGGAACGTGCCACCTTTGGGGACAAAATGATACCCGTTGCATGTTATTGCTTTCAAAAAATTTCTAGTGTCAACATAGAATAACATGAGTGTTGTGTAATATGTGAATTTTCCGGGGTTCGTTTGGATATTTTTATATATTAACTGAGTTTTCTAGGCATTTTATGTGCATAATTCAAATTTGAACTACATGCACATGATCCAGTGCATATAAATTGATTAAAAAATCAAATCTGTGTCCTTGGGTGAATGCTTAGGTCCCATGCAAGAAATGGGAATGAATTTCAAACACTAGGGCACTATTGACTATTGGCAAAACATTGAGATACTTTGTTTTTATATTCTAGTAAATCCAAAACTCGTCTGAAATTCATGAAGCTTGGCATGCTATCATGGAATGGCACCCGACATGCTGTGGTAATTTTCATGTCCATTTTG
This sequence comes from Triticum dicoccoides, assembly GCF_002162155.2. Lineage (NCBI taxonomy): Eukaryota > Viridiplantae > Streptophyta > Magnoliopsida > Poales > Poaceae > Triticum > Triticum dicoccoides. The sequence goes on along the minus strand of NC_041385.1, from coordinate 166,106,691 downwards.
AGAGAAGGCGCACTCGAATAATAGTCAACAAAGGCATTTTCAAACAACTAGCTGCCACTCTAACATCGCAAACATTTTAGATAGAGCACCCGTATGTACACTGACAACTTCCCTAGTAAGCCAAGGGAAAATGTGACGAGCATGATTTGTGCAGCTCTTCATCACAATCATTTTATATAGAACACCTATATGCAAAGTGAGAGCTATGGTCTTCCGCAGCATGCCAAGGGAAAATTCGCTGCGCAGGATTTGTGCATCTCTTCAATGCAAACGGTACAGATTGATTAAGGTATGCAAAGCGAGACTTTGGCGTTAAGCCAAAATAAAATTTGGCAAGCAGGATCTCTACCTCCCTTCAATGCAAATGGTTTTTTCGGATGACCCGTGTGCAACCACGTATATACAATTTGGTAAGATTTACATCTGTCATATTGGGTATATTGCCATTGGTCAATCCTTGTAACACTGCGATTTGTCAAAATATGCAGCTAAAAATCACTAGCACTCTCTAATTTTTGCAACTAAAATTCAGTAATTAAGCATATATTTCATTCATAGATTAAGCAGTCGTTCTTAATTTATACAAACAATTCAACTTTACAGCTGAACCGGCCAAACTTTTCCACAATTGTTGCCAACCACGTACTCAAATAGCTAGTTCAACTATATATATACCAGCTAATTTTAAGTACGTTGTACAGTTCCACCACATCTATAATCAGATGAATTGAACAAAATAGCCCTAAATACTACTATGGAGGGGCTTTGTAATACTTCCGTCAGCCTCTCCTCTGCCAAGCACGCTTAGTAAGAGGAAGAGGAGGAGGAGCCTACCGACGAGCTAGACAACTGCAATATGGTGCCTGCCGCTACTGCACCTTCAGCGATGTTCACCTTGAACGCCCTCTACCACTCCAGATGGCCGCTCTCAAAGCGGCCGGACTACTCGTATATCTCCTGATTCCTCGCCTCTGCGTCGGCGTGTGCCGTGGCCACGGCGGCGGTAAGGCTCTTTGCGTGCTCGATGAGGCGCTCCTCCTCCTCAAGAAGGAACCTGATGTAGGGTGCAAGGTCACTGCCGCACACGCGAGCCTCCACCTCCGCCTCCCTCCTGCGGGCGGCGGTGGCGGAGCGGGTGATGATCCCAACGGTGGACGGTGGGCTAGCGGCCACGACGGACGATGATGGGGTGGCGGCCATGACCACCACCTCCCGCCCTCGGGCCACGGTGGCGGAGCGGGTGATGGCCATGATGGCCGGCAGTGGGGTGGCGGCTGATGTCTACTACGCAACCTTCTTCTTGTAGACGTTGTTGGGCCTCCAAGTGTGGAGGTTTGTAGGACAGTAGCAAATTTACCTCAAGTGGTTGACCTAAGGTTTATCAATCCGTGAGAGGCGTAGGATGAAGATGGTCTCTCTCAAACAAACCTGCAACCAAATTACAAAGAGTCTCTTGTGTCCCCAACACACCCAATACAATGGTAAAATGTATAGGTGCACTAGTTTGGTGAATAGATAGTGATACAAGTGCAATATGGATGGTAGATATAGGTTTTTGTAATCTGGAATTATAAAAACAGCAAGGTAATAAGTGGTAAAAGTGAGCGAAAAGGGTATTGCAATGCTAGGAAACAAGGCCTAGGGTTCAAACTTTCACTAGTGCAAGTTCTCTCAACAATGATAACATGAATAGATCATATAACAATCCCTTAACATGCAACAAAGAGTCACTCCAAATTCACTAATAGCGGAGAATAAACGAAGAGATTATTGTAGGGTATGAAACCACCGCAAAGTCATTCTTTCTGATCAATCCATTGGGCTATTCCTATAAGTGTCACAAACAGCCCTAGAGTTCGTAGTAAAATAACACCTTAAGACACAAATCAACACAAACCGTAATGTCACCTAGATACTCCAATGTCACCACAAGTATCCGTGGGTATGATTATACGATATGCATCACACAATCTCAGATTCATCTATTCAAATCAACACAAAGAACTTCAAAGAGTGCCCCAAAGTTTCTACCGGAGAGTCAAGACGAAAATGTGTGCCAACCCCTATGCATGGATTCCCAAGATCACGGAACCCGCAAGTTGATCACCAAAACATACATCAAATGAATCAATAGAATACCCCATTGTCACCACGGGTATCCCACGCAAGACATACATCAAGTGTTCTCAAATCCTTAAAGACTGAATCCGAGAAGATAACTTCAAAGGGGAAATTCAATCCATTACAAGAGAATAGAGGGGGAGAAACATCATAAGATCCAACTATAATAGCAAAGCTCATAGTACATCAAGATCGTGCCACATCAAGAACACGAGAGAGAGATCAAACACATAGCTACTAGTACATACCCTCAGCCCCGAGGGTTACTCCCTCCTTGTCATGGAGAGCACCGGGATGATGAAGATGGCCACCGGTGATGGATTCCCCCTCCGACAGGGTGCCGGAACAGGGTCCGATTGGTTTTTGGTAGATACAGAGGCTTGCGGCGGTGGAACTACTGATATAGGTTTCTTTTCGGGGGTTTCTGTATTTATAGGAATTTTTGGTGGCGGTCTCATGTCAGGGGGGGGGGATCTCCGAGTCGGCCACAAGATAGGGGGCACGTCCAGGGGGTAGGGCGCGCCCTCCACCCTCGTGGATGGCTCAGGACTCTTCTGGCCCAACTCTTTCACTTCGGGGGCTTCTTTTGGTCCATAAAAAATCATCAAAATTGGCACGTCAATTGGACTCCGTCTGGTATTCCTTTTCTGTAAAACTCAAAAACAAGGAAAAGACAGAAACTAGCACTGGGCTCTAGGTTAATAGGTTAGTCCCAAAAATCGTATAAAATAGCATATAAATGCATATAAAACATCTAAGATGGATAATATAATAGCATGGAAGAATCAAAAATTATAGATACGTTGGAGACGTATCAAGCATCCCCATGCTTAATTCCTACTCGTCCTCGAGTAGGTAAATGATAAAAATAGAATTTTTGATGTGGAATGCTACCTAACATATTTATCAATGTAATCTTCTCTAATGTGGCAAGAATATTCAGATCCATAAGATTCAAAAAAAAGTTTAATATTGACATAAAAACAACAATACTTCAAGCATACTAACAAAGCAATTATGTCTTCTCAAAATAACATGGCCAAGGAAAGCTTATCCCTACAAAATCATATAGTTTAGCTATGCTCCATCTTTGTCACACGAAATATTCAAATCATGCACAACCCCGGTTTCAGCCAAGCAATTGTTTCATACTTTAGTATTTTCAAACCTTTTCAACTTTCACGCAATACATGAGCGTGATCCATGGACATAGCACTATAGGTGGGATAGAATGGTGGTTGTGGAGAAGATAAAAAGAGGGGATAGTCTCACATCAACTAGGCGTATCAATGGGCTATGGAGATGCCCATCAATAGATATCAATGTGAGTGAGTAGGGATTGCCATGCAACGGATGCACTAGAGCTATAAGTGTATGAAAGCTCAAAAAGAAACTAAGTGGGTGTGCATCCAACTTGCTAGCTTATGAAGACCTAGGGCATTTGAGGAAGCTCATCGTTGGAATATACAAGCCAAGTTCTATAATGAAAAATTCCCACTAGTATATGAAAGTGAAAACATAGGAGACTCTCTATCATGAAGATCATGGTGCTACTTTGAAGCACAAGTGTGGTAAAAGGATAGTAGCATTGCCCCTCTCTTGTTTTCTCTAAATTTTTTTGTTTTTTTGGGCCTTTTTTTTGTTTGGCCTCTCTTTTTTTCGTCCGGAGTCTCATCCCGACTTGTGGGGGAATCATAGTCTCCATCATCCTTTCCTCACTGGGACAATGCTCTAATAATGAAGATCATCACACTTTTATTTACTTACAACTCAAGAATTACAACTCGATACTTAGAACAAAATATGACTCTATATGAATGCCTCCGGCTGTGTACCAGGATGTGCAATGAATCAAGAGTGACATGTATGAAAGAATTATGAATGGTGGCTTTGCCACAAATACGATGTCAACTACATGATGATGCAAGGCAATATGACAATGATGGAGCGTGTCATAATAAACAGAATGGTGGAAAGTTGCATGGCAATATATCTTGGAATGGCTATGGAAATGCCATAATAGGTAAGTATAGTGGCTTGTTTTGAGGAAGGTAATGGTGGGTGTATGGTACCAGTGAAAGTTGCACGACACAAGAGAGGCTAGCAATGGTGGAAGGGTGAGAGTGCGTACAATCCATGGAATCAACATTAGTCATAATGAACTCACTTATTTATTGAAAAATATCTACAAGTCATCAAAACCAAGCACTACACGCATGCTCCTAGGGGAAGGGTTGGTAGGAGTTAACCATCGTGCGATCCCGACCTCCACACATAAGGAAGACAATCAAAGAGATACCTCATGCTTCAAATTTGTTACACAATGGTTACCATACGTGCATGCTACGGGACTCACAAACCTCAACACAAGTATTTCTCAAATTCACAATTATTCTACTAGCATGACTCTAATATCACCATCCTCATATCTCAAAACAATCATCAAGAATCAAACGTCTCATAGTATTCAATGCACTTTATATGAAAGTTTTTATTATATCCCTCTTGGATGCCTATCATATTAGGACTAAGTTTATAACCCAAGTAAATTACCATGATGTTTAAGACTCAAAATAATATAAGTGAACATGATAGTTCATCTATTTCTTCAAAATAAAACCACCATCGTGCTCTAAAAGATATAAGTGAAGCACTACAGCAAATGACAAACTACTCCGAAAGATACAAGTGAAGATCAATGAGTAGTCGAATAATTATGCAACTATGTGAAGATTCTCTAACATTTAAAAATTTCAAATCTTGGGATATTATTCAAGAATCAAGCTAAACAAAATAAAATAAAATGCCGCTCCAAGCAAAGCACATATAATGTGGTGAATAAAAATATAGCTCCACGTAAAGTTACCGATGAACGAATACGAAAGAGGGGATGCCTTCCGGGGCATCCCCAAGCTTAGGATCTTGGTTGTCCTTGATTATTACCTTGGGCTGCCTTGGGAATACCCAATCTTAGGCTCTTGCCACACCTTATTCCATAGTCCATCGAATCTTTACCCAAAACATGAAAACCTCACAACACAAAACTCAACAGAAAACTCGTAAGCTCCGTTAGTATAAGAAAATAAATCACCACTTTTGGTACTGTTGTGAACTCATTCTAAATTCATATTGGTGTAATATCTACTGTATTCCAACTTCTCTATGGTTCATACCCTCCGATACTACTCATAGATTCATCAAAATAAGCAAACAACACATAGAAAACAGAATCTGTCAAAAACAGAACAATCTGTAGTAATCTGTAACTTTTGAATACTTCTGTTACTCCAAAAATTCTAAAATAAACTGTTGGACGTCAGTAATTTTTCTATTAATCTTCTGCAAAGATAATCAACTCAAAATCACTCTTCTATAGAAAATGACAGCTAATCTCGTGAGCGCAAAGTTTCTATTTTTTACAGCAAGATCACATTAACTTTCACCCAAGTCTTCCCAAAGGTTCTACTTGGCACTTTATTGAAACAAAATCTATAAAACATGATTACTACATTAGCTTAATCATGTGGACACACAAAAACAGTATGGGTAAATGTTGGGTTGTCTCCCAACAAGTGCTTTTCTTTAATGCCTTTTTAGGTAGGCATGAAGATTTCAATGATGCTCACATAAAAGATAAGAATTGAAACATAAAGAGAGTATCATGAAGAATATGACTAGAACATTTAAGTCTAACCCACTTCCTATGCATAGGGATTTTGCGAGCAAACAACTTATGGAACAAGAATCAACTAGCATAGGAAATCAAAACAAGCATAACTTCAAGATTTTCAACACATAGAGAGGAAACTTGATACTATTGCAACTCCTACAAGCATATATTCCCCCCTCATAATAATTTTCAGTAGCATCATGAGTAAATTAAACAATATAACTATCACATAAAGCATTCTTTTCATGATCTACAAGCATATAAATTTTTGTACTCTGCACATAAGCAAAATTCTTCTCATTCAGAATAGTGGGAGCAAACTCAACAAAATAACTATCTTATGAATATAAACAACGTATACTACACAACCTTCTTCTTGTAGATGTCGTTGGGCCTCCAAGTGCAGAGGTTTGTAGGACAGTAGCAAATTTCCCTCAAGTGCATGACCTAAGGTTTATTAATCTGTGGCAGGCGTAGGATGAAGATGGTCTCTCTCAAACAACCCTGCAACCAAATAACAAAGAGTCTCTTGTGTCCCCAACACACCCAATACAACGGTAAATTGTATAGGTGCACTAGTTCGGCGAAGAGATAGTGATAAAAGTGAAATATGGATGGTAGATATAGGTTTTTGTAATCTAAAATTATAAAAACAGCAAGGTAACAAGTGGTAAAAGTGAGCAAAAACGGTATTCCAATGCTAGGAAACAAGGCCTAGGGTTCATACTTTCACTAGTGCAAGTTCTTTCAACAATGATAACACAAATAGATCATATAACAATCCCTCAACATGCAACAAAGAGTCACTCCAAAGTCACTAATAGCGGAGAACAAATGAAGAGATTATTGTAGGGTACGAAACCACCTCAAAGTTACTCTTTCCGATCAATCCATTGGGCTATTCCTATAAGTGTCACAAACAACCCTAGAGTTCGTAGTAAAATAACACCTTAAGACAGAAATTAACCAAAACCCTAATGTCACCTAGATACTCCAATGTCACCACAAGTATCCACGGTTATGATTATACGATATGCATCACACAATCTCGGATTCATCTATTCAAACCAACACAAAGAACTTCAAAGAGTGCCCCAAAGTTTCTACCGGAGAGTTAAGACGAAAACATGTGCCAACCCCTATGCATAGATTCCCAAGGTCATGGAACCCGCAAGTTGATCACCAAAACATACATCAAGTGAATCAATAGAATACCTGTGACACTCCAAAATTTTTGGTAGTTTTTTTAAAGAGCCTTGCTTGGTTTGAAAGAAGGTCATTTAAACCCTTCCTAAAAACCATCTTCAAAGTTTGCCCTCTCAAAAATCCTTTTCCTGGTTTTGGTTTCATTTGAAATGAAAACCCCCTTTTTTTGGTTTTTATTTGGTTTTGATCCCTTCCAAATTTTACCATGCCACCCATGGTAAAATTTTCCCAAAACCTTTCCTCCCACTATAGTTCAACCCTAACATTCTGTCAAAACTAATAAAATCCATTTTTGGATTTTTATTCCAACTATTTCCCCTCCCAAAATAATTCTGTCTTTTCTTTTGAGCCTAAGTGGATTACAAAGCAAGTACCCTAATACTCTAGATTTTTGACCTCAACTCAACACCCCTGGATAGTCCTTTGAACCCTCAACCCAGAACCATCTTGATCCACTCTTCTCCTATTTAAATATTTCAAATTACACTCACTGCAAGTTTGGACCAGATTTGCCAAATTTGGTGAAATTCATATCTATACCTCTCCAAAAATTCCACAAATATTCAAGCAGCCTCTAGGTGCAATGAGAGGCCCCTCCACCAAAAACCAGCTCAAGAAAAAATCCCTACATACCTGGAACATTCTGTCGAACACCTTGCATGCACTGTTCTAGCCATATTCAGAAAAATTCAGACATTCAGTGTCTTTTTCCTTCGTCAGATTTCAGTCACGCGTCGACAGTGCACTCTGGCACGTTGCGCATGCCCCTTCCCCCTGTACAGCACCCCGCACATGCACTTGGCGCCTTCCTGGCGTCGGTGGCGCCCTGGCCCGCCTGCACCGGCGTGTCCTGCGGCGGCCGTAGCGCCGTAGCGGCCGACAGAAAGCAGAACGGCGACTCAATGCCGTTCGGCGCCACCCAAGCGACCTGGTGGCTCCGCGTGGCCACCTCCTTGCCAGTGCATGCATGCAGCGCCGTCGCCATGGTGCGGCACGCGCAGAGCACGCTCCCTGCCGCCGACGGGCCCGCGCAGCCACGTTCCGTCGAGCTCCCCCCTAAACCTCCGTATCCCGACGCGCTTAGCACCAAAATGGAGTCAGTGGACCCGCGCGATGGTGCTCAACCTCTAAACCACCCCGACCAATGCCCTGCGCCGCCGTAAACTTCGCCGGAGAATCCCGTTCTCAGCCACCGCCTCGGACCGCCTATATAAAGGGCTCCCGAGCTCGCCCTCGAGCAGACACCCCCTTTGCACCTCACCAGCACCCTACCAGGCCACCAGGGGGACCCCGAGGAGGTCCTCTTCCCCAGCTCCGACCGCCCCGTTCCGCCTCGGCCTCCACCACAATTCACTCCGGTGAGGCCATCTCCGGCGCCCTAATCACGTCAACTACCCCCTCATTCTAGCGCAAGTCTAACCCCCTCCTCAATTTCATCTCCGCAGCACCCTCCGACGAGACCCACGACTGCCCGAACCACCGTCCGCCGGAGCTAGGGCCGCCGTCGACACAGTGCTCGCCGGCGACCACCACCACCATCCACGGACGCGGAACGGTGCACTGATCTCGAAGGTACACTCTGATCACCTTGCCTCGCCGTGGATCGCCGCCGGCGACCACCGCACCTCTCGGGCACCGTCGCGCTCTGCTCCTCTGTTTGAACTTTCAAACCCGACAGGTGGGGCCCGCCTGTCAGCCTCATAGCCGTTGTTTTTATTTTGCTTAAATGAAACGTTATCTGTACTTTTCCGCAGAACGCCCTGGAAGTTTTCTGTTTCATTACAGATGAGCCCTTGGGTTAAAACACTTATAAATTTTTAACAGAAGGGAATTTTTGAGTGATTCTTCTTCTGTTATCTTTAGATTTTTGTCTAGTTTTTTATCATATTTATTTGAAAAATATTTGGAACACTTTTCTGTACACTCACGGTATTTACATTACGTGCATATTTTCTTTATACCGTAGATACCGGAGGAGGTGACGGAGCGGCAAACTTCGCACAGTGAGACTCTGACTACTCCGAACCAGGCAAGCAGGTTTGAACTCTTGATATGATGAGTGTTGTTGCATGTTTGCATTTTAGCATAGTCATGGCATGTTTATGAACATCACTTTGCATGATATAACTCATGCACATAATCGGAGAGTATTTTTTTTCGGAAAGCATTATGTTGTTGGATACATATTTGCAAAGCCATGTGTTGGTATGAGAATGGGTAAGATGGCAGTGTTGTGACATGCTAGTCTTATGCTGGATTATTTGACTTCCGTGTCGTCATGACACCATTCACATTCCCATTCATTCCACCCTATACTGTCACATGTTTTCCGAAAGGAATATGGCATAGTAAGTTGCAAATCGTTTTCCTGGTACACACCAAGTGGAGAGGCCGGGATGAGGGTTCCATGGCCCTGGATTAAAGCCCGTCATCCGGTCAGGGGGCATGGGTGTTTCCGGTTGGGACCGAGAGGGGGGCACCCCTTAGAGCGCGCGTAAAGAAATTTGATCCCATGCTATTCGAGGTTGTGGCCTCCCCGTCTCAAAGTTTTTCTTGGACGTTGGCCAGGGTGATTCCTGGCAACGTGAGGTGAAATGGGTGTGTACTAGTTAAATGTGTTTCTACCGAAATACCATAAACGGAACTAGTCCTTCGTGACTACGGAAATCTGTTGGCTGTGTTCAGTTCTTCCAAGCTCTGCAGAGTCTCAATCTTTTGATTATCTCGTACTTTGTTCAAGTACTATATTTATCTTATCTTGTCAGGTATCAGCCTTAGTGGTAAAACTCCGGTGGGATTTATGTGTGATAAATCCTGTTAAAAGATTACACTTGTGGATGGACTAAATTGTTGTTTACATTATTTACAAGCCCTGTCTGCGATGTCGCTCAGACGTCCGACGGTGGCAACCTGTTATTTACTTTGTATATAAATCCCTGTCTGTGATGTCGCTCAGACGTCCGACAGTGGCAACCTGTTATTTACTTTTGTTATAAAGCCCTGTCTGTGATGTCGCTCAGACGTCCGACGGTGGCAACCTGTTATTTACGTTTGTTATAAGGCCATGTCTGTGATGTCACCCAGACATCCGACGGCGGTATTTCTTTTTAAGCCCTTTATGTGATGTCACCCAGACGTCCGACTGTGGCATTTCTTTTACAACCTTGTCTGTGATGTCGCTCAGACGTCCGACGGTGGTACTTCTTTTAAAGCCCAGTCTGCAATGTCGCTCCGACGTCCAATGGTGGCATTTCTTTTTAAGCCCTTTATGTGATGTCGCCCAGACGTCCGACTGTGGCATTTCTTTTACAGCCCTGTCTGTGATGTCGCTCAGACGTCCGACGGTGGTACTTCTTTTAAAGCCCAGTCTACGATGTCGCTCTGACGTCCGACGGTGGCATTTCTTTTTAAGCCCTTTATGTGGTGTCACTAAGACGCCCGACTGCGGCATGCATTTTTTCTATTTATCTACCTTTCGAGGCGTCGCTTCAGACACCCGATCGGTTTTCAGTAATTTATTTTATTCTTCACATACTGCAATATTATCGTTATTTTATGAGCATCATGCTGGATCATGACGCATTCATGCATTCATTGATTATATCTTTTGTCCAAACTGTCTTGCGAGTACTTTCAAGTACTCACCTGGCTTGTTGATTTGGCCAGATGCTGATGAAGGCGATCTCTTGGATGACGAGTTCGATAGCGAGTCCGACGCCTAGAGGAGTCCCAGTCAGTCCCGTGCGATCCTGTCTTGATCATTGTATTATCCACTTCCGCAACCCCAAATAAATTCATCGAGCCTCACCTCGACACTCGATGTACTGCCAGTAGAAGTCAAGTTATCCACCACCACTTTTCCCTCGAGCTAGTAGCATGCCACCCCATCCTTGTGCCATAACCGCCCTTATGTAAAATATTGGCGAGTATGTAATAAATTGTTGGCGAGTATGTAATAAAATACTGGTTCTCTGCTTATCAAGCTTTTGTCTACCAAAAAGGATGACTTTTCCTATACTGGGATTTAAAAATTGGTTTTCTTAATAAATATTTTTATTGGAAAAACCGGTCGTGATAGACTTGGTAACCAGAGCCAGGATGACTGTAGGAAGCCACTAGGTGCGATCGCTAATTGGCTTTTAGCAGGGTAGAGTTATTCATGTTTTCACAAATGTAGTCATTTTCTGACAGTCAGCATAAAATTTATGATCTGACCACTCAGAATTTTTGCCTACTTTTGTAGATGGCCGGCAACGACTGCGAGTCTCAGATGTTCGCCAACGTGCCTGAGGGGTTCGTCAAACTCCTCTCCTTCATCGTTCAGGTTGCGATGGGGCCATCTGTGCGCCCAGTCTTCACGCTTTATCCACACAAGATCAACGACAGTCTGACTATGCACCAGGCCGCGGTGCAATTCAGGGGAGGCCATGCTGAAGTACGCCGTCTCCGATTTGTGGGGAGAGCCATGCCTACTGAAAGGCATGCTATGCAGATGGCTGCCCGCGAGACGATAGCCCGTCTTAGGGATGTCCTTCCGGCAATGAAGACCCATCGCTACCGCTACCTTCCATGCCATGTGCCTTACACCTGTCACTACTCTTTCTCTTGCCCTAGAGGAGAGCGAGACGAAGCCTTTGAGATGCTTGTCGAGTACCTCCGAGCCCTGGAGGCAACATTCGATTGTATGGTGGATGATCTCATAGCTGCACACATGGACTCAGTTCATGGCTGTGCTGCTAACAGGAGGGAACTCCTGCACACTGCTCCACCACTCACTTTTGTGTCATCCACAACATCTCACTCACCTACCATACTCGCCACTGCTCGTCGTCTGCCTACCACAGAGGAATTTAACCAGGCTATTGCACCCACTCCCGTCCGCTCTACACCACTTGTTGCACCCACTCCTGTCCCCTCTGCACCACTTGTTGCACCCACTCCCATACGTGCTACCCCACCTATTCCACCCACTCGTATTCGTGTTATTCCGCCTAAGGCACCTGCTCCATCAGCTCAGCACAACATTTCTCGTCTGGAACCTATTGACGAGGAAGAGGTTGATTCCCCAGCATCTCTGCGTCTCACCCTCGGCAGGCCAAGGGAGATGCTCACCGTCTCCGACAAAGTACGCATAGACGCCATGCGATGCATCAACTTGTGTAATATGTTTTTATGTACTTAGGTTGTGAGAAGTAGCCTGTTTGCGTATCATGTAGGATCTGGAGGAGTGCACTAGTTTAAATAACATGTCAGGATTATGTACGCATATCCTGAGTGATGTATTGTATAATTATGCCCGCGTGTAAGATATGCACTAGTCCTTCTCCGCGCGCAATCGTGTGTTTCCAAAACTACCCTGGAATTTTAAAAATGTGCTTTGTGTGTGTTTTTATTGGCTTTCGCGACTCTCCTTCTTGTCTTACGAGTTCACAAAATATATCCCCAGAGTGAAAGATGTCTCGTCCTTGGACGCGCTCCATGCCAACCCAGCCAGAAGAAAATTATGGCACGCCGCAGAACCAGAATTTCACTCAGGGTCAGACAAGTCAACAGGACAGCGAAACAACTTTTACACAAGTTTGTCGTTTGTATGAACAGAGTCAGCAGCAACACCAGGAAATGATGAACCAATTCATCAATATGGGAAGTAACTGTGGTCAATATCAACCGCAATCCAAATTATCTGAGTTACAAAAGACGCGTCCTCCAACATTTTCTCATACTGACAAGCCTCTTGAGGCCGAAGACTGGCTTCGAGACATGGAGAGGAAATTAATTATCGCACAGTGTTCCGACCGTGAAAAAGTACTGTATGCACCACATTATCTCACAGGTGCAGCTGCATCATGGTGGGAAAACTTTCTGCACATGCACCCCAACGAAAATGAAATCACCTGGGAAAATTTTAAGGAACGTTTTCGTGGGGCACACATTCCTAAAAGCATCATGAAAATCAAGAAGAAGGAATTTGATGAACTCAAGCAAAGAGCCATGACAGTGTCAGAATACAACAGCCAATTCACACTACTGTCTCGCTACGCAAATGAAGAACGCATGACCGAGAGCAAGAAGATGGAAAAATTCTTGGAAGGCCTGGCACCCGCCCTTAAGTGCCAGCTAGTTGTGCACACCTTTCCAGATTTTAAAACACTGGTGGATAAGGCCATTACCTTGGAAAATGAGCGACGTAGCCTGGAAGATATCTGCAAACGGAAAAGGGACCAGACTAATTTTTCTCGCAATCACAGGAGCAAGAAGGAATTTCAGAAGGGGGATTCACACAAAACCCCGGTGAATAATTCACGTCCAACCAAGAATTTCCATGCAAGGGACAAGGAATTCACCTATCGCCCAGGCGTTACCTGTTATGCTTGTGGAGAAGAAGGGCACTATGCCAAGCAGTGTCCCAAGCCAAGGAACTCAAACCCGAAGCTCAATAATGGTGGAAATAATTCAACACCAAAGCGAAGCAATTTCAACCCCAACAACAACCACCGGAAAGGTCACTTGAACCACGTGACCCGAGAGGAAGCACAGAACGCCCCAGATATCGTACTCGGTACGTACCCCGTCAACACAATACCTGCCATGGTTTTGCTTGATTCTGGAGCTTCTCACTCATTCGTTTCGAAAAGTTTTGCTTTGCAAAATAATTTTTCGATGCTGCCCTTGGAAAAATCAATGATAGTCAAGTCCCCTGGGATTAAGCAAGTGACCCAGAATTACTGTCAAGATGTGGTTATTGAATTTGAAGGATTGAATTTTTACGCCAACCTTATTGTACTAGAGAGCAAAGGACTGGATGTCATCCTAGGAATGGATTGGTTGGCAACCAACAAAGGTTTTATTGACTGCTTCAACCGTACCGTGATCCTCACCCACCATCAAGGGAAGAAAATAAAAGTTTCACCCAGAGAGAGACAAATACCTCGTCAACCTAGATTAAACAAAGTGGACGTTTCTGAGATGAACAAGGTTCCAGTGGTATGTGAATTTCCAGATGTATTTCCAGAAGAACTGCCAGGCATGCCACCAGACCGAGAGATAGAATTCAGCATTGAGCTAGCACCCGGAACCACTCCTATTTACAAGAAACCTTACAGAATGGCACCATCCGAGTTGGTAGAGTTGAAGAAGCAAATAAAAGAATTATTGGAGAAAGGATACATACGAGCCAGCTCCTCACCTTGGGGTTCTCCGATTTTATTTGCCAAGAAGAAGGATGGAACAATGAGGTTGTGTATTGATTATCGAGCTCTCAACATGGTCACAATCAAGAACAAATACCCAATGCCCCGAATAAATGATTTATTCAATCAGCTCGCACAGGCCAAAGTCTTCTCGAAAATTGATTTGAGATCGGGATACCACCAGTTAAAAGTACGAACAGAAGATATTCCCAAGACCACATTCACCTCCAGATATGGGCTGTATGAGTTCACCGTAATGCCTTTTGGGCTAACCAATGCCCCCGCATATTTTGTTCACCTCATGAACAAAGTATTTATGAAGTATATGGACAAGTTTGTTGTGGTGTTCATCGATGATATTCTGATATATTCCAAAACACCAGAAGAGCACGCCGAACATCTCAGGATTGTACTCGGAGAACTCAGGAAACATCAACTGTACGCCAAATTCAGCAAATGTGAATTTTGGCTAAGGCAAGTGGGCTTTCTGGGCCACGTGCTAACCAAGAAGGTATTGCAGTAGATACGGAAAAAGTCAAGGCCGTACTTGGCTGGAAACCGCCAGCTAACGTAACGGACATTCGGAGTTTCTTGGGAATGGCAGGCTATTATCGGAGATTTATTGAAGGATTCTCCACAATAGCAAAGCCCATGACGCAATTGCTCAAGAAAGGCAAGAAATTTGAATGGACCGAAGCATGTGAGAAGAGCTTCCAAGAGCTAAAAAGAAAATTAACAACGGCACCAGTGCTAATTATGCCAGATATACACAAGAACTTTGAGGTATATTGTGATGCATCCCGGAAAGGCCTCGGATGCGTATTAATGCAAGAAGGCAAGGTAGTTGCGTATGTCTCCAGACAACTACGCAAGCATGAGGAAAATTATCCCACTCATGACTTGGAATTGGCAGCAGTCATCCATGCACTCAAGGAATGGAGACACTTCCTACTTGGGAATCGTTGCGAGATATACACAGACCATAAGAGTCTTAAGTATATTTTCACATAGCCAGAGTTAAATTTACGGCAACGACGCTGGTTAGAATTGGTGAAAGACTATGATGTTGGAATCCACTATCATCCTGGAAAAGCAAATGTTGTGGCAGATGCACTTAGTCGAAATCCCAGCACAAACAATGACAATATTCCAAAATTGAGGCCAGAATTTCAACAAGAATTTGCCCGACTCAATCTAATAATGGTTACCGAGGGCAGTGTGTCGAATATAGAGCTACAGCCTAAACTAATGGAAAGTATCAAGGTAGCCCAGCACGGACACCGCAACATTGAGGGCATAAAAAGAAAAGTGAGTTTGGGAAAAGCCTCAAAATTCAACATAGATGAGCAGGGAATATTGTGGTACGGAGAAAGGCGTACCAAATGTCAAGGACCTCAAACAGCAGATATTAACTGAAAGTCACACAGTTCCGTATTCAATTCATCCTGGAGGGACAAAGATGTACAAAGACCTTCAGGAAAAATTTTGGTGGCACAGTATGAAGAGAGATATAGCCACATTCATTGCATGCTGTGACTGTTGTCAACGTATCAAGGCCGAGCACCAGAAACCAGCCGGACTGTTACAGCCAAATAAGATACCCGAGTGGAAATGGGACGAGATTGGAATGGACTTTATCGTTGGACTGCCCCGATCACAACATGGAAACAATACCATATGGGTCATAACCGACAGATTAACCAAGGTGGCACATTTTATTCCGGTAAAAATAACTTACACCACTCAGAGACTAGCCAGACTTTATCTTGCCCGTATCATCTGCCTTCATGGAGTCCCTAAGACTATTATCTCCGATAGAGGCACACAGTTCGTCTCTGCATTCTGGGATCACCTACAACAGGCACTGGGAACCCAACTAGCCTTCAGTACCGCATACCATCCCCAGACCGATGGACAAACAGAACGCGTGAACCAAATCTTAGAAGACATGCTAAGAGCTTGTGTCCTCACCTACGGGAATAGTTGGGAAGAAAGTTTCCCATATGCAGAATTCGCATACAACAACAGCTATCAAGCCAGCTTACGAATGGCACCCTTTGAAGCTCTATATGGGAGAAGATGTCGTACCCCGCTAAATTGGTCAGAGACAGGGGACAGCCATATTTTTGGCCCAGATATGCTCAGAGAGGCCGAGGAGAAAGTTAAGACGATTAGAGAACGACTCAAAACAGCTCAAAGTCGACAAAAGAGTTATTACGACCGAAAGCATCGGGAAATCAGTTTTGAACCCAGTGAATTGGTATACCTAAGAGTTTCTCCTATGAAGGGTCTGCAACGATTCAAGATTAAGGGGAAACTAGCACCAAGATTCATCGGACCATTTCATATAGTGGCCCGGCAAGGCAAGGTAGCCTACCAGCTGGACCTGCCCGGAGACTTATCCGGTATCCACAACGTGTTTCACATCTCGCAGTTGAGAAAATACATAAGCAACCCAGAGAAGCAAGTTTCACATGAGTATATTAACGTACAACCAGACCTCACCTATCGGGAGCACCCGATAAAAATATTGGGAGAATCTGAGAGAAGGACCCGACAGAAAACCATTAAGTTTTTCAGAGTTCAATGGAGCAACCACACCGAGAATGAAGCAACTTGGGAGAGCGAGGACTTTCTTCGGACAGAGCACCCACAACTGTTTAAGGATCAGCTGAAATCTCGGGGACGAGATTTTTCCTAAGGGGGTAGGTGTTGTGACACTCCAAAAATTTTGGTAGTTTTTTTAAAGAGCCTTTCTTGGTTTGAAAGAAGGTCATTTAAACCCTTCCTAAAAACCATCTTCAAAGTTTGCCCTCTCAAAAATCCTTTTCCTGGTTTTGGTTTCATTTGAAATGAAAACCCCTTTTTTGTTTTGGGTTTTTATTTGATTTTGATCCCTTCTAAATTTTACCATGCCACCCATGGTAAAATTTTCCCAAAACCTTTCCTCCCACTATAGTTCAACCCTAACATTCTGTCAAAACTAATAAAATCCATTTTTGGATTTTTATTCCAACTATTTCTCCTCCCAAAATAATTCTGTCTTTTCTTTTGAGCCTAAGTGGATTACAAAGCAAGTACCCTAATACTCTTGATTTTTGACCTCAACGCAACACCCCTGGATAGTCCTTTGAACCCTCAACCCAGAACCATCTTGATCCACTCTTCTCCTGTTCAAATATTTCAAATTACACTCACTGCAAGTTTGGACCAGATTTGCCAAATTTGGTGAAATTCATATCTATACCGCTCCAAAAATTCCACAAATATTCAAGCAACCTCTAGGTGCAATGAGAGGCCCCTCCACCAAAAACCAGCTCAAGGAAAAATCCCTACATACGTGGAACATTCTGTCGAACACCTTGCATGCACTGTTCTAGCCATATTCAGAAAAATTCAGACATTCAGTGTCTTTTTCCTTCGTCAGATTTCAATCACGCGTCGACAGTGCACTCTAGCACGTGGCTCATGGCCCCTTCCCCAGGACAGCACCCCGCACGCGTACTTGGCGCCTTCTTGGCGTTAGTGGCGCCCTGGCTCGCCTGCGCCGGCATCTCCTGCAGCGGCCGTAGCGCCGTAGCGGCCGACAGAAAGCAGAACGACGGCTCAACGCCGTTCGGCGCCACCCAAGCAACCTGGTGGCTCCGCCTAGCCACCTCCTTGCCAGCGCATGCATGCAGCGCCGTTGCCGTGGCGCGGCATGCGCAGAGCGCGCTCCCTGCCGCCGACGGGCCGACGCAGCCCCGTTCCGTCGAGCTCCCCCTAAACCTCCGTATCCCGACGTGCTTAGCGCCAAAATGGAGTCACTGGACCCGCACGACGGCGCTCAACCTCTAAACCACCCCGACCAATGCCCTGCGCCGCCGTAAACTTCGTCGGAGAATCCCGTTCACGGCCACCGCCTCGGACCGCCTATATAAAGGGCTCCCGAGCTCGCCCTCGAGCACACACCCCCTTTGCACCTCACCAGCACCCTGCTAGGCCACCAGGGGGACCCCGAGGAGGTCCTCTTCCCCAGCTCCGGCCGCCCCGTTCCGCCTCGGCCTCCACCACGATTCACTCCGGTGAGGCCATCTCCGGCGCCCTAATCACGTCAACTACCCCCTCATGCTACCACAAGTCTAACCCCCTCCTCAATTTCATCTCCGCAGCACCCTCCGACGAGACCCACGACTGCCCGAACCGCTGTCCGCCAGAGCTAGGGCCTCCGTCGACACAGTGCTCGCCGGCGACCACCACCACCACCCACGGACGCGGAACGGTGCACTGATCTTGAAGGTACACTCCGATCACCTTGCCTCGCCGTGGATCGCCGCCGGCGACCACCGCACCTCTCGGGCGCCGTTGCGCTCTGCTCCTCTGTTTGAACTTTAAAACCCGACAGGTGGGGCCCGCCTGTCGGCCTCACAGCCGTTGTTTTTATATTGCTTAAATGAAACGTTATCTATACTTTTCCGCAGAACCCCCTGGAAGTTTTCTGTTTCATTACAGATGAGCCCTTGGGTTAAAACACTTATAACTTTTTAACAGAAGGGAATTTTTGAGTGATTCTCCTTCTGTTCTCTTTAGATTTTTGTCTAGTTTTTTATCATATTTATTTGAAAAATATTTGGAACACTTTTCTATACACTCACGGTATTTACGTTACGTGCGCATTTTCTTTATACCGTAGATACCGGATGAGGTGATGGAGCGGCAAACTTCGCACAGTTAGACTCCGACTACTCCGAACCAGGCAAGCATGTTTGAACTCTTGATATGAGGAGTGTTGTTGCATGTTTGCATTTTAGCATAGTCATGGCATGTTTATGAACATCACTTTGCATGATATATCTCATGCACATAATCGGAGAGTATTTTTTTTCGCAAAGCATTATGTTGTTGGATACATATTTGCAAAGCCATGTGTTGGTATGAGAATGGGTAAGATGGCAGTGTTGTGACATGCCAGTCTTATGCCGGATTATTTGACTTCCGTGTCGTTATGACACCATTCACATTCCCATTCATTCCACCCTATACTGTCACATGTTTTCCGAAAGGAATATGGCATAGTAAGTTGCAAATCGTTCTCCTGGTACACATCAAGTGGAGAGGCCGGGATGAGGGTTCCATGGCCCTGGATTAAAGCTCGTCATCCGGTCAGGGGGCATGGATGTTTCCGGTTGGGACCGAGAGGGGGGCACCCCTTAGAGCGCGCGTAAAGAAATTTGATCCCATGCTATTCGAGGTTGTGGCCTCCCCGTCTCAAAGTTTTTCTTGGACGTTGGCCAGGGTGATTTCTGGCAACGTGAGGTGAAATGGGTGTGTACTAGTTAAATGTGTTTCTACCGAAAAACCATAAACGGAACTAGTCCTTCGTGACTACGGAAATCCGTTGGCTGTGTTCAGTTCTTCCAAACTCTACAGAGTCTCAATCTTTTGATTATCTCGTACTTTGTTCAAGTACTATATTTATCTTATCTTGTCAGGTATCAGCCTCAGTGGCAAAACTCCGGTGGGATTTATGTGTGATAAATCATGTTAAAAGATTACTCTTGTGGATGGACTAAATTGTTGTTTACATTATTTACAAGCCCTGTCTGCGATGTCGCTCAGACGTCCGACGGTGGCAACCTGTTATTTACTTTTGATATAAAGCCCTGTCTGTGATGTCGCTCAGACGTCCGACGGTGGCAACCTGTTATTTACTTTTGTTATAAAGCCCTGTCTGTGATGTCGCTCAGACGTCCGACGGTGGCAACCTGTTATTTACTTTTGTTATAAGGCCCTGTCTATGATGTTGCCCAGACGTCCGATGGCGGTATTTCTTTTTAAGCCCTTTATGTGATGTCGCCCAGACGTCCGACTGTGGCATTTCTTTTACAGCCCTGTCTGTGATGTCGCTCAGACGTCCGACGGTGGTACTTCTTTTAAAGCCCAGTCTACGATGTCGCTCCGACGTATGACGGTGGCAACTCTTTTTAAGCCCTTTATGTGATGTCGCCCAGACGTACGACTGTGGCATTTCTTTTACAGCCCTGTCTGTGATGTCGCGCAGATGTCCGATGGTGGTACTTCTTTTAAAGCCCAGTCTGCGATGTCGCTCCGACGTCCGACGGTGGCATTTCTTTTTAAGGCCTTTATGTGGTGTCGCTAAGACGCCCGACTGCGGCATGCATTTTTTTTATTTATCTACCTTTCGAGGCGTCGCTGCAGACACCCGATCGGTTTCCAGTAATTTATTTTATTCTTCACATACTGCAATATTATCGTTATTTTATGAGCATCATCCTGGATCATGACGCATTCATGCATTCATTGATTATATCTTTTGTCCAAACTGTCTTGCGAGTACTTTCAAGTACTCACCTGGCTTGTTGATTTGGCCAGATGCTGATGAAGGCGATCTCTTGGATGACGAGTTCGATAGCGAGTCCGACGCCTAGAGGAGTCCCAGTCAGTCCCGTGCGATCTGTCTTGATCATTGTATTATCCGCTTCCGCAACCCCGAATAAATTCATCGAGCCTCACCTCGACGCTCGATGTACTGCCAGTAGAAGTCAAGTTATCCACCACGACTTTTCCCTCGAGCTAGTAGCATGCCACCCCATCCTTGTGCCATAACCGCCCTTATGTAAAATATTGGCGAGTCTGTAATAAATTGTTGAGAAACCTCAGCTCAACCCTGTAATATATTTGATGCTACTGGTTCTCTGCTTATCAAGCTTTTGTGTACCAGAAAGGATGACTTTTCCTATACTGGGATTTAAAGATTGGTTTTCTCAATAAATATTTTTATTGGAAAAACCGGTCATGACAATACCCCATTGTCACCAAGGGTATCCCACACAAGAAATACATGAAGTGTTCTCAAATCCTTAAAGAGTCAATCCGATAAGATAACTTCAAAGGGAAAACTCAATCCATTACAAGAGAGTAGAGGGGTAGAAACATCATAAGATCCAACTGTAATAACCAAGCTCGCGGTACATCAAGATCGTGCCACATCAAGAACACGAGAGTGAGTGAGAGTGAGTGAGAGAGAGAGAGAGAGAGATCAAACACATAGCTACCGATACATACCCTCAGCCCCGAGGTGAACTACTCCCTCCTCGTCATTTAGAGCGTCGGGATGATGCAGATGGCCACGGGTGATGGATTCCCCCTCCGATGGGGTGCCGAAATAGGGTCCCGATTGGTTTTTGGTGGCTACAGAGGCTTGCGGCGGCGGAACTCCCGATCTAGGTTTCTTTTCGGGGGTTTCTATATTTATAGGAATTTTTGGCGTCGGTCTCACATCAGGGGGGTATCCGAGTCGTCCATGAGATAGGGGGGCGCGCCCAAGGGGGTAGGGCATGACCTCCACCCTCGTGGACGGCTCGGGAATCGTCTGGCCTAACTCTTTCACTTCGGGGGCTTCTTTTGGTCCATAAAAAATCATCAAAAATTGGCACGTCAATTGGACTCCGTTTGGTATTCCTTTTCTGTAAAGCTCAAAAACAAGGAAAAAAAAGTAACTAGCACCGGGCTCTAGGTTAGTAGGTTAGTCCAAAAATCATATAAAATAGCATATAAATGCATATAAAATATCTAAGATGGATAGCATGGAACAATAAAAAATTATAGATACGTTGGAGATGTATCAGCGGCCACGACGACCACCTCCCACCTTCGGGCCGCGGCGGTGGAGCGGGTGATGTCCGTGGCTTTCGACGGAGCTATGGCAGCAACAGGGGCCGGCAACAGCTGCCGACGGGCATCGATGGCCGACCGTGTGGTGTGTGTTCCGTGCACACCCAACTGGAATGTCGTGCGCACTACACTACGTCAGGGACCGTGCCGCCGCCGCGGTGTAGCCTCCCAACTGGAGTTGTGCTCTGATGACGGTAGAGTGACTGAACAACGACGACAGTCTAGTGCCATTGCCGATTTTGGGAGAAGCAGACGAGATAAGCTACAGGGAGGGAGGGGAAAATGCGACGCATGACTCACCAGCTGTGAGGGTTTATATAGTAGGTTGATAAGCATGGGGATTTTGGGGGATTTCACTGAGTCGGGCAGGAAGCCTGCGCGGCAACCTACGAGGTTGTGTGGGAATGGGCTCAGCACCGTTTGGCCAAAAGAACGCCCCCGTGCGCTGCTCAAGCTTGCGCTTGAACCGTCTACGGCAGCGGGGTGACAAGACGTGCAAGAGAAGGACGAAAGGACATGTACACATACATTTAGAAAAAATGTTTGTGATTTAATTAACTACTATACGCCCATCCTGGTTTATAAGTAGGATTTAATTAATAAAATACGAATGCATGTCGCCAAAGATTATATCGTCGGATTCGTATTTGAACATAGTTTCCAGTTATATAATTTTTGTAATAGGCATTATCATTTTGTTGGTTAGATTTGAGGTTACATACCAGCAAGCACTTGCCCACAACACACACAGCGCTGCACACTCTGCCAGCGGTTGGGCCTGCGCACGATCACGTCGGGGCCCCATATGCATGCGGTTGTGCCGCGCATGTTGCCACACGATACAGTTACATGTGACACAATGGAGTTACGCGCTGCGAATTAGAACTGCCATCAGGGCATGCCGATCGATATTCCAGGCCGTCTGGCTTCCCCTTTAATTCCCGCAGCCATTATAACCTTAGTCTCTTGAACCTTTCGATCACGCCCCACAACACAACAAACACACCCACAACGACACATAGAGAGGGGATGTCTAGAGGCGCTCTAATGGAGTTCGGAGAGCATAAAGTGAAGACCCACGCGAGGGAGACGGATCTCTCGGTGGTGTACACCATTGACTCGGCCGTGGTGGACGACTACATCAACACCATTGAGTAGTTGCTTGCTGGAGACAAGTACACGGTGGTTGGCACCAACCTCCAGTACACCGCCGGTGTTCCCGGCAAAGATCAGAAGGTTGCCGTTGCCTAGTTGTGTGTGTGCCATCATGTCCTCATCTACCACTACTGCATGGCCACAGAGCCTTACATATGTTTTGCCAGGTTTGTCAACAGCACCGACTACAAGTTCACTACGGTGGAAACCACCGATGATGTAAAAGCGCTCAGGGTTATGGACTTGGCCTGGAAGAACCTTGTCAAAATCCGTGAGCACTACAGGGTCTGGGGCAACACGAAGGACTCCCTGGTTGAACTCGCCTCGGCCATCATCGACCCCTACTACGAAAAGATGAAGCAGGATGCCTAGAAAACAAGTCCCGTATCCTAGCACAGGGCCTGGATGCGGCGACTGGATGAACCTCACCTCAGGTCGCAACCAAGAGCGTGTACACATGCTACAAGATGCATAAGAGGATCATTGACATGAGGATGTGCCTTGTTACACAAATCGATGAGCCCGAATCGAGCCACAAGCAGAGCAAGTGTCACAAGCAGTAGATGATGATTAGATGATTGTTTATGCTAGTTAATCATGCATGTAATATATAGTTTACTTTGGTGTGTGGAAACGACATGTGTGTAGTAGCAACCTATGTAATTATGCATGTAATAATTTACTTTGGTGTGTGCAAATGCCATGGTTATAGTAGCCACCTATGTAAGTGGATGTTTAATTTGGTTATGCAACCATTTCCTTATAAGTGTGTGTCTATATATTACAGATCTCGTGGTTCTAGAACTTGCGGCGGCTGGAATTGTTTTTCATCGACTCCCCTAGGGTTTCTGGGATATTTAGGTTTTTATAGAGCTGTGAGGCAGTGGAAAGCACCTCCGTGGGCCCCACTACCCATTAGGGCGTGCCAGGGGCCTCAGGCGCACCTAGGTGTGTAGTGGCGCCATGGGTCTTCCGTAGTGCGCTTCCTTGGCTCCCAAGTTGTCTTCTGGGCAGAAAAAAATTCCAAAAAGTATCGCTGCATTTGGACTCCGTTTGATATGGATATTCTGCAAAGTAAAAAACAAACAAAAAACAACAACTGGCACTGGGCACTATGTCAATAGGTTAGTCCCAAAAAATGATATAAAGTTGCTATAAAACGAATATAAAACATCCAAGAATGATAATATAACAACATGGAACAATAAAACATTATAGATATATGGGAGACGTATCAGCATTCACAGGCTTAATTCTTGCTTGTCCTCGAGTAGGTAAATGATGAAAACAGAATTTTTGATGTGGAATGTTGCCTAACATGTTCATCATATATTCTTTTCTTTTGTAGCATGGACATTTAGACTTTTAGATGATTCAAAGTAATAGTCTATATTTGACATGAGACTCTAGTTCAGGTTTATCGCCTATTTGAGGTTGTATCCGCAAAGAAGTCCGACTGAGGTTTCACTCACAGCCTCAAACGATGTGTGCAGGGTTCCCAAACCCACAAAATGGTGCCTTGGTACACCATGCATGGTGTCTATACCGCATCATAGCCCACCCCTAAGGTCAGCGTTATGCACAGTCTCCAACACAACACCAGAAACTAGTTGCGGCTCCTGGACAGAGATCAAGGCGATTAACAAGTCGAGAGAGCTTGGAGCGCCCGGAGCCCAATGTGTGGTGGTAACCGTCTTAGATCACAAACACAAAACTCAGTTCCTGAGGACAGTTTCAATGAGACAACCAACCATGTACTCCTACATGGCCTCTCAACGCTACTTTTACCAAATTGTGTTCACACACTTAGCTCTTGCGGTAGGACATGTTCATCACCATTCCAATCCATCCCACATGAATCAGATCTGACACAAATCTAAGCATAGAAGGCATAACAAGCAAGGATGAATGTGTAGGCACAACATGGCTCAAACAACTCCTACTCACGCTAGTTGTTTTTTATTAATTAATGTGGCAAATATAGGTCATGCAGAGGAATGGATTCAACTACCGCAACAAGTAACAATTGAATCGCTGTTGTCCTAATGCAATAAAAGAGAGCAGAAGCGAGAGAGTGGGATTGTATCAGAGTGATCAAGGGGGGATTTGCTTGCCTGGCACTGTTTAAGATAGTAAATCTCTTTGTTAGTGACAACGATCACAACATAAGCTACCGAGAAGGAACAACTGTAGGTGTCAAAACCGGCGGATCTCGGGTAGGGGGTCTCAAACTGTGCATCTAAGGCTAATGGTAACAGGAGGCGGGGGACACGATGTTTACCCAGGTTCGGCCCTCTTGATGGAGGTAATACCCTACTTCCTGCTTGATTGATCTTGATGATATGAGTATTACAAGAATTGATCTACCACGATATCGTAGAGGCTAAACCCTAGAAGCTAACCTATGATTATGATTGTTCCTTGTCCTATGGACTAAACCCTCTGGTTTATATAGACACCAGAGGGGGCTAGGGTTACACAAAGTCGGTTACAGAGAAGGAGATCTACATATCCGAATGGCCAAGCTTTCCTTCCACGCAAAGGAGAGTCCCATCCAGACACGGGACGAAGTCTTCACTCTTGTATCTTCATAGTCGAACAGTCCAGCCAAAGTATATAGTCTGGCTGTCTAAGGACCCCTTAATCCAGGACTCCCTCAGTAGCCCCTGAACTTGGCTTCAATGACGTTGAGTCCGACACACAGATTGTCTTCGGCATTGCAAGGTGGGTTCCTTCTCCGAATACTCCATAGAAGATTTCGAACACGAGAGTCGTATCCGGCTCTGCAAAACAAATTTCACATACCACCATAGAGAGAACAATATTCCACAAATCTAATCTACTGACAACTTTTCATAGCATGACATCACGCTACGGCCCTGTCATTATTCGAACCGTTTTCCCAACCAGCTACTGCACATATTGCGAGGCAGTTTCCTTGGCACGTCTTGTCAAAGCAGAGATCGTGTCCCCTTATTGCGGGATTCTCATCAATACGAGTGTGGGTAACCCAACCGCGCCATCAATCATGGTTCTTGGAGAATAAGCGATTTTAACGGGCAAGTGGGGAGGCGCGCAGTTTCTACCGCCTTTAGAAAGAGATAGGGATCCCCCTTTTTCACCCACACCTTCTTCCTCCTTTGCTCATCCATTCTCGCACTGTCAAGCTCCAGCGCTCAAGTTCTCACCTTCTCTGTAAAGCCATTCTAGACATGTCCGAAGCGGGAGGCAAGTGGATGGCCTCCTCCATTACGGAGGAGGACATTACGAAGCTTCAGGAGGCTGGATACTTAGCCGCAGACATCGCACACCGGCTCCCGGACGAAGGGCAGATCATCCCTACTCCGGAACCCCACGAGAGGGTTGTATTTCTCCCCCACTTCGTACGCGGATTGGGATTTCCTCTCCACCCATTTGTCCGCGGACTCTTGTTTTACTATGGGCTAGATCTTCATGATTTGGCCCCAAATTTCATCCTCAACATCTCTGCGTTTATCGTCGTGTGCAAGGCCTTCCTCCGCATAAAGCCCCACTTTGGCTTGTGGCTGAATATCTTCAACGTGAAGCCAAAGATAGTGGTCGGCCAGGAGGCGGAGTGCGGAGGCGCCATGCTGGGCAAGATGCCCAACGTTACCTGGCTTGAAGGCTCCTACATGGAGACCGTGAAGGGGTGGCAGTCGGGGTGGTTCTACATTACCGAGGCGCGCGACGCCAACTGGGCGGCGTCCCCCCAATTCCGATCCGGCATCCCCATGTGGCTCACCTCCTGGAAAAAGAAGGTCTTAGCCTGGGGTGCACCTGCGGAGCTGACCGCACTCCAAAACTGTATCAAAAATATGACAGGCAAGAAGATCAAGCTTGTCAACGTGGTCCAGGTCATGCTCCTCCGCCGGATCCTCCCGTGTCAAAGACGGGCATTCAATATGTGGGAGTTCGATTCGTCCAAACACCAGACGCTGCGAGAGCTCTTTGACATGATGCACAAAGACATCTAGAAGGTGCTGTTCAAGGCCGCCGAAGTACCTCCTCCCATTACCGAGGACCGCGGACTCAGCGTAAAGCGCTCCACCAATCCGATAAGCTCTCTATATATTTCACAAGATGTGCCTTTCCCAGTATGTTCGTGGGAGGAATTTAAGCCACCATACTGATTTAACAGGACTATGTGGAGATAGCGGAGCGGATCGACTATACGGCTATGCTACCTGAAGATCCAGAAACCTCTCTCCTGACGGAGATGCTGGTTACGACACCTTATGAGGTGCTGGGGAAGAAGGCCAAGAAGAAGGCCACGGGGACCAGGAAAGGTCTCTGGCGCAAGGCTGCATCAGACACATCGTCCGAAGACGCCGAGGCGCACTCCTCCAGCAAAGACAAGGAGGAGGAAGAGGAAATTCCTCCCCCAACCAGGGAGGAGAAGAAAAGGAAGGCCGCCCCATCTGGGGAGGCCGAAGGGTCCAAGAAGGGAAGGACCGCATCGACGTATCCTCCTCGGATGTGTATTTGAGTCAGTCGGAGATGAATAACTATTCGCTCCCGATGGCCACCTCCTCCCGACCCGCGGACGACACCGAGGTGTTGTCCCAGAGGATAACAGAGCAGGGGAGATGGTTCTGTAGACTCCCTAAGGCAAAATACCATATGCCAGACACATGGGGGGAAAGACCCCCAAGGATCTTGAGGACGGGGGCCGTAGCAAGTCCGGCCCCCGACACGATGCTGCGCCGGAACCTCCAATGGTTCCGGATTCAGGCAGGAAGCCCCTCGTTAAGGAGGGTGAGCCTCCTGTTATGATGACCTCTGTCCAACTAGAGGCATCAGACGATTTGCTGGAAGCGCTTCGCGGCGCTTGTATTGACGAAGAGCACCGTATTCTTATGAGTATGGTGATTGAGAAGGTTCGGTCCGCCAAAAGTGGATTGACCGAAGCCTGCGCCAGCCTCCTAACAGGTTTTGAGGTGAGTGATCAATTTATTAGAAAATATCATAGCATAGACAGTAGCCCCTGATGCTCTGTTTTGTGTTCGGAAAGAAAGGCCGAACAGAGGATCAAATTTTTTTCCACAGGAGTCTAATAATAACATGTCTATGTGAATAAGTAGGCGTCACTGCTGGCCGCTGCCGCCCACACTGCGGAGGTCTATGGACTAAAGCGGGACCTGGGGCGGGCCGAGGAAGAGCTCGGCCTCGTGAAGAGGCAGCTCGAGGAGAACAAAGGTAAGTGATACCCCGTCCGTGTGTTATATAAAGGAAAATCGTTGATGCTAATAGAAGCATCATGAATTTTAATAGGGGCCACGACCGAAGTGACGGCCCTTAAGAAAGCACTATCCGAGGCCAAAGACAAGGCGGTCAAGGAGCACACCGAGCGCGAGAAGCAGGAGGCTCGGGTAAATGAGGTCCAGCAAGAGCTCCAGGACTTCGTCAAAAAATTCGAGTCCTTGGAGCGTGACTCCAAGGCGCAAGAGTCCGAGCTTGTGAAGGCTCTCCAGAGCATGCAAGACGCCAAGGCCGAAGCCCAAAAGTCCCTCCAGGAGATCTAGGCGGCCAAGAAGATAGAGGCGGGTAAGGCATTCATTATGCAAAGCAAGCATGTGAAGGAGGCTTTCCTATTACTTACCCGAATTTCGAGCTCTCTAGAAGCATTCATAGATCTGCCGCGCAGCACATCTGATGCCGCAGAGTTCTACCGGGCTGAAGAAGGGAGCTCGACGAAGAAGTTGTTCTGGTCCCAGTATATTGGGGTCGAACAGCCGATGCCCTTGAGTGACCAGCTAAAGCAACTGGTCGAACTACATAAGGCGGCCGAACTGGCCATGAAGGACCTCATAGTCCGGATGTGGCCAGCCAAGCCCCTGCCCACCAGCTACTTTGGCTTAGTGAAGCGGCTTGTGCATGCCTGCCTGAGGCTTGAAGCCATAAAACGGTCAGTCTGCATTGAAGGTGCGCGTCGGGCCTTCGCCCATGCGAAAGTGCACTGGGCGAAGATGGATGCCGAGAACCTGGTGACGGAGGGCCACCGGAGGGCAAGGCGCATCGCTATCCCGAGAAGTACTATGATGGTGTTATGAAAGGCGCCCGCCTTGTGGCAGAGGAATGTGCCAAGGATGTAATATTTGAATGAATGTACTCATGTCATCCTGTAATACGAAAACGAGTTTGTGTGCTATATAATGCTTGTTGATTTAAAATATTACCTTCTGTGTGGCCATTTACAAAAATCTGAAAGTTGGCCAGTCGTCGGCTTCCGCCCCCATGTAACTAGTACTGGGGTGTTCGGGGTAAATCTAAACACTCTTTATCCAAATTTTTGGTCCTTTAAGGAGGTGTTTAGCGCAGCGAACAAGGCAATCAGACTATACAACTTTATCACTCTCACTTAGCCATAGTAGTCTACAATTTTAAACTTTGGTGAAGCCCCTTGTATTCGGAAGGCCGAACTTGGGGCGCTATACACGCCTAAATCGGACAAGGCTGATTCCTTGCCCGAAGCGGAAAAAATCTTTAAGGATTTGAGACCTCCAGAACAGCGACTAGCTCTCGCCGCATCATGACACTCAGTTTTCGGCTTTCTCTACTGAGGTGCTCGTCCGAAAAAACTGCGACACAATCGCTGTAGTTCTCCCAGCGGTACCTTAGCCGATATAACGGAACGTAAGGCACCAAAACATGGGAGCCGGGCAAACCCAACTATTGACACAAGACATGATTCGGAGCTGATGCATATAATGCTATAAGTTCGGGGTGCCGCACTGTCGAAAGTGTTCGGACTTTTCTTGTCGTGTTATGGGGTACTTTGAAGCCCCTGGCGAACTGACTGTACCAAAGTGCACGGGTGCAATTTATAGTATATAAACAGTCAAGGAAAAAGATAAAGAAGATATAATAACAAGCTGACGTTGTATGTTTTTCCATTGTTATTTAAATAATACGTCAAAGCGTATGCATACAAGTAATGTGATAAGCAAGAATAGGACTATTTGACATGTCCTAACCAGGCTGCATGTGGGTATGTTAAACAGGTATAACGATCAGTATAAGAGACCACCTGGGTATTCCCTTGTACGTCAAAGCCTCTTGCCTCCTTGGTTGTTCCTTCCCGTGATGAGTCCGATAATCAGGCTATCTGAAAAGGCTTCCTGAAAGTAGGGTCCTGAAAGAAATAAAATGATGAAGGTATATGGGTCCTGGGGTGGTTGAGCCACATTGTGAACTGCTTCATAGCCGTGCCTCCGCCTATGCCCATGGTATTTTAAGTGTGTAATTATGTATGCGTGGCACGAGTTTCACCACTTGGCTGGGACTAGGACGGAGGCCGAATTGCTAGTCAAGCTCTGGATGTGCCGGATGATCTTGTTACGGGGTACTCCGGACTCGTTTGACGGTGTCCGGGTTCTTCAGTGCCGAATTGGCTGTTTGCCTAAGAAGGCTGTTTTGTACTTCTGCCACAAGGGCCGCAGTGTGGTCCTCCATACGGAGTGAGCGCTTTGTGATTCCATTAAATGTTATAACCCCGGGAGGTCCTGGCATTTTGAGCTTGAGGTATGCATAATGCGGTACCACATTGAATCTGGCGAATGCGGTTCGTCCGAGCAGTGCATGATAGCCACTGCGGAAGGGGACAATGTCGAAGATTAACTCTTCGCTTCGGAAATTGTCCGGAGATCCGAAGGCCACTTCTAGTGTGATTGAGCCCGTACAACAGGCCTCTACACCTGGTATTACACCTTTAAAGGTAGTTTTGGTTGGTTTGATCCTTGAGGGATTGATGCCCATTTTGCACACTGTATCCTGATAAAGCAGGTTCAGGCTGCTGCCACCGTCCATAAGGACTCGTGTGAGGTGGAATCCGTCAATGATTGGGTCAAGGACCAATGCGGCAGAACCGCCATGACGGATACTGGTAGGATGGTCCCTGCGATCGAAAGTGGTCGGACAGGAAGACCATGGGTTGAACTTTGGGGCGACTGGCTCCATCGCATAGACGTCCCGTAGTGCATGCTTCCATTACCGCTTGGGAATATGGGTTGCGTATATCATATTTACCATTTTCACCTGGGGAGGGAATTTCTTCTGTCCTCCTATGTTCGGCGGCCGGGGCTCCTCGTCGTCATCGCTATGCAACCCCTTTTCCCTGTTTTCGGCATTCAACTTGTCGGCATGTTTAAACACCCAACATTCTCTGTTGGTGTGGTTGGCTGGTTTATCGGGGTGCCATGAATTTGACATGAGCGATCGAGTATGCGGTGCAGACTAGACGAGCCTGGATTGTTTCTTTTGAATGGCTTTTTCCGCTGTCCGGATTTAGAGCCTCTGAATCCGCTGTTGACTGTCATATCTTCGGCGTTGTCGCCAATGTTTTGACGCTTGTTTCTATTGCGTCGTGGCTTGCCGTTGCTATCTCTGGCGTCTGAATCGCCGAAGTTTTTTGGTGTGATGTTGCTACGAGCCAGCTAGCTATCTTCGCCCGTGCAAAAGCGGGTCATGAGTGTCGTGAGGGCTGCCATCGACTTTGGCTTCTCTTGGCCGAGGTGTCGGGGAGCCGTTCATCATGAATGTTATACTTGAAGGCTGCTAAGGCCTCGGCATCCGGACAGTCAACAATTTGGTTCTTTTTGGTTAGGAACCGAGTCCAGAATTTTCTGGCTGACTCACCGGGCTGTTGGGTTATGTGACTTAAGTCATCAGCATCCGATGGTCGCACGTAAGTGCCCTGGAAGTTGTCAAGGAATGCGTCTTCCAGGTCCTCCCAACTACCAATGGAGCTTGCTGGCAGGCTATTCAGCCAATGTCGAGCTGGTCCTTTGAGCTTAAGTGGTAGGTACTTGATGGCATGTAAGTCATCACCGTGGGCCATGTGAATGTGCAGGAGAAAATCTTCAATCCATATCGCGGGGTTTGTTGTGCCATCATATGATTCAATGCTCACGGGTTTAAACCCTTCTGGGAATTCATGATCCATTACTTCATCAGTGAAGCATAGGGGGTGTGCAGCGCCTCTATGCCGGGCTACATCCCGACGCAGTTCAAATGAATCTGGTCTGTTGTATTCAGCCCGGCCGGACTTCTGTTTAATGCATCCGACGTGACGATCGTCGTCGTGTGTTGTGGCACGTCCCCGTGATCAGTAGATCGATCTTGACTGTCCTGCTTTGTTTTCCAATACGTCTTGAAGGTCTTTCGTGTAGCCGTGGTCTTTAATATTATTGTTTGATTGGTGACAGGGTGCGGTCTGGACTTCGGGCTTGTACGCTGCTTTGTCTCGGCCACGGGGTGGCCGATCAGCCGCATAATGCGCTGGTAGTGTGGGCCTTGTCTTGCAGGTCATGCATGGAGCCCCCGTCCTTCATGTTTTTGCTTGTTTGGCGACGGGGTGCGGTCTGAACTTCAGGCTTGTATGCCGCTTTGTCTTGGCCATGGAGTGGCCGGTTATCCGCATCATGTGCTGGTAGTGTGGGCTTTAACAGCTCCTCCTCGAGTGGAGGTAGCAACCTGCGCTTTGGGTAACTTTTGGTAGGGCGCTAGAGTTCATATTCCTCGGCGGCCAGGACCTCGGTCCATCTATCAGTTAGCAAATCTTGATCAGCTTGAAGCTATTGCTGCTTTTTCTTCAGGCTTTTTGCAGTGGCTATAAGCCGGCGCTTGAAGTGCTCCTGCTCGACGGGATCCTCAGGCACGATGAATTCTTCATTGCCAAGGCTCACTTCGTCTTCGGAGAGAGGCATGTAATTATCATCCTCTAATTCTCCATCTATTGCCTGTTCCTTTGGGTTAGCTCGCCTATCTTCTTGCTCGGCCTGCTCGAAGCCTGGCTCGGTAGGATTGTTTTCATCTTCGGCACCATCTGGATTGTTATCATCTCTTGTGCCGGTATCACTATTTTGGCCATGGCGGGGCTTGGAGCGGCGCCTATGACGCCGGTGCCTAGATTGCTTCTCTAGGGGATTATCTTCTGTTGCCTCATCACCATTGCCATCTTTGGGGGTGTCCACCATATATATATCATATGATGATGTGGCTGTCCAGCGTCCTATAGGCGGTGGTTCTTGTTCTTCTCCTGCATCATCGTCCATACCGTCGATGTCTTCGGAGTTGAAATCAAGCACATCGGTTAAGTCATCGATAGTGGCTATTAAGTGGCTGGTGGGTGGGGAACGAATTTCTTCGTCGTCCGCTTCCCACTCGAGCCGGACATAGTTCGGCCAAGAGTCTCCTGACAAGGAGAGATACCTTAATGAATTTAGCACATCACCCAAGGGTGAGTGCTGAAAGATATCCGCGGAGGTGAACTCCATGACCAGTGCCCAATCAGATTTGATAGGCATGGGCGTACGCAGTTCGGATCTTGTAGCCGGAGACGAGTCCGAGGGTCCGATGATACCGGCCTCATAGGAGGTGAGATCAGTGTTCGGCTCCGACGCTGATGAGTGTGCGGCCTCCGTGGCGGGGTCCTTCCACCCGTCCTCGGATGGCACAATTTGCTCCGGATTGATTCCCGGAGCAGCCGCAGGCGCGATCCCCCGAATACTTTCCGATGGCAAATCTAAGTCATGCTCGTCGTGACTGTTTGGCGCACCTGGCACGGGTTCAAAATCGTCGAAGATCAAGTCTCCGCGGATGTCGGCAGTGTAGTTCAAGCTTCCAAACCTGACCTGATGGCCAGGGGCATAGCTACCGATCTGCTCTTGATGGACAAGTGAGTTGGCCCGCAATATGAAGCCGCCGAATACGAAGATCTATCCGGGATAAAAACCTCCCCCTGGACCGCGTCGTTGAAGATGATTGAAGGGGCCATCTAGCCTTATCGCGACGGCATAGTGGAACTCTCAATGAAAGCACCAACATCGGTGTCAAAACCGGCGGATCTCGGGTAGGGGGTCCCGAACTGTGCGTCTAAGGCTAATGGTAATAGGAGGCTGGTGTCGGGGTCAAAACCGGCGGATCTTGGGTAGGGGGTCCCAAACTGTGCGTCTAAGGCTAATGGTAATAGGAGGCGGGGGACACGATGTTTACCCAGGTTCGGGCCCTCTCGATGGAGGTAATACCCTACTTCCTGCTTGATTGATCTTGATGAGATGACTAATACAAGAGTTGATCTACCACGAGATCGTAGAGGCTAAACCCTAGAAGCTAAACCCTAGAAGTCCTTTTCTTGATGGACATGATAAAGATGCTGGCCAGATCAGGACTGCCAATAATCGAGGTTATGTCAATATGTATAATGCAGGGGGTACAACCACTTCAGTATCGGGGGAAACCCATGTGGGACTTCAATGGAGAAGACGACGCCACCCGCTGCAGCCGTAAGGCTCTGGACTCCGCCGCCGCTCTGGCGAAAATATTGTCCGACTTGTTCAAAGGAGAAGAAGAGGAGTTCATCCGCATTAAACCAAGGGATGGATTCTCCATGTACAACCCCCAAGCTGGGTGAGATGCTACCTTTTATCCCGACCTTTCCATTCCTCATCATAAATATTTACCTTGCCAATTCATGGCAGGAGCTGCGGAAAGCTATGAGGGAGGTCCATAGCCCGTCTCCACAGCCTGAGAACCCCAACCGGGCCCTCAACCCCGAACTTGAAGAAGATCTGGACATATTCGTGGAGCTCATCGACAGGACATTTTATCAGTTGAGTCATGATGGTGCCTTGGTGGCCATCATAGCTGATTACCCTGGCCTACTCCCTGCATCGCATGTAAGCAGAACCGGAGTCCCAGTTCACAAGAAGGATACCTTCTTTGCACCTCACCCACCGCATTTGTATTGCGTTTTACAGGGAAGGTCATCGGAATGCCGCGCCGAACCCGAAGTGACTCGTCAACAAGGAGCACCGAAGCCAGGTTGGCTTAAAAGGATGGCGGTCAGGACCGAGACGCCGTCGCAGAGGCATGACTAAAAACTTGCTACGCAATTATCATCCTTAAAATATAATAATGTCCATGGTTCCCCGGCAGGAAAAGCACTCGCCAGACTGTATCCGGAGAGCCTGCGGGCCACACCTCCACCAGCCGGACTCAAAGGCCGGACTCTAGGGAGGAGATTAACACGGGGACAACGCCAGACGGTCCTCCTACAGAGGACGCGGATAGATCATCCACTACAAACTCCGAAGTGGAGAGCGCCATGAATCACAGGCGCCGACGGGCCACGTTACGCGACCCTAATTTCTGTGAAGAGGCATTCAATGCCTTCAACTTAGGGGACACATACATTCGAGCTGCTCAAGATGGCCTTGCCAGAGCTATGGAGCAGTATGTAAAGGACATACAGGTAAGAAAATCTGATAAGTATGTATATCAGTAGCCCCTGAGACTTGAAACAGTTGGCACACCTGATTTAAGGATCAATTATATGCATAGGTTCTTACAGAGAAGAATACCCAGCTCTCTAAAGAGCTGGAGGAATGCAAAGCCCAGCTACGGGCCGTAGTCGCCGGAACGGAGGAGAACAAGAAGGGCTCCTCTAGTACTATTTGTCTAGATCGCAAAAAATGTATTGACATGTACCACTCTAGTATTCAGCATCCATGCAAATCTAACAATAGATTCTGCAGACAATCCCGGAAACAATCCGGAGATTGTATCGAAAAAGGAGCAATATGCACAAAGACAACAAGAAGCTGGCGAGCGCGTGCTTACACGGGTTATTCGAGAGAATAATGACCTCAAGGACGCCAAGACCCGGCTGGAGGTTGAATTAAGAGATGTTCGGGGCCAGCTTGCCGACTCCGTGAAGGAGAATTAGCGTCTACGACGCGACATTTTTAGTGAGTGCTCAGACGAGCATGTATGCAGTTCGGCGAAGAAACTAGCTAACAGAATTATATCTGTAGGTATGCTGACAGGTCGTCCCGAGGAGGAGATGAATGGATCTGCAGGCGATCTTCTCCAAGAACTCTCACAACTGCACAGGCAAATTCGGCAGGTGATGCAGGGTATTGCCCAGGCCCTGTGGCCATCCACATCCCTGCCCGGAGGCATGGAAGAGCTTGTGGAGATGCTTATGGGAGCACAGCGGCGCTTAAGGCTATTGGAGATTCAGCCTGCCGACAAGGTGCAAGGGAAGCCTGGGCCATGGCGAAGACACGGTACACCAAGACTGACCCGAACCATATGGCCGAGGTCGGACCCGTAGGGTCAGATGGGAAAGAGATCCCCGTTAGTCTGGTATATGACCAGGTAGTTTTAGCCGCAAAGTATTCCCAACAGGACTGTAGGCTAGACAGCCTGTTGGATGGTATAGAGGAAGAATTTAGTCAGTCTAAGTGACCTTGTACTTCAAAGGACATATTTTGTCCCTAGCCGGATTGTAAATCATTTGTCTTGGCGGACCTTTTCGCTTCAACCTCCGGACCCGACAGTACGGAGTGTATCCGAATACCCGCTCAGTTATGTGAAAAACCGGGGCACGCATGGAAACCAGGCGTAGGGGTCATAAGTGCTTGAACAGACAAGTATCCAACTAGCTATGTTATATTACATGGGTAGTAAGAAACATCTTCCATGGAGAATAGTTCCGTTAAGGGTTCCTTTCCCTGGGTGTGCATGCATTTAGTGTGCATGTCCGAACTGCGAAAACTGACGCAGGATATAAGCATCTGGGGGCATGTTTTGTAATAAGTAAAAGACATCTTTTGTTCACTGACCAAATATTCCCTTAAGAACACTAGCTTTCGGCTTCACCCAGTCTGCGGTACACATCCGGCTGACCCGGCAGTAACAATCACAGAGGTGCTCCCCATATGCCCTAGCCAAATTAACGGGAACGTAGGGCATAAATACAAGAGCCAGGCAACCCAGCTTGGCCAAAACTTAAGTCATATCGATGCATATAATGGTGAAAAAAGGCACATATGGATAAACAATGCATATGTGGTGGGCATGAGGCCCAGAAGATAAGTATATTAAACTTCTGTATAAGAAGCCCCCAGGGATATTGAGCGCGCATAGCACGGCAGTAGTGTGAGGTCAAAGCATACTTGAATCTTTTAAGGCTATATAGAAATGAAAGAAAGAAAGAAGGAGGACATAACTGAAAAAAGCGAAGGTATGGAGATGAACACTGAGTTCAGAACTAGGCGTAGAATCTTCGGAGTCTAGCCGCGTTCCAAGGGTTCGACTCGAGTCGATTATCTGATGCATCACGCAGACGGTGAAGGGACCCTCTCATTTGGGCTTGAGCTTGTCCTCTTTCTTCTCCGATAGGCGTAGAACGAGTTCGCCAACGTTATAAGTTTTGGCCCGTACTTCCCTGCTTTGATACCTTCGAGCCTGCTGTTGATAAAATGTGGAACGGGCCTTCGCGACGTTCCACTCCTCCTCCAAGGCATCTAGACTGTCCTGCTGATCTAGCTTGGCTTCTCTCTCTTTGTACATGCGCACTCGAGGTGAGTCATGAATGATATCGCATGGCAGTACTGCCTCTGCTTCGTACACCAGAAAACATGGTGTGTATCCGGTTGTGCGATTTGGCGTGGTCCGCAGCCCCCATAGTACGGAGTCGAGCTCCTCGACCCAGTGCAAATCTGATTCCTTCAAGGATCACACTAGTCTGGGTTTGATGCCGCTCATGATAAGACCATTTGCTTGTTTGACTTGTCCGTTTGTTTGTGGGTGATAGACGGAGGCATAATCTAGCTTAATGCCCATCTTGCTGCACTAAGTTTTCACCTCGTTGGCTATAAACTTGAAGATGTTGTCGGCGACGATGCTGCGAGGAACACCGTAATGGTGTACGACTCCGGATATAAAGTCTATCACTGGTCCGGATTCGACCGTTTTAACTGTCTTGGCCTCTATCCATTTGGTGAATTTATCTACCATGACCAACAAATATTTTTTCTTATGGCTTCCTCCTTTAAGGGGTCCAACCATATCAAGCCCCCAGACCGCAAAGGGCCAAGTTATGGGGATTGTTTGGAGAGCGGTAGGTGGCATATGGCTTTGATTTGCAAAAAGCTGGCAACCGACGCAATGTTGGACGAGGTCCTGTGCGTCCACTCGGGCTGTCGGCCAGTAGAAACCTGTATGGAAGGCCTTGCTTACAAGGGCCCGAGATGCGGCGTGGTGGCCGCCGAGTCCAGCATGGATTTGTGCCAAAAGCTGCCGTCCTTCCTCTTCGGAGATGCACCTTTGGAGCACTCCTGTCGCGCTTTTCTTATAAAGCTCTCCCTCGTGGACCTTGTAGGCTTTAGAACACCGCACAATGCACCGTGCCTCATTTTGGTCCTCGGGGAGTTCTTGCCTATTTAGGTAGGCTAAGAAGGGTTCTGTCCACGGGGCGATGACAACCATGATCACATGGGCCGAAGGTGTTATTTTGGTGGCGGAGCCTCCGATTATGTCAGAGTGTTCGGGATCTGGGGTTGTGTTTGGATCCGTACTGATATTGCCGGTCTCCCCTTCCCACACCACGGATGGCTTGAACAACCTTTCCAGGAAGACATTAGGTGGGACGGGGTCGCGCTTAGCGCCTATGCGGGCGAGGATATCCGCCACTTGATTATTTTCTCGGACCACATGGTGGAATTTGAGCCTCTCAAACCGAGCTAACATTTTAAGGATGGCATTGCAGTAGGCCACCATTTTTGGGTCCTTGGCATCAAAGTCTCCATTTATTTGATATATTGCGAGGTTTGAATCCGCACACACTTCTAGGCGTTGAATTCCCATGGAGACTGCCATCCGAAGACCATGCAACAGAGCCTCATATTCGACTGCATTGTTGGAATCTGTGTAGAGTATCTGGAGTACGTATTGGACTGTATCTCTAGTGGGGGATGTCAGGATGATGCCTGCCCCAAGACCAGCCAGCATTTTAGAGCCGTCAAAATGCATGATCCAGTTGGAGTACGCGCCGTACTCTTTAGGGAGTTCGGCTTCTGTCCATTCGGCGACGAAGTCAGCCAGTACTTGCGACTTAATGGCTCACCGTGGCTTGTATGTTATGTCGATCGGGAGGAGCTTGATAGCCCATTTAGCAATCCGGCCCGTGGCATCGCGGTTATCTATTATATCGTTAAGTGGTACTTCCGAGGCCACCGTGATTGAACACTCTTGAAAGTAGTGTCATAGTTTTCGGGATGCCATGCAGACCGCGTTTCCTATCTTTTGATAATGTGGGTACTGTGATTTGCATGGAGTGAGGACGGTGGATACATAGTATACCGACTTTTGAAGTAGGAACTTATGTCCGTCTGCCTCTCGTTCGACAACGAGCACTACGCTTACAACCTGGTGTGTTGCAGCTATGTATAACAACATGGGTTCGCCAATACTTGGCACGGCCAGGATTGGATTGCTGGCCAAGAGGGCCTTTATTTCTTCTAGTCTAGCCATAGCCGCATCCGTCCACTTGAAGTGGTCGGTGCGTCGAAGGAGGTGATAAAGAGGTAATGCCTTTTCCCCTAGTCGGGAGATAAAGCGGCTTAGGGCAGCCATGCATCCAGTTAATTTTTGGATTTGCTTGAGGTCTGTTGGGGTAGCCAACTGTGACAGAGCTTGGATTTTAGCCGGATTTGCTTCGATTCCTCTGTTGGAGATGATGAAGCCCAATAGCTTTCCGGCTGGTATGCCGAAGACGCATTTTTTCGGATTGAGCTTGATGTCATATGTTTGGAGATTGTCGAACGTAACCCTCAAGTCGTCTATTAAGGACTCGACGTGTCTGGTTTTAATGACCATGTCGACTATGTATGTGTCCACTGTTTTGGCTATTTGTGTTTCCATGCATGTCTGAATCATGCGTTGATAGGTTGCACTGGCGTTTTTTAGCCCGAAGGGCATGTTGTTAAAATAGAAGGGGCCGTATGGAGTGATGAATGCCGTTGCGGCTTGGTCAGATTCCACCATCTTTATCTGGTGGTATCCAGAGTATGGGTCGAGGAAACACAGTGAATCGTGTCCTGCGGTAGCGTCGATGATTTGATCGATGCGAGGGAGGGGAAGGGATCCTTAGGGCAAGCCTTGTTGAGGTCCTTGAAATCGACGCATAGGCGCCAGGATTTGTCCTTCTTTGGTACCATCACCAGGTTTGCTAGCCAGTCCGGATGTTTTATTTCTCTGATGAATCTGGCTTCGAGTAGCTTGGCTAGCTCTTCTCCCATGGCTTGTCGCTTGGATTCTGAAAAGCGCCGAAGAGTCTGCTTGAGCGGCTTGTATCCCTTTAGTATGTTTAGGCTATGCTCGGCCAGCCTGCGTGTGATACCAGGCATGTCTAAAGGGTGCCAGGCGAAGATGTCCCAATTCTTGCGCAAGAACTCTCGTAGTGCAAAGTCTATTGCGGGGTTCAGTTGTGTCCCAATTGATGCTATTTTTGTATGGTCCGTTGGGTGGACCTGGAATTTAACTATTTCGTTCGCTGGTTTGAAAGAGGTGGATTTGGGCCTTTTGTCGAGTATCACATCGTCCCTGTCCACTGTGGAGCGCAGCGCGGTTAGTTCTTCAGCTCCGAGGGCTTCAGATAATGCTTCAAGGGCCAGTGTGGCGGTTTTAATTTTGACACGGAGTGCTATGTCCGGATCACTAGCTAGAGTGATGATTCCATTGGGCCCGGGCATCTTGAGCTTCATGTACCCGTAATGGGGTATAGCTTGAAAGCTTGTGAATGCGTCCCGTCCTAAAAGGGCGTGGTATCCGCTACTAAACGGGGCCACTTGGAATGTGATTTCTTCGGACTTATAATTCTCCGGCGTGCCGAATACCACATCTAGTGTGATTTTTCTTGCACATCGTGCCTCCCGACTAGGGATGATTCCCTAGAAGGTCGTGCTGCTCTGCTCAATGCAGTTCTTGTCTATTTCCATCTTGTTAAGAGTCTCCTCGTAGATGAGATTTAATCCGCTGTTGCCGTCCATGAGCACTTTAGTAAGCCGAAAGCCATCCACAATTGGACTAAGGACTAATGCGGATGGTGCCCGAACTGTTCGGAATTGAGGTTCGTCATTGGCATTGAAGGTTATAGCCGTGTCGTTCCATGGATTTATTCCTGCAACGTGGCAGACTTCAGCGAGGCTGCGGAGTGCTCTTTTACGCCTATTATTTGAGGCGAAAGTCTCGAAGACTGTCAGTACTATATTATTATTCTCCGTGGGATGGTGTTCTGCGGTATTGTTGATGAGGAGATCCTTGCCGCGCTTAGCCACCTGCCGTAGTACCCAACAAGCTCTAAGGCTATGTGTTGATATGATATCCGGTGTACTGTGAATTTTGCATGGCCCATTGAGCCATCTCCCCAGTACGGTTCCGCACCCTGTAGAGGGCTTCTGTTTCTTTGTAATCAGACTAGGTGGCTTGCGAGAGCACACCTTTTTAGTTCGGATGAGGGATTTAGTGAGATCCAGAGGATCCTAGAATTTTGTTTGGGTTTTCCAGGCGCTTTCCATCGCACAGTACTTCTGTACTATGGCCGCCAAATCAGCAAAGTGTGCGATGTTACGGCGGCTTATAGCATTGAGGATTCCCTTGTCCATGCAGTTTTTGCAAAAGAATGAAATTGCGTCTTCCTCGTGACAGTCCTTGACCTTGCTCATTACAAGGAGGAATCTGGCCCAGAAGTGATGTACTGTCTCTTGGGGCTCTTGTCTAATGTGGGAAAGATCGCTTATATCTGGGTGGGTGGGTAGATTTAAGTGCAAACCCTGACCCGATCTGAAACCCAGGGGCGACGGAGCTCCCGAGCTTGGCAGCTCGGACTCCAGGATGTTGCCCAATACTTGTGGCCCATTGCCCGATCCTAAGTTCGGAGCTTGGGCCATGTCTCCCGTAGACGGGTATCCAGCTCGGAGAGCTCGGGAATCCGGACATAGTTCATCCTCAAAATAGGGGAAGAATTGTTGTTTTCTTCCTCCACCACCGCTATCTGATGGGTGACCGGCGGAGAGTTAATCTCCCTTTGGTGAGGTTTAAGCCTGATCTGATCATAGTCCATAGCGACTCCCAGGGCGGCGATGCGATCCAAGAGCTTGTTCATGGAGGAGAGCTCCATTGGATCCATCTGCTCGGTGAATTCCGAGCTGACGTGGAGGCTGTTTTTGATGATCTGAGAAGTCATCATCGGCATAGTGGCCGAACGGGCGGTCATGACGAAGCCGCTTGAGGGAGTTCCGGACTAGGGGGTGTCCGGATAGCCGAACTATCATCACCGGCCGGACTCCAAGACTATGAAGATACAAGATTGAAGACTTCGTCCCGTGTCCAGATGGGACTTTCCTTGGCGTGGAAGGCAAGCTTGGCGATACCATTATAACCGACTCTATGTAACCCTAGCCCTCTCCGATGTCTATATAAACCGAATGGCTTTAGTCCATAGGACGAACAACAATCATACCATAGGCTAGCTTCTAGGGTTTAGCCTCCTTGATCTCGTGGTAGATCCACTCTTGTAACACACATCATCAATATTAATCAAGCAGGAAGTAGGGTTTTACCTCCATCAAGAGGGCCCGAACCTGGGTAAAACATCGTGTCCCTTGTGTCCTGTTACCATCCGCCTAGACGCACAGTTCGGGACCCCCTACCCGAGATCCCCCTGTTTTGACACCAACATTGGTGCTTTCATTGAGAGTTCCTCTATGTCGTCACCAATAGGCTCAATGGCTTCTTCTATCATCAACGACGATGCAGTCCAGGGTGAGACCTTCCTCCCCGGACACATCTTCGTATTCGGCGGCTTCGCACTGCGGGCCAATTCGCTTGGGCAACTGGAGCAGATCGAAATCTACCCCCCTGGCCGTCAGGTCAGATTTGGAAGTTTGAACTTCACGGCCGACATCCGCGGGGACTTGATCCTCGATGGATTCGAGCCACAGCCGAGCGTGCCGCACTGTCACGGCAAGCATGATTTAGCTCCGCAGCCGGACAGTACGCTGGAGGCCGCACTCGAACCCGCTGCAATCTTCAATTCGGAGCCGGCTGCGCAGATCGAGGACGGATGGCTAGACACCGCCTCGGGGGCTGCAACCTCTACGGCGATAGAGCCGAACACTGACCTTGTCCCTCATAAAGCTCGTGACTCCGAGGTGCCAGACTCCTCGCTGGACTCCGAACCTCCCGCGCCCCCTCCGATTGAATCCGATTGGGCGCCGATCATGGAGTTCACCGCAGCGGACATCTTTCAACGCTCACCTTTCAGCGACATCTTGAGTTCGCTAAAGTATCTCTCGTTATCAGGAGAGCCCTGGTCGGACTATGGCCAGGACAGTTGGGATGCGGACGACGAAGAAATTCAAAGCCCACCCACCACCCAATTAGTAGCCACTGTCGATGATCTAACCGACATGCTAAACTATGACTCCGAAGACATCGACGGTATGGACGACGATGCCGGAGACGACCAAGAACCAACGCCTACCGGGCACGGGAAAGCCACCCCAACTCACAACGTATACATGGTGGATACACCAAAAGGAAGCGATAACGAGGAAAAACGGGACGTGGCGAAGGACAACTCCCCCAACAAACAACCAAAATGGCGACGCAAGCGCCGCCCGAAGACCGGCCCCCATAAAAACGGCACCCATACAGACCCGGCCCTAGAGCAGGGCGAAGCAGTGGACGATGCACATGTCACCAAGCAGCCAGCCGGACATGAACTGGACAAGCAACCAATCCCCAGCGAAGACGATCTCACATCACCAGAGCATACGAATCTTCATAAAAGGCTCGTCGCCACTGC
Source organism: Triticum dicoccoides (assembly GCF_002162155.2). NCBI lineage: Eukaryota > Viridiplantae > Streptophyta > Magnoliopsida > Poales > Poaceae > Triticum > Triticum dicoccoides. Next base: position 166,063,001 of record NC_041385.1, on the reverse strand, counting down.
AAGAAGTTTGAAGAAGCAAAAGCAGAAGCTCAAAACAGCGGAGGACGCACTCAGAATGAGATGGAGCAAAGTACTCAACAACGCAGATAAACATGGCGCTAGTCACCAGACAAAGAGATACCTGAAGCGCAAGCTGTTGCTCGAATTTGACGAGGAGGCCTTAGAGCCCCCGCAGTCAAAAAAGAAAGAAGCCGCCTGGCCGGATAGACGACCAGATGACAGGCGAAGAGCAACAAGGGGCGCCGCACACAAGCCGGCACACGATCAGCATAAAGATCCTCGGAAAAAGGACGACCCAGTTAGATCTATTTATGGGCCAAAAAAGAAGACTCCAGGAAGCAACATAACCCGCCGAGCATTTGAAGACAACGGCACACCCAAATACAGGGACGCTGCACACCCACTATGTTTCACCGACGAGGTACTGAATCATGGATTTCCAGCGGGATTCAAACCCGTAAACAGAGAGGCATATGACGGAACAACAGACCCCGGAGTCTGGATTGAGGATTACATCCTACACATACATATGGCCAGAGGAGACGATCTCCATGCCATAAAATACCTACACCTCAAGCTCAAAGGGCCAGCTCGGCATTGGCTTAAAAGCCTCCCAGAAAATACCATTGGAAGTTGGGAAGAGCTTGAGGATGCGTTTCGAGCAAATTTTCAGGGGACCTATGTCCGCCCTCCGGATGCAGACGATTTAAGTCACATAACTCAACAGCCTAGAGAGTCAGCACGCAAATTCTGGAATAGGTTCCTCACTAAAAAGAATCAAATAGTCGACTGTCTGGACGCTGAAGCCTTAGCAGCCTTTAAACACAACGTCCAAGACGAATGGCTTGCCAGACACCTCGGCCAGGAAAAACCAAGAACAATGGCCGCACTAACAAGCCTCATGACCCGCTTTTGCGCGGGGGAAGATAGCTGGCTGGCTAGATGCAGCACCAGCGACCCGAGTACATCCGAAGTCAGGGATGGAAATGGGAAATCACGACGCAGAAAAGATCAGCGCCGGAATAAGGAAAATGGCCCGAATAGTACGGCGGTCAACGCCGGATTCAAAAGCTCTCGGCCGAACAACAAAACACTGCCCCTCAAGGACAACAGTGACGAGCTATCCAACCTAAACAAGATTCTGGATAGACTATGTCAAATACATGGTACCTCCGGGAAGCCTGCAAACCACACCCACAGAGATTGTTGGGTCTTCAAACAGTCCGGCCGACTTAACACCGAACACAAGGGGCTCGACACACCAAGTGAAAGTGACGAAACCCAAAAGCAGCACTCCGAAAAACAGAAGACTTTCCCACTAGAAGTCAAAACAGTAAACTCACTTCATGTGATAACACGAAAAGACAGCGCGGCACCTGCAATACCAGGACACCGCCCGCAGAATGGGGATAGACCCTACCAAAATTCGCCATAACAGCACTTCCTTCAAAGGAGTGACGCCAGGCCTTTAAGCCAATTATACGGGCTCTGCACCACTATAGGTTGTGTTCGGTTCATCCGATAACCTCCGTCACGAAAAGCTCACTCTCCATAGCGCCCCATTTTACAGTGGCCATCGAGAACTATTGGTACGCAAAGCTTTCGCCTGCTTTAACGCAATACCACATTACACGTCTCTTATACTTACAATGCTCGGTCCACGCGGCATAATCTCATTAAAGAGTAACTCCGAGTGTTCCTCGACCATGGAGAGCGTGGGGCTGTCTTGACAGCCACTCCGACCTTGCAGGTCAAGGCCCCTAAACACAGGTCATTCAGACCCCGGACACGGTTAGGCGGGTCCGGCGTAAATAAACAAGGGGCTTCCCAGCCGCATACACCCTTTATAAGGGGCCGCGCGTATAAATGATGAGAGCCAATAAAGCTCAACTTTCTTCATCTTACAAATTATACTTTATCTTAAATACAACTTTTGCGCGATATTTCTTAGAAACTAAGTCCTTCTCTTTTACAGATGAAGCACGTGCTACACTCGTCCAGGATACAGCACAACGGAGACACAGGCGCAGACGTGCAGCAGGGACCCATTGCAAGGATTCTTTTTAGATTAAGACCCTACGTAAACCTTTCTTACTGTCTCTTGTTGATACACATCCCCGGGTTTCCTACCATAGCCGAGGAGGAGGCTGGCGTTTTGGCATCGGCCGCGTCAGAAGTTCCCTCCTGTACCTGGACACTAGGGGCTTAGGACATTGTTCTCCCCGGTATCATAAAGACCAAACACCTCAGGGAGAGTTCGGCGTCTCGAGTTAGGCCTTATATGCATCAGCTCTGAATCATGTCTTTGGTCAAATGTTGGGCTTGCCCAGCTCCTGTGTTTTGCTGCCTTACGTTCCTTATCATCGGCTAACGCGGCACCAGGAGAACTACTGCGATTGTGCCCCGGTTTGGCCGGGCGAGCACCTCAGTAGAGAAAGCCGAAAACTGACTGTCATGATATAGCGAGAGACTGGTCAACCACTCGATCGACCATTGGAATGTTTAGAATTCCTCCGCTTTGACAAAGGACCGCTTCCCGGTCAGGCACATACGCGCCCCGAAGTTCGGAGAAGGGCGGTGCCGCTAGGGGCTATATAGTAGCCCCACATTCGAGCTCCTATGGCTAAGTGAAAGTGATAAAGCATTATAGTCCGGTTGCCTAGTTTGCCACGCTATCACCTCCCTAAAAGGACCAAGACGTTGGATTAAGTGTGAAAAAGCATTTTTCTTTTTGCAAACACCCCCGCACCATGTGCGTGGGGGCTGCAGCCAAAGACTGCAACTTTCAGGTTATTCATACATATACGGCCGCACAGGAGATAGTTCAATACTTGAACGCACAAGTATAAAAAGCTATTGCATTATAAATATGATCTCACAAATTATACACGTCATTTGAACATGACATCTTTCGAGCACTGCGATTCTATTAAATGAGCGCCCTGCAGGACTTCCTCAAAATAGTGCTCGGCGGGTAATCGGCTCTTGTCCGAACCCCGGGATGCAACAGCGGTGGCATCCATGTCCGCCCAGTATGTCTTCACATGGGCGAGAGCCATCCGTGCACCTTCTATGCATGCCGACCGCTTCATCACCTTGATATGCGGCACCTCCCCAAGGAATTGCGGCAACAAGCCAAAATAACTCTTCGGCTTTGGCCTTTCCGGCCACAGATGAGTGACCACATCCGTCATGGCAAGTCCGGACAACCTATTCAGCTCAGCCCACTCAGCCAGCTGATCAGTCAACGGAAGTGGACGCTCCGGACTATGGAATTGAGACGAGTCAAGTTCTTCCATTTCGTGATCCTTTTAGCTTCGGAAGTGCACGACTGCGTCCGCCGCACTCGCTGCCAAATCCAGATAAGGATCCTCCGCACCACACAACTGGCCCAGCTGAGCATACTTCGGATCCGTGAACTTCCTACGCAGAAGAAAGGGCTTTCCGGCCGCAATGTCTCTGGCCTGACGCAGTTCCTCCTTCATAGCCCGCATCTCACTCCGGGCATCCTTGACTTCGGCGCCGGCCTTCTTCAGGCCCTCTTGCTCCACTCGATGTTCTCCTTCAAGAACCTCACAACGGTCGGTAGCATCTTTTAATTTCAAGGCCATTCCGGCCAACTCTTCCCTGCTTCGGCAGTGAGCAGCCTTTTCGGCTTTTAGCTCTTCTGCTGCCTTCAAGGCAGCCGCATCACTTATCCTGGCTTGCTCCTTGGCCCGAGAAAGCTCTGCCTGAAGGTCTTCAACAGCAGTAGCACCATCTGCATCAAGCATACAAATTGTAAGGAATGGGCGTCAGCTCCCTTACTAGGCGACCGCGGAGCAACCACATACCTTGTGACTCATCAAGTCGTTTATTGATTAGCGAGATGTCCGCATCCGCAACGTCGAGTTGCCTCTTAAGCTCGGCAACTCCATCAGTCCGGCTGGCCACTGAACGTACCGCCACCTACGTAGGAAAGGTGACAATCTATAACTGAGATTATGATCCTCGGCACGCTGCCGTTTTCGACAACATACCAAGTCTCAGGGGCTACTATCTATACAGGGCACACTTCATGTGCAAAAACTGTCAAAAGGAATGTCATTTTTTGCGTACCTCAAATCCCGTCAGGAAACTTCCGACGGCCTCACACAACCCGCTTTCGGCGGACGAGATCCTCTCAATCACCATACTCATTAATGTGCGGTGATCTTCTGAGATGGATGCCCTCTTAAGCAAATCCTGCAACTCCACCGGCCGTACTCCAATGGGTGCCGAACTCTCTAGCCCTGCCGGACTCGGGGAGACCCTCCGCGACGACACCTCAGGGTCGTCCGCCCCGCACGATGGGGCGGCAGATGGAGGCATTTCGCTCTCCATCATCTCCGGACGAAGGTCTCCCAAAGAATGAGCTGTGCTGAGACGGGCTGAGATCCGAACTACAAGATGAAAACTTCGGTTACCCTTAGAAATTAAGCAGGGGTGTCCACTATTACAAAATTCCCCCTTTTTTACTTACGGCTCGCTGGAGGGCTGATTCCTCCGAGGAGATAGTATGGCCGGGGCTCTTCCCGGCACAGGACCTTCTGGTATAGATTTCTTTCCCCGCTTTGAGGCCTTGGCCTCTGAGTCTTCGGAAGCTGTCCTCTTCTCCCCCTGGAAGGAGGGAATCTCGATTCCTCCCTTACTGAAAACCTCCTTGGCAGAGGTGGTAGTTCCCCTGTGCCCCCCTTCGCCCTCCTCCGAAGGTGCAACCTCCAACATTTTGATTAACACGGGATCTTGCGTGGTCTCAGGGAGGGGGCCGGACACCGTATCAGTTTTGCTTGCGCTATCCACTCCTGTCCAAGGGAGAGCTGGTTAAAAGGCAAACCCACGATAAATGAATGGACAATGTGTCCGGACACAGGGCTACTTACTTGAGTATCCGGGCGATTGCAACTTAGGCCAGCATCCTCGGTCAAGTCTGGACGCATCTCTTGCGATCCAAAGAACAGTTTGTACATCTGTGTGGGTGTCAATCCCATGAAGTGTTGAAGAGCTCGTGGCCCCTCCGGATTAAATTCCCATAGGCGGAGGGGCGACGTTTGCAGGGCAGTAGGCGCCGGATCAGCATAACGTGTACCACTGCGACTAGATTGATCTCCCTTTCTTGGAGGCTTCGAATCCGCTCCTGCAACAGGGGTACGTCTTTGGACAGCCCCCAGTCACGCCCCTTGTTGACCCATGACGTCAACTGTTGTGGAGGGCCCAAGTGGAAGACGGGCGGCGGCCTCTGCCTGCTGCCCCTGGGAGCGGTGATATAGAACCACTCCTGTTGCCACAAGCCGAGCTCCTCCTGAAAAGAGCCCTCGGGCCATGGAGCATCGGCCCTCTTGCTTATAACCACCCCGCCGCACTCTGCCTGACGCCCCTCAATCATCTTCAGCTCCATGTTGAAGGTTTTGAGCCACAAGCCGAAGTGAGGGGTAGTGCGGAGGAAGGCTTCGCGGACGACAATGAATGATGAGATGTGGAGGATGGACTCCGGAGCCAAGTCATGGAATTCCAGCCCATAGTAAAACATGAGCCCCCTCACGAAGGGATCCGTCGGGAAGCCTAAACCCCGATGGAGGTGAGACACGAACACGATGCTCTCACCAAGCTCGGGGGTCGGAATAACCTGCCCTTGGGCAGGCAACCTATGCAAAATCTCATAGGTTAATTACCTGGCGTCTCTCAGCTTTAGCGTGTCCTCTTCCGTGACGGAGGAGGGCATCCACCGGCCTCGTAGGTCGGGGCCGGACATTGTCGAGAATCGAAGGAACCCGAATCTGGGACCCTGGGTGTTGGAACTCGGGGCGAGGGGCGGATTCGATAGAGGATTGAAGGAAACGAATGGGCCTTGGACTCATTATAAAGAGGAAGAATACCAAGAGCCGTCCTCGTGACCGTTTGGAACCCGCCTTCGATGGAGGGGGCGTGGCGACGGGCACGGTTGGGTTACCCACGTCCGTATTGATGGGAATCCCGGAATAAGGGGAACACGATCTCTGCTTCGACAAGACGTGCCAAGGAAACCGCTTCGCTAAACGCGCTGAGGTGGTACAATAAAAACGATTCTAGTAAAGGCTTGGTAGTGGTGTGACGTCACGCCGCAAAATACATCAGCAGATTGAACTTGTGTAAATGTTATTCTCTCTACGATGGTATGTGGAATTTTTTTTGCAGAGCCGGACACTATCCTGGTGTTCACAATCTTCTATAAATTATTCAGAGGAAGAACCCGCCTTGCAATGCCGAAGACAACATGCGCGCCAGACTCGTCGTCATAGAAGCCTGGTTCAGGGGCTACTGAGGGAGTTCCGGACTAGGGGGTGTCCGGATAGCCGAACTATCATCATCGGCCGGACTCCAAGACTATGAAGATACAAGATTGAAGACTTTGTCCCGTGTCCGGATGGGACTTTCCTTGGCGTGGAAGGCAAGCTTGGCGATACGGATATGTAGATTTCCTACCATTGTAACCGACTATGTGTAACCCTAGCCCTCTCCGGTGTCTATATAAACCGGATGGCTTTAGTCCATAGGACGAACAACAATCATACCATAGGCTAGCTTCTAGGGTTTAGCCTCCTTGATCTCGTGGTAGATCCACTCTTGTAACACACATCATCAATATTAATCAAGCGGGACATAGGGTTTTACCTCCATCAAGAGGGCCCGAACCTGGGTAAAACATCGTGTCCCTTGTCTCCTGTTACCATCCGCCTAGACGCACAGTTCGGGACCCCCTACCCGAGATCCGCCGGTTTTGACACCGACACCGCCCAACCGGAGAGTCTGGCCTACAGCCAGGGTTCCTCCAGAGGTGATGTTGTCCTTGACAACGAGGCGAGCCATCAAGCCTTATCGTGATGGCATAGTGGATCTCCCAATGAAAGCACCAATGTCGGTGTCAAAACCGGCGGATCTCGGGTAGGGGGTCCCGAACTGTGCGTATAAGGCTAATGGTAACAGGAGGCGGGGGACACGATGTTTATCCAGCTTCAGGCCCTCTCGATGGAGGTAATACCCTACTTCCGGCTTGATTGATTTTGATGATATGATTATTACAAGAGTTGATCTACCACGAGATCATAGAGGCTAAACACTAGAAGCTAGCCTATGATATGATTGTTGTTGTCCTATGGACTAAACCCTCCGGTTTATATAGACACCGGAGGGGGCAAGGGTTACACAAAGTCGGTTACAGAGAAGGAGATCTATACATCCGAATCACCAAGCTTGCCTTCCATGCAAAGGAGAGTCCCATCCGGACACGGGACGAAGTCTTCAATCTTGTATCTTCATAGTCCAACAGTCCGGCCAATGTATATAGTCCGGCTATCCGAGGACCCCTTAATCCAGGACTCCCTCAGCGGGGGACACGATGTTTACCCAGGTTCGGGCCCTCTCGATGGAGGTAATACCTTACCTCCTGCTTGATTGATCTTGCTGATATGAGTATTACAAGAGTTGATCTACCATGAGATCGTAGAGGATAAACCCTAGAAGCTGGCCTATGATTTTGATTGTTCCTTGTCCTATGGACTAAACCCTCTGGTTTATATAGACACCAGAGGGGGATAGGGTTACACAGAGTCGGTTACAAAGAAGGAGATCTACATATCCGAATTGCCAAGCTTGCCTTCCACGCAAAGGAGAGTCCCATCCAGACACGGGACGAAGTCTTCAATCTTGTATCTTCATAGTCCAATAGTCCGACCAAAGTTTATAGTCCGGCTGTCCGAGGACCCCTTAATCCAGGACTCCCTCAACAACATCGGCTAGCAGAGAAGAAACACAATCAATGCAATCCACAACCAAATGTATGGCATGACATTTTAAGGTACTGAATTCACCTAATGCAACATTTAACGAGATTAATTAAAGTGGAATTCAAACAAGATCAAATTCCAACATCAAATGTTATTTCGTATATTACCCTAATCATCATTTGTCCTATTCAGTAATGTTAACTTGTTCAAACATGCATAATCATGGCATAAACAGATTCTTATATTTGTCTGGTCATTGTTCATATATAAATTATCTTCATTAGAGTTACGATTTATTTTCTATGGGTTTTCAAAGTTTAAGTATTTTTAGAATGAATAAATCATTTTTGATTTATTAAATTCACAGAAAAGCTCTACTATGCCAGAACTATGTGAGGCTAAGGTCAGTAGGTCAACTGACCCGGTCTAGGTCAAACCTGACCTGCAGGGCCCACATGTCAGCGTTTGTAACCTTAATTAAAATAGTTTAATCTTAAACCATGGATTTGCTAGGCAGTGGGTCTCAGTGTCACTGACACATGGGGGTTTAGTTAGCTGGGTGATTAACCCCTAACAATGGTTGTCACCCGCGGCTAGTCGCCGGGGTAACCAGGATGCAGCGGTGTTGCCCGTCCGACCATGTCTGGCGATGGGAGCTCGCGCGACTAGGTGATAACCCACAAGTATAGGGGACTGTTTGTATCCTCCTTCGATAAATAAGATTGTCGAAACCAACGAGGAGCTAAAGGCAGAACAAATATTCCCTCAAGTTCTATCGACCGCCGATACAACTCTATGCACACTTGACTTTTGCTTTACCTAAAACAAGTATGAGACTATTTTGCAAGAATAAAACTATGAGTACTTTGCGAGAATAGACCTACAGATAAATTGCAAGGTAATAAATGTGGATAGCTTTTGTCAACAAGAAAGTCATTTGTCCCTGGGCAATCGATAACAAGTACCAGTAATCATTCTTGTAATGTTATATGAGGGAGAGGCATGAGCTAACACACTTTCTCTACTTGGATCATATGCACTTATGATTGAAACTCTAGCAAGCATCTGCAACTACTAAAGATCATTAAGGTCGTGAAACCCAAACATAGCATTAAGTATCAAGTCCTCTATACTCCCATACACCATAACCCACTTATCCTCGTTTAGGCTGTTGTCACCCCGCAACACTGACAATAAGCAAACCATGAACATATTGCAACACCCTACAGCGGGGGGCCCTCACATTTGCGCGAGACGAAGGTCGCCGTAGGACAGCAACAAAAAAATACAATCATACCAACCAAGATCATGATTAACCCATAAGACAAAACGGATCTACTCAAACATCATAGGATAACCATAGACCATTGGGAAATAATATATGGAGTTGAGAACCATGTTTAATTAGTGATTACAACAGGGAGAAGGGGTGTTACACTGCTGCATAGAGGGGGAGAGAGTTGGTCTTGACGGTAGCAAGATTGTTGATGTAGATCGCCATCACGATCCTAGCACCGGTGGCACTCCGGCGCCACCAGGAGAGAGGGGGAGAGAGCCCCCCTCCTTCTTCTTCTTGCTTAGCCTCCCCCTAGATGGGAGGAGGGTTCCCCCTTTGGTCCATGGCCTCCATGGAGATGGAGGGGCGGGACCCCCTCGGAGATTGGATCTCCCTCTCCTTCTATTTTGTTTCACGTTCCCCAGATCTGTCCCTTCACGGTTTCTTAAATTCCCGGAGATCCAGAACTGCGATTGCGCTGATCTTTTTACACGATTGTTTTCCTACATAAGATCCCTTGCGCCCGAAATATAACTCCAACCGACGTTCGAGGAGGGCACAATACACCAGGGCGCACCTGGGCCTGGTGGCACCCCCTGCTGGGTTGTGGTGGCCTCGGGCCTCCGTTTACGTTGATTTCGCCTCCTAAAATTCACAAATATTTCAAAATAGTTCTATGTAGAGTTTCATCACGTTTGGACTTCGTTTGATATGGATTTTTTGCGATACAAAAACATGCAACAAACAGGAACTGACACTGGGCACTGGATAATTAAGTTAGTCCAAGTAAATCATATAAAAAATTGTCAAAAGTTTGTAAAAGTTGAATAATATTGGCATGAAACAATCAAAAATCATAGATACGACGGAGATGTATCAGCACCCCAAGCTTAATTCCTGCTCATCCTCAAGTAGGTAAATTATAAAAAAGATAATTTTTGATGTGGGATGCTACCTAGCATAAACTTGATCATATATCTAGTCATGGCATGAATATTAAGACATAAGTGATTCAAAGCAATAGTCTATAATTTGACATAAAGACATCAATGCTCAGGCATCCCAACAAACAATCATGTATTTTATAATATCAAATGCTAAAGAACGTTATCCCTACAAAATCATATAGTCTTGTCATGCTCTGTCTTCCTAAAGCAAAGTATAAATCATGTACTATCCCGGTGTGAGCCAAGCAATTAGTTCATACTTTTTAATGCGCTTCAGCTTTTTCAACCCTCACGCAATACATGAGCGCGATCCATGGATATAGCACTATGAGTGGAATAGAGTATGATGATAGGGGTAAATATAAAGAAGACAAAAAAGTAAGAAAGTCTCACATCGACGCGGCTAACCAACGGGATATGGAGATTGTCGGTGGGAAACGACACCTATGGGATCACGAGAATCCCTACTACGGTTGCGGGGCGCGGGATCGTGAGAAGGGCAGGACTGGTAATTAGCACAAAGGTGAGTTACCCAGGTTCAGGCCGCAAGGATGCGTAAAACCCTACAGTCCTGCTTTGGTGGTTGTATTCAGTGTCCTTGAGTTCTCGAACTAGCTATGGGGCTGCCTGATTCCAAAGAGCCGAATCCTTTTCCAGTGAGCCATGGCCCTCCTTTTATAGGCGAAAGGGGCTGCCACAGTGACACACAGGAGGTGGAGAGTTCTACAGTGCTGCGATCTTATCACTCGTATTACAGGACAAGGCACATTTAATACAAGGCTTAGGTGTCCCTTCACTTTATCGAGAACGGGGGCGAGGCCCGTCCCGTTCGTCGCCGCTCCTCCTCGCTTTGACACGCGCCCTGGCCAGCGATGCATGCGGTGCCCTGTAGGCAGGAAAGCAGCTGAGGTGGCGCGATGGTGGAGCCTTCACGAAGGGCCGCATGCTGCCACACAGGTGCCTGCCCAGCTGGTTGGGTCGGCAGCTGCATGTGATCGGCGGTGGAAGCTTGGCTGGTGTGGGCCTGGCGATGGCCCCGCTGGCGCCCTTGGCAAGGGCCTTGCCATGGCGCGCTGTTGTCCCCTTAAGGACCTTGCCGGGAATCTTGTGGGCTTCCTCGGTAGGAACCCTATTGAGGATCATTGCCCTCCAATTCTCATCTGATCTTGAATATTCTTTGTCTTCACAAAGACCTGCATGCCACCATGGAGGTGCCTCCTGAGTCTTGTCCCAATGCGTTTGTTGGTGTTGGGGATGGTGGGCTCGAAGGTGGCTCGCTCCATTGGTGTGGGCGAGCTGCCCCGGCAAGGGTCTTGCCGGGGCTGCTGAGGCTGCCCCGGCAAGGGTCCTTGTCGGGGAAACCTGCTTCGCCCATCCGATCTCTGTGGCCATGGTCCTTGACGTTGTTTTGTTTGTCTTCTGCCTTCGGTTTCTCTCCGACTTCCCTCCCTTGCGCTACTATGCGTGGCCATGGCGGGTGGCTCCGACTGCCCGTGCGCAAGTAAAGGGGTCAAAAGGAGAGCCCCTACTTTTGCACACCGATAGGAGCCCCCGGGCCTGGGCCATACATAAGCGCGGCACATTGTTGGGCCAGGCCCAGAACGGTGCGTGGGCAGGTGGGGCAGATTTTTACTGCGGCAACTGCTCTGTCAGTTGCGCTTCCCCCAGACCTGTGTTGAATGCGTGCCGTGGGGGTTGCGCGTGTGTGTGATCGAAGCATGCTGGCTTCATGTTTCGGTGGACAGTAAAGAGGTGGCTTGTGTGTCTCTTCAAGACCGCAGGGCCGCTGCTCACTTATTGCACTTACTCGGGAACCGCCGCCCCACGCATCCCATTGCGCCCGTCCTTCGCGCCACGTTTGTTGCATGCATGATGCAGAGCGAATGACAGGCACGCGGGATACAGGAAGTCGCGCACGTGCGGGATGATTCCCACGCGCCTTCAATTGAGCGCGGAGAGCGGTCGATGGCCCCGCCCGTGGTCGCTTCAACAGGCCGGATTGGTCGAGAGGGGCGGTCGAGCCTCGCACTCGCCCTTTTATAAAGAGGGGAGCGGGAGTAATGGCGCCTCTCAATCCTCCGTCATCTGCTTCTCACCATTCTTGCTTTCTCCTTCCTTCTGTTATGGCGAGGGGGTGTGGCGACGCTTCATCGGTGGCGGTGAGGGTCTCGGCTCGACAGCGCATCGCTCCTCCTCAAGAGCTCGTAGCGGCAGAGCCGCTCCTTAGAGGGAGGGGGAGGGGCGAGGTCGAGGCCACCATGGCACTCAAGGGAGAGGAGAACGGGGCGGCAGATCGGCTTTGCCTCCGCCAGCGGCCCCTCCTCCGGTGGAGGGCCACGCCGGGAACAACCCTTGCGACTTCTTCATCAGGCTACGCCAGCCGCCGCACCGTCGTCTTCGCCTTCCGACTCTGTTTGCGCGGGAGATGGAGTTGGATCCACCGAAGGCATTGCGGCTGCATATGAGGGGTTGCGGGAATAGCGGCACATGGGCCGATGTCGAGTTCCCTGCCCCTCACGTCATGTCCATAGCTTGACGGAGGGGCTCACTCTCCATTTTAAATTAATGGAGAGTGGCCTCCTCTCCGTCAAGATCTTCGGGCACTTCGGGACTCGCGTAAGGTGCTGCGTGGAGAGCTCCTCCGACGATGAAGAGTCTTCCTCAAACGAGAGTGACGGGGAGGACCACGGCAGCAACGACGAGGGCAGCAGGCGGCAGTATGACGGGTCCTCCTAGGCTTCGGGCGCGTCGCTCCGGGGCGGCACCGGCGACTCCATCATCCGCATCGTTGGCTCCTTGAACTTCGCGGGGTCGTCTCCTTGGGCGGCTGGTGTTGGGAGGCTGTGGAAGAGGAAGAGGGCGTGTGGTAAGGCCGTCAAGTCGGAGTACGCGGGCACCAACGCCTTTATAGCATATTGACGGCCCTGCCGCCTCGTCTTCCAGCTCTTCTACAGTCATCATCATCACCGGCCTCCCTTCGGGGTGGCCACCGGGATGTTCTCCTGGTCCCTTCTGCTGCTCGTACCTTGCCTAGGCGCCCCTTTTACCCTTTTGCCTTCTTGTTCCATTTCCCTAGGAGAGGGACAAGAAAGGGATTACGGGCACCTTATCTCTTTTTAGTCTTGTAAGCCTTTGGGCCTTCGTTAGATTTAGAACTTGTAATCCCCCTGTTCGTGTTTTTCATTCCGTATGAACTGTACATGTACGAGATGATTTTAATGAAAAGGGATGTTTGCCGGGCTTTTCGTTCGCGGGCGAAACCCACGGCAAGGAGCGAATCCTTGTTGCCATCTAAGATAAACGTTTTTTTGCTCGACAACAGGCCTCGACGTTCCCCCATTTTTCTCGTCCTTTCTCACGCTCTTGGCGGAGGCAGGAATGAGATGGGTTTAGGCTCCACGTTCTATTCCCTTGCTGCCGCGACTACGACCAACTTCGGACCCAGGGGATAATCCTTCGGTGCGGAAAGAGGGGAGAACGGTAGCCTAGAGATAAAACGAGGTTTCACATATCCCAGTCCATAACGAAATGCATGATAGAGGATAAAATACTTATCTGGATATGAAGCCCCCGGCAACCTTGGCTTGTCGTGGATGGATCCTCGCATTTGTAGCCCCCGGCAACTTTGGCTTGCCGGGGTTGGGGCACCGGTCCATTCCTTTCTTCCAAACAGCTCGACAGAAATGCTTACGTGTCGTGCGAACCAAAGAGGATAGAGAAGAAACAGAGACATGCACACTTGACCTCTAAGCTAGGGGTTAGCCGCCGCTAAGCACTATCAACCCTAACTGAGGAGGAGACTCAACCTAGCACGCATGCTACAACATAGGGCGCCAACGCTTCATTTATTAGTGCTCAGGGTCTGCGCCTGGCTTTGTACAAAGGGTCACATGCCTTGCCGGCAAGGATTGTACAAAAGGGTGGCTTGCCTGGAGGCCCGACAGCCGCGCCTTATGGGTAAAACTTGCGAAGATCCTCGATGTTCTAGGAGTTGCTCACTGGAACGGCATCTTCGATCTCTAGGCGGACTGCGCCGGGCCTGGTGAATCATGTTACCCGATAAGGGCCTTCCCACTTTGGCGTCAACTTGTTGGAATTCTTGGCCGACTGAACATGGCGAAGAACAAGGTCGCCTTCCTCAAAGCTGTGGGCATGAACCTTGCGGCTATGGTAGCGGCGCAAGGCTTGCTGGTAGTGTGCTACTCTCACAACCTCCCGGAGACGATCTTCCTCAAGGAGCGTCGCTTCATCCTGCCGCAGTCGCTCTTGCTCAAGCTCATCATAAGCGAGCACTCGAGGTGACTCGTATATGAGTTCCATGGGGAGAACTGCTTCAGCCCCATCGATCATGGCAAAGGGTGTCTGGCCGGTGGCACGATTTGGCGTCGTCCTGATCGACCAAAGAACCGCCGGCAACTCATCAATCCAGCACCTTCCACTCTTGCGCAGCCTGTCGAAAGTCTTCGTTCTTAAGCCTAGCAGAACTTCAACAATTGTTCTCTCCGGTTGGCCGTTGCTCCGTGGATGTGCCACGGAAGCAAAACAGACCTTGCTGCCGAGATCCTCAATGTATTGCATGAAGGCATGGCTTGTGAACTGTGTGCCGTTGTTGGTGATGATCCTGTTGGGCACCCCAAAATGGCAAACTAGTCCCTTGAAGAACTTGACTACTGACCGCGTCGACACCTTCCTCACTGCTTCCACCTCTGGCCACTTTGTGAACTTGTCGATTGCAACGTACAAGTACTCAAAGCCCCCGACGGCACGGGGGAAGGGGCCCAATATGTCGAGCCCCCAGACCGAGAAGGGCCAGGAGAGAGGGATGGTTTGAAGGGCTTGAGCTGGTTGATGAAGCTTCTTTGAATGGAACTGGCACGCTTCACACTTGGTTACTAGTATCGTCGCATCCTGGAGGGCGGTGGGCCAGAAGAAGCCTTGCCAGAAAGCCTTGCCGGCAAGGGCCCTCGACCCTATGTGGGAGCCACATATGCCTCCATGTATCTCCGCCAATAGCTCTAGTCCTTCCTCCCAGGAGATGCACTTCAATTTCACCCCATTTGGTCTCCTTCTGTACAACACGTCATCAACGAATTGATACAGAGCAGACCGGCGGGCTACTCTTTCCGCCTCTTCCTGCTCCTCAGGAAGCTCTCCTACTTGGAGGAATCGGACAGTGTGTTGCGCCCATGCAGGAGCTTGCGGCTTGACGACAAGGACTAAAGGCATCTCTTCTGCCGCGGGAGTGGCCGTCTCTACGGCCATGGCCTCAGGCCCTGCCGGAGTTGACAGCCCCGCGACAAGGCTGGCATCCGCGGCAGTATCTTCGCCAGCGGCCCCGGGAGGCTCGAAGGGGAAGTACTTGCCGGGGCCTAGCTTCCTCCACTTGTTCTGCTTGCTGATGGTTCAACGGATGGTTGAGCTAGCTGAAGCACAAAAGTACCTGGTTCCACAGGTAGCTTGAGGGCAGCGCGCTTTGACAAGTAGTCGGCGATGTCGTTCTCTGTTCGAGGGACGTGCTCTGCTTGTATACCATCAAAGCACTCCTCTAGCTTCCTCACTTCATCCACGCATGCTTCCATCAACGGGCTTTGGTAATCCTTGTTGACCTGCCTGACGATGAGTTGCGAGTCGCCCCTGACGATAAGCTTTTTCACTCGGAGGTCTGCCACGATCCTGAGACCGGCAAGCAAACCCTCGTACTCGGCGGTGTTATTGGTTGACATCTCCCGGGGAAAGTGCATTTGGATGACGTACTTGAGGTGCTCTCTGGTGGGTGCGATAAGCAGCACACCAGCACCGGCGCCCTGCAGCGAAAAGGCCCCATCAAAGTACATGATCCAATTGTGGCCCGTTTCCTTGCCGGGGAGAGTGGTCTCCTGTACCTCTTCGTTAGGCATCGAGGTCCATTCTGCAACAAACTCCGCCAAGGCTCTGTTCTGAATCGTCGAGGTACTTTGAAACTTTAGACCAAAACTCGACAGCTCCAGGGCCCATTCCATGATCCTCCCCGTTGCATTTGGGTTATGCAGTATCCGTTGCAACGGGAGGCGGGTAACCACGGTGATCTCGTGCGCTTGGAAGTAGTGGCGCAGCTTCCTTGAGGCCATAAGGAGGCCAAAAAGCAATTTTTGCACACCTGAGTACCTCGACCTAGCTCCCTGCAAGAGGGAGCTGGTGAAGTAAACCGGGTGCTACACCATCTTCTTCCTTTGCGCCACTTCACTCGGCTGTGTGGGCCCTGCTGTACTGGCGTCAGCCCCTGCCGGGGACTCAGTCTTGCCTGGACCGAGCCCTGCCGGGGAGGGTTCTAGCCCGCCAACCGTTGACTCTGCCGCTGTTGTTGTCTCTTTGTCGACCTCTCTCTGCACCACCAATGCGGCGCTAACCACTTGATTTGTTGCCGCTAAATATAGCAGCAACGGTTCTTGTGGCTTGGGCGCAACCAGCACCGGGGCAAAGGAGAGGTGTTTCTTCAAGTCTTCCAATGCCGCCTTGGCCTCTGGGGTCCACTCCACTGGGCCTGTCTTCTTCAAGACCTTGAAAAAGGGAAGGGCACGCTCCGCGGATTTGGAGATGAATTTGCTCATGGCAGCAACGCAACCAGTGAGCCGACGCACGTCCTTGATCCGTTTGGGTGCCTCAATGTGCTCGATGGACCTAATCTTGTCCGGGTTTGCCTCAATCCCGCGCTATGACACAAAGAACCCGAGAAGCTTTCCGGACGGGACACCGAAGACACACTTCTCAGGGTTCAATTTCAGGTTGATCTTGCGCAGGTTTCCAAATGTTTCCTCCAGATCTTGCACAAGTGTTGCTTTGTCCTTGGTTTTGACCACTATGTCATCCATATAAGGTTCCATATTTCTATGTAGCTAGGGTTCAAAACCAATTTGGACCGCTCTTGCAAAGGTTGAGCCAGCACTCTTCAACCTGAAAGGCATCCATAAAAAAGTAGTACATACCACATGGGCTGATGAATGTTGTCTTTTCCTTGTCCTCTTTCGTCATGGAGATCTGGTGGTACCCTGAGTAGGCGTTGAGGAATGATAACAGGTCACACCTAGTCGTGGAGTCAACAATCTGGTCGATGCGCGACAACGGGAAGGGGTCCTTTGGACAAGCCTTATTGATGGCTTTGTAATCAATACACAACCTCCACTTCCCATTTCCCTTGCGCACCACTACTAGATTGGCCAACCACGTCGGATGGAGTACTCCTCTTACCAAGCCTGCCACCTCTAGCTTTCTGATTTCCTCCGTGATGAACTCCTGCCTCTCAAGAGCTTGCTTCCTGACCTTTTGCTTGACAGGCCGCGCATGAGGACATACAGCAAGGTGGTGCTCAATCACCTCCCTGGGAACGCCGGGGATGTCGGAGGCTTGCCATGCAAACACATCGACATTCGCCCGCAGGAAGGTGACGAGCTCACTTTCCTATTTGCCATCGAGGGTGGAGCTTATGGTAAAAGCTTCCCCCGTGCCGTCCTCCTTGATGTGCACCTTCTTGGTCTCTGGTGGTGCGGCTCTGGACTTCCTGCTCTTGCCGGCGGAGCTCTCTAGCACGTCCTCAATGGGAGTGCAACACCCTGAAGAGGTGCGCTTGCCGGAGTGGGTGCGAGGGGTCTCGTCGGTCTTCTTCCCTCCCGGGGCTCCGTCGGCAGGAGTAGGTGCCTTAGAGGCAGCTGCTGCAACTGCTTCCTGGTAGAGTTGATCGGTGCAAATCAACACATCTTTCTTGTTGGAGGGGACGGTGATGATGTTCATCGGCTCGGGCATCTTCAGCATGTTGTAGGCGTAGTGTGAAGCCGCCATGAACTTAGCTAGTGCCGGGCGGCCGAGGATCCCATTGTAAGGCAAGGGCATCTCGGCTACATCAAAAACAATCCTCTCCGTCCTGTGGTTCAGCTCGCCCCCGAATGTCACAGGCAGCGTGACCTTTCCCTTTGGCTGGCTCCTCCCCGGGTTAACCCCTTGGAACGTGCCCGTCTCCTCGAGGTCTCCATCAGGGATCTGCAGCCTCTTGACCACAACAGGCGAGATCAAGTTCAGGCCGACCCCGCCGTCAATGAACATCTTTGTCACCTTGAGGTTGCGGATCATTGGTGAAACCAACAATGGCAAGCACCCGACCGTAGTAGTGCGGTCAGGGTGGTCCTCGGTGTCGAAGATGATGGGCGTGCTGGACCATTTCAGCGGCTTCCGTGCATCGAACGATGGCTCGACCGCTGTGATCTCACGCGCCCACTGCTTGAGTTGGCGGTGGGATGTATGCAGTGAGGTGCCACCATCGACGCACATGGCCTCTATGGCTTTCTGGAACTCGTGGTCGCCGTACTCGTCGTCCTTGTCATGATCATCGTCCTCTTGCTTCTTGTCGCGACCTCGGGCGGGCCTCCCCTGGCTGCCACGTTTCTTGCCGGATCCCTCGGCACCATCTTGGCCTTTCTCCTTATCCCGCCGCTCATACTCGGCCTTCTGCTTCTCAGCGAGCAGCTCTACCTATCGGCAGTTTTGGAGGTCATGGCCCTTGGTGCGGTGGATCTTGCAATACTGCTTGGCGGAGCCTCCTGGCTTGTCGGCAGCCGCCAAGGCCCGACAAGCGACACACCCGGCAACCTCCTTGCCGGGGTCGCCCGCCTTGTTCTTCTTGGTGGCGCCGGTGTTGTCGGATCCCTCGACGGCAAGAGCGGCCTTGCCCTTGTGCTTCCTATTATGGCGCTGGCCCTTCATCGCCGGGGTGGAGGTATCGCCCGTGGAGTCGGTTTCCGCGCCGGCATCTTCGCTGGGGTACTTCCTTCCCTCTTCAGCGCAAGCGCATCAATCAGCCAGAACATAAAGCTCGGCCACATCCTTGACCTTGTTCATCGCCAGCTCCTCACGCATCTTGCGGTTGCGCACATTCTGGTGGAATGCACTAATCACAGCGGCAGGATGGACGTCGGGGATGTTGTACTGCACTCGGCTGAACCTTTGGATGTACTTGCACAAGTTTTCTCCTGCCTTCTGGGGGATGATATGTAAATCACTCGCCTGGCCATGAGCTTGGTGGCCTCCGATAAAGGCGCCAACAAACTCATGGCACAGGTCCGCCCAAGAAGAAATGGAGTCCATCGGCAAGTGCATCAACCATGACATGACATTTGGCTTGAGTGCCAACGGGAAGTAGTTGGCAAGCACCTTATCATCGCGGGCCCCAGCATCTTGCATCGCGATGGTGTAGATGCTGAGGAACTCTGATGGGTGAGTCTTGCCGTTGTACTTCTCGCCAATGTCGGGATTGAACGTGCGGTGGGAGGGCCACTGGAACTGCCGCAGCTCACGGGTGAAGGCCGAACAACCCACCTCGTAGGCTAGGCCACCGTAGCCTCCCGGTGCTGGGTAGTACATAGCGGGCCCTGCCCGCTTGTCCGACTAGTGGCGCGCGTCACGTCGGCGCTCGATGGTGGTTCGAGCGTCCTCATGAGCCCGCTCCCAAAGAACTTGGCGTTAGTCGCGGTGGGTTCGTGGGTCGGACGATGCTATGGAGATGTCATCACGAGCTTCGTCGCGACGGACCGACACCCGCGGTGGCCGGGATGGAAGAGGTGAATTCATCGAGGCCGCATCGCCTCTGGCTCGGCCCCCGTTGGCATGCGGTGGCTCGATGGAGCGACAGCCTACGGGTCACGCCGGTCGCAACTACTCATTGTTGGCGATGCCGACGAGGCTCCGAACGGTGGCCCTCCCTTCGTCAAGCTTCTCCATGGTGGGAGGGAAGTCGAGGAGCAGCTGCGCCCGTGCTAGGGCTTCTGCCGGCATGGGCGGCGGCGAGAGCTGGGTGGACCACGATGCGCTTCGACTTCTAACCATGTAGAAGGAGACTCACCATGGCCCCGCAGTCGTCCGCCACCCTCGTCGGCGCCACGGCGCACACGCTTGATGACCCACAAGTGTAGGGGATCGCAACAACTTTCAAGGATAGAGTATTCAACCCAAATTTATTGATTCGACCCAAGGGGAGCCAAAGAATATTCTTGAGTATTAGCAGTTGAGTTGTCAATTCAACCACACCTGGATAACTTAGTATCTGCAGCAAGGTATTTAGTAGCAAAGCAATATGATAGTAATGGTAACAGTGGTAAAGATAAAGATAGCAAAAGTAATATTTTTGGGTTTTGTAGTGATTGTAACAATAGCAACGGAAAAGTAAATAAGCGAAGCACAATATATGAAAAGCTCGTAGGCAATGGATCAGTGATGGATAATTCTGTCGGATGTGATTCCTCATGTAATAGCTATAAAATAGGGTGACACAGAACTACCTCCAATTCATCAATGTAATGTAGGCATGTATTCCGAATATAGTCATATGTTCTTATGGAAAAGAACTTGCATGACATCTTTTGTCCTACCCTCCCATGGCAGCGGGGTCCTAGCGGAAACTAAGGGATATTAAGGCCTCCTTTTAATAGAGAACCGAACCAAAGCATTAACACATAGTGAATACATGAACTCCTCAAACTACGGTCATCACCGAGAAGTATCCCGATTATTGTCACTTCGGGGTTGTCGGATCATAACACATAATAGGTGACTATAGACTTGGAAGATAGGATCAAGAACACACATATATTCATGAAAACATAATAGGTTCAGATCTGAAATCATGGCACTCGGGCCCTAGTGACAAGCATTAAGCATAGCAAAGTCGTAGCAACATCAATCTCAGAACATAGTGGATACTAGGGATCAAACCCTAACAAAACTAACTTGATTACATGATAAATCTCATCCAACCCATCACCGTCCAGCAAGCCTACGATGGAATTACTCACGCACGGCGGTGAGCATCATGAAATTGGTGATGGAGGATGATTGATGATGACGATGGCGACGAATCCCCCTCTCCGGAGCCCCGAACGGATTCCATATCAGCCCTCCCGAGAGAGATTAGGTCTTGGCGGCGGCTCCGTATCGTAAAACACAATGAAACTTCCTCTCTGATTTTTTTCTCCACGAGACGGAATATATGGAGTTGGAATTGAGGTCGGCGAAGCTGCAGGGGGCCCACGAGACAGGGGCGCGCGCCCAGAGGGGGTGGGCACGCCCCCCACCCTTGTGGCAGGGTGTGGGCCCCCTGGTCTTGATTCTTTCACCAGTATTTTTTATATTCTTTGAAACTTGTCTCCGAGGATTTTTAGGTCATTCCGAGAACTTTTGTTTTCTACACATGAAACAACATCATGGTAATTCTGCTGAAAACAACGTTAGTCCGGGTTAGTTTCATTCAAATCATGCAAGCTAGAGGCCAAAACAAGGGCAAAAGTTTTTGGAAAAGTAGATACGTTGGAGACGTATCAACTCCCCCAAGCTTAAACCTTTTCTTGTCCTCAAGCAATTCAGTTGATAAACTGAAAGTGGTAAAGAAAAACTTTTACAAACTCTGTTTGCTCTTCTTGTTGAAAACATGTAAAGCCAGCATTCAGGTTTCAACAAATATTATAAACTAACCATACTCACAATAACACCTAGGTCTCACAGTTACTCATATCAATAGCATAATCAGCTAGCAAGCGATAATAATAAAACTCGGATGACAACACTTTCTCAAAACAATCATAACATGACATAACAAAATGGTATCTCGCTAGCCCTTTCTGAGACCGCAAAACATAAATGCAAAGCACCTTTAAAGATCAAGGACTGACTAAACATTGTAACTCATGGTAAAAGAGATCCAGTCAATTCATACCCAATATAAACCAATAATAATGAATGTAAATGACAGTGTGCTCTCCAGTGGGTGCTTTTTAATAAGAAGGTGATGACTCAACATAAAAGTAAATAGATAGGCCCTTTGCAGAGGGAAGCAGGGATTTGTAGAGGTGCCAGAGCTCGATTTTAAAATAGAGATTGAATAACATTTTGGGCGACATACTTTCATTGTCAACGCAACAACTATTAGATGGTTGTATCTTCCATATTACATGCATTATAGGCAGTTCCCACATAGAATGGTAAAAGTTTATACTCCCCCACCACCAACAACCATCAATCCATGGCTTGCTCAAAACAACGAGTGCTTCCAACTAACAACAATCCTGGGGGAGTTTTGTTTAATTATATTGATTTGCTTTGATCTTTTTGGATCATGGGACTGGGCATCTCGGTTACCGGCCCTTTCTCGTGAATGAGGAGCGGAGTCCACTCCTCTTGAGAATAACCCACCCAGCATGGAAGATATAGGCAGCCCTAGTTGAAACATGAGCTGCTCGAGCATACAAACAGAATTTCATTTGAAGGTTTAGAGTTTGGCACATACAAATTTACTTGGAACACCAGGTAGATACCGCATATAGGAAGGTATGGTGGACTCATATGGAATAACTTTGGGGTTTAAGGAGTTTGGATGCACAAGCAGTATTCCCGCTTAGTACAGGTGAAGGCTAGCAAAAGACTGAGAAGCGACCAACTGAGAGAGCGACAACAATCATAAACATGCATTAAAAGTAATTCACATCGAGTACAAGCATGAGTAGGATATAATCCACCATGAACATAAATATCGTGAAGGCTATGTTGATTTGTTTCTACTACATGCATGAACATGTGCCAAGTCGAGTCACTCAATTCATTCAAAAGATGATACCATCCCATCATACCACATCATAATCATTCTAATAGCATGTTGGCATGCAAGGTAAACCATTATAACTCATAGCTAATCAAGCATGGCACAAGCAACTATAATCTCTAAATGTTATTGCAAATATGTTTACTTCACAATAAGCTAAATCAGGAACGATAAACCCATCATATTTACAAAAACAAGAGAGGTCGAGTTCATACCAGCTTCTCTCATCTCAATCAGTCTATCATATATCGTCATTATTGCCTTTCACTTGCACGACCGAACGATGTGTAAAATAATAAGAGTGCAGGTGCATTGGACTAAGCTGGAATCTGCGAGCATTCAACTCAAGAGAGAAGACAAAGTAATGTGGGCTCTAAGTTAAATAAACAATTATGCATATGAGAGCCACTAAACATTTTCAATATGGTCTTCTACTCTCAACCCCTCAAAGGAAAGAAAAGAAAATAAAACTATTTACACGAGAAGGCTCCCAACAAGTAAAAGAAGAATAAGCAATCTTTTTGGGTTTTCATTTTAATTTCTACTACAAGCATGGAAATTGAACTAACTAATTTTTTTTGGTTTTTATTAAGGTTTATCAAACACACAAGAAGAAAACTTGAAAAGGAAAATTAAACTAACAAGGATAATACAATGAAAGAGTATGAGCACCGACGACTAGGATAGTGTGTGATCATGAATGTAAAGTCGGTGAGAAACACGTACTCCCCCAAGCTTAGGCTTTTGGCCCAAGTTGGTCTAATGCCACGGACCACGGCTACTCTCCCCGGTGTACTGAGAGGTGTAATCAGGATACCATTGGTTGGAGATCTCCTCCGGATCCCACTGATAAGATGATGGACAATATGGGTCCAGTGGTGGTTCTGGCTCGGGCTCAGGCTCTGGAGTGGATGCTTGGCCTCGATGAGCATACAACACTTACGGCGTGACAAGATAATTATCTGCAGCCAAATCAAACAACAGAGGTGCAGGCAGAATAATAGTCTCATTGTGTTTCTTATTAAATCTCAAGTTATACAGGAGCATCTTATCATCATTATGAACAATAAACCCATGTGCTACCATGCTCCTGTAATCTAAAATATAAGGAGGCAATATTGTCTCTTCTTTCTCATAGTGCCTAATAGGTATCTCAAAATGTCTAGCAAGACGTGCAACATAGATACCTCCAAGGATGGGGCCTTTTGTACGATTCAGGTTTAAACGTTTAGCAATAACAGCACCCATACTAAAACTATTATCACAAAACAAGGCATGGAATAGAATAATAATATCTGGGACACTGAAGTTTCCACTATTTCCACGACCAATCAAGCATCTACTAGCAAATATGGCAAAGTAGCATAAAACAGGAAAGTGTATGCTAGAGATTCTCGCATCGGAACACTTCTTCAGGTCCCCTACAGTGATAGTGTTAACAAAGCCATCCACATCCCTAGGATGTGGTTCCTCTAATTCTCCCTCAAAGGGTATCCTACATACCGCACAAAAATCTCATAAAGACATTTCCCTGAATTCATCATATAAATGAAATGATACTGAAGGCGGTGACTTCTTAGGATAATAATAAAAGTTTTGCACGAAGGTATTGGTAAGTAAGAGATACTGATCGATCCGGTCGTGGAGGAAATCGGTGAGGCCTGCATTCTCGATCAAAGAATAAAAATCTTCATAAATTCCAGTTTCTCTCAAGAAATCATCGCATGGCCATTCACACGGTCGTATTTCCGCTATGCGAGGAAGATTATACTTGGCCTTTTCCTTTTCTTTAGCTTGTTTTTCCTGGGAGCCTTGGCTAGAAGAGCCCCTCAAAAATCTCTTTAACATTTTATGAAAATTTCTGAAATTTTAGTAACTTCAAAATAAAAGTGAATAAAACTAAACAAGATTGGTAGCAACTACTCCTACAAGTGCCTAGAGCCTATATCATGCATTAGAATTACTTGGAATCTCATAAATTTAACATGCAAGCTCAAGAACAGAGTCACCAAGGCAGCAAGGATTTGCAATGAATAAAGCACTAGAACAAAAACTATTTGAACCAATGGAGGAGTCAAATACCAAGCAACAGTCTCCCAAAGCAGTTTTGTGAATGGAGCTTTGAGCAAGGAGATCGAAAATCGCAGCAAAATGAGCTAGAACTCATGCTTGAGCTGGATGGGGATTTTTTTGGGAAGAAGATGGAGTGTGTGGGTGCTGGCATAAGTGGAGGGAGGCCACCAGGGGCCCACGAGACAAGGGGGCGCGCCCAGGGGTGGTGGGCGCGCCCTCCACTCTCGTGGCCTGGTGCTTGCCCCTCCTGTAGTGATTTCAGCGCCTAAAATCCTCAAATATTCCATAAAAAATTATACTAAATTTGCAGGGCATTTGGAGCACTTTTATTTTCGGGATATTTTTTATTACACGAATATTTCAGAAAACAGTCAAATAATACTATTTTTGCTTTATTTTTTATAAATAACAGAAAGTAAAAAGAAAGTACAGAAGGTTGTGCCTTCTAGTTTCATCCATCTCATGATCATCAAAATGAATCCACTAACAAGGTTGATCAAGTCTTGTTAACAAACTCATTCCGAATAACACGGAACCGGAGAAATTTTGAAGTGACACTAGGTTACCTCAACGGGGATATGAACATCCCCAATAATAAGAATATCATACTTTTTCTTGACAGTAGGAAGAGGAAATTCGAAACCTCCAATAATAATTGAAGGAATTTTCTCAATAGAATTTATGCTGTGAACTTGAGGTTGTTTCCTCGGAAAATGTACCGTATGCTCATTTCCATTAACATGAAAGGTGACATTGCCTTTGTTGCAATCAATAACAGCTCCTGCAATATTTAAAAAGGGTCTACCAAGGATAATCGACATACTATCGTCCTCAGGAATATCAAGAATGACAAAGTCTGTTAAGATAGTAACGTTCGCAACAACAACACGCACGTCCTCACAAATGCCGACAGGTATAGCAGTTGATTTATCAGCCATTTGCAAGTATATCTCAGTGGGTGTCAACTTACTTAATTCAAGTCTACGGTACAAGGAAAGAGGCATAACACTAACACCGACTCCTAAATCACATAAATCAGTTTTAACATAATTTCTTTTTATGGAGCATGGTATAGTGTTACTCCGAGATCACCGAGTTTCTTAGGTATTCCACCCTTAAAGGTATAGTTGGCAAGCATGGTGGAAATCTCAGCTTCGGGTATTTTCCTCTTATTAGTTATGATATCTTTCATATATTTAGAATAAGGATTTGTTTTAAGCATATCAGTTAAGCGCATGCGTAAGAAAATAGGTCTAAACATTTCAGCGAAACGCTGAAAGTCCTCACCATCCTTTGTCTTGGATGGTTTAGGAGGAAAGGGCATGGGATTCTGAACCCATGGTTCTCTTTCTCTACCATGCTTCCTAGCAACAAAATCTCTCTTATCGTAATGTTGGTTTCTTGATTGTGGGTTATCAAGACCAACAACAAGTTCAGTTTCTATATC
Source organism: Triticum dicoccoides (assembly GCF_002162155.2). Classification (NCBI taxonomy): domain Eukaryota; kingdom Viridiplantae; phylum Streptophyta; class Magnoliopsida; order Poales; family Poaceae; genus Triticum; species Triticum dicoccoides. The sequence goes on along the minus strand of NC_041385.1, from coordinate 166,036,864 downwards.
ATTGTTATTACTAGGTTGAGCATCTACATGAACATCATTATTAGCATTCAGATTATTATCAGCATCAGAAATAGAAGTATTATTAGGATTCTCCAGATTGTGTTTCAGCATCAGAAATAGAAGTATTATTAGCATTCTCGGGTGTTTCTACATTAGGTTCACTAGAAGCATGTAGAGTCCTATCCTTCTCCTTTTTCTTCTTCTTAGAAGAACTAGGAGCATCTAGATTATTATTCTGAGAATATTGTTCAATTCTCTTAGGGTGGCCTTCAGGATACAAAGGTTCCTGAGTCATTTTACCAGTTCTAGTAGCCACTCTAACAGCAAAGTCATGTTTATTATTTAATTCAACTAGCAATTCATTCTGAGCTTTAAGTACTTGTTCAGCTTGAGTAGCAACCATAGAAGCATGTTTACTAGTGAGTTTAAGTTCACATTTAACTCTAGCTATATAATCATTCAAGCGTGCTATCATATAAGCATTATTCTTCAATTGTCTACCAACATAATCATTGAAATTTTCTTGTCTATTCATGAACTCATCAAATTCATCTAAGCATGGACTTTCAAATTTAGTAGATGGGATTTCATCCTTATCGTATCTATAGAGAGAATTTACCTTTACTGCCTGTGTTGGGTTATCAAGACAATGTGATTCTTCAACAGGCGGTATATTAAGACCATGTATTTCTTCAATAGGAGGTAAATTCTTAACGTCTTCCGCTTTAATACCTTTCTCTTTCATTGATTTCTTTGCCTCTTGCATATCCTCAGGACTGAGAAATAGAACACCTCTCTTCTTCGGAGTAGGTTTAGGATAGGCTCAGGAGTTGGCTCAATTAGTTCAGGAATTGCTTTAGGAATTGGCTCGGGAATTGGCTCAGTAAGAGTCCAATTATTATCATTAGTCAACATATTATTCAATAATAATTCAGCTTCATCGACTGTTCTTTCCTTGAAAACACAACCAACACAACTATCCAAGTGGTCCTTGGAAGCATCAGTTAGTCCATTATAGAATATATCAAGTATTTCATTTTTCTTAAGTGGATGATCAGGCAAAGCATTAAGTAATCGGAGAAGCCTCCCCCAAGCTTGTGGGAGACTCTCTTCTTTGATTTGCACAAAATTATATATTTCCCGCAAGGCAGCTTATTTCTTATGAGCAGGAAAATACTTAGCAGAGAAGTAATAAATCATATCATGGGGACTACGCACACAACTAGGATCAAGAGAATTAAACCAAGTCTTAGCATCACCCTTTAATGAGAACAGAAATATCTTAAGGATATAATAATAGCGAGACGTCTCATCATTAGTAAACAGGGTGGCTATATCATTTAACTTGGTGAGATGTGCCACAACAGTTTCAGATTCAGTGCCATAAAAAGGATCGGATTCAACTAAAGTAATAATCTCAGGATGAACAGAGAATTCATATTCCTTATTAGTAACAAAGATAGGTGAAGTGGCAAAAGGAGGGTCATGTTTCATTCTAGCATTTAGAGTCTTTTGTTTCACCTTAGCTAACAATTTCTTAAGATCTGATCTATCATTGCAAGCAAGAAAATCTCTAGCAGTTTCTTCATCCATAACATAACCCTCAGGAACAACAGGCAATTTATAATCATTCGGAGAACTTTCATCATCACTATCATCAATAATAGCATCTTTAATAATTTCATTCTCTCTAGACTTAGTAAGTTGTTCATCAAGAAATTCACTTAATGGCACAGTAGTATCAAGCATAGAAGTAGTTTCATCATAAATATCATGCATAGCAGAAGTGGCATCATCAATAACATGCAACATATCAGAATTCATAGCAGTAGCAGGTTTAGGTGTCGCAAGCTTATTCATAAGAGAAGGAGAATCTAGTGGAGAGCTAGATGATAGTTCCTTACCTCCCCTCATAGTTGAGGGATAGATTTTAGTTTTTGTGTCTTTCAAGTTCTTCATAGTGATCAACAGATATAAATCCCAAGTGACTCAGAGAATAGAGCTATGCTCCCCGGCAACGGTGCCAGAAATTAGTCTTGATGACCCACAAGTGTAGGGGATCGCAACAACTTTCGAGGGTAGAGTATTCAACCCAAATTTATTGATTCGACACAAGGGGAGCCAGAGAATACTCTTGAGTTTTACTAGTTGAGTTGTCAATTCAACCACACCTGGATAACTTAGTATCTGCAGCAAGGTATTTAGTAGCAAAGTAATATGATAGTAATGGTAACAGTGGTAAAGATAAAGATAGCAACAATAATATTTTTGGGTTTTGTAGTGATTGTAACAATAGCAACGGAAAATTAAATAAGCGAAGCACAATATATCAAAAGCTCGTAGGCAATGGATCAGTGATGGATAATTATGTCAGATGCGATTCCTCATGTAATAGCTATAACATAGGGTGACACAGAACTAGCTCCAATTCATCAATGTAATGTAGGCATGTATTCCGAATATAGTCATACGTGCTTATGGAAAAGAACTTGCATGGCATCTTTTGTCCTACCCTCCCGTGGCAGCGGGGTCCTAGCGGAAACTAAGGGATATTAAGGCCTCCTTTTAATAGAGAACCGGACCAAAGCATTAACACATAGTGAATACATGAACTCCTCAAACTACGGTCATCACCGAGAAGTATCCCGATTATTGTCACTTCGGGGTTGTCGGATCATAACACATAATAGATGATTATAGACTTGCAAGATAGGATCAAGAACACACATATATTCATGAAAACATAATAGGTTTAGATCTGAAATCATGGCAAATGGGCCCTAGTGACAAGCATTAAGCATAGCAAAGTCATAGCAACATCAATCTCAGAACATAGTGGATACTAGGGATCAAACCCTAACAAAACAAACTTGATTACATGATAAATCTCATCCAACCCATCACCGTCCAGCAAGCCTACGATGGAATTACTCACGCACGGCGGTGAGCATCATGAAATTGGTGGTGGAGGATGATTGATGATGACGACGGCGACGAATCCCCCTCTCCGGAGCCCCGAACAGACTCCAGATCAGTCCTCCCGAGAGAGATTAGGGCTTGGCGGTGGCTCCGTATCGTAAAACGCGATGAAACTTCCTCTCTGATTTTTTTCTCTGTGAGACGGAATATATGGAGTTGGAGTTGAGGTCGGCGGAGCTGCAGGGGGGCCACGAGACAGGGGGGCGCGCCCAGAGGGGGTGGGTGCGCCCCCCACCCTCGTGGACAGGGTGTGGGCCCCCTGGTCTTGATTCTTTCGCCAGTATTTTTTATATTTTCTGAAACTTGTCTCCGAGGATTTTAAGGTCATTCCGAGAACTTTTGTTTTCTACACATGAAACAACATCATGGTAATTCTGCTGAAAACAGCGTCAGTCCGGGTTAGTTTCATTCAAATCATGCAAGATAGAGTCCAAAACAAGGGAAAAAGTGTTTGGAAAAGTAGATACGTTGGAGACGTATCAACGCTGGCCTCCCTCATCCTGCAAAGGACGCATGGGGCTCTTCCCAGGGCGGCGCCCTGGGTCACCAGTGGGGCAGCGCTGCCCATCGCGCACGATCTGAGAAGAGCGCGGCATGGGTGCTGGCGTTGGTGTCTTAGAGGTCGCCGCGCGGTCGGTTGGTGGCATGATGATGCCCCTGGAGGGCCCCACGCCGCCCGAGGGGGGCCCAACTCTGTCTCTGGGGCCAGCGCCGCGTGGCATGTCGCCCTCGTACAAACGACACCACCCGCCGGGCCTAGACTGCCAGGGCGATGTGGGTGTTCATGGGCCGCGCCACGGGTTCTCTCCACGACTGGCCCGCTACTGGCCCGCATCGGTGATGGCAGTCCGGTCCCGGATGAACCGATCGCCATGGTCGTCTTCTTCTTAGGAGCCATGGCGATGATGAACTGCTAGGCCAACTACTAGACCAGATTCTCACAATTGCGCCCCCTACCTGGCGCGTCAAAGATGTCGGTGGGAAACAACACCTATGGGATCACGAGAATCCCTACTACGGTTGCAGGGCGCGGGATCGTGAGAAGGGTAGGATTAGTAAATCAGCATAAAGGTGATTTACCCAGGCTCGGGCCGCAAGGATGCGTAAAACCCTACAGTCCTGCTTTGGTGGTTGTATTCAGTGTCCTTGAGCTCTCGAACTAGCTATGGGGGCTGCCTGATTCCAAAGAGCCAAATCCTTTTCCAGTGCGCCATGGGCCTCCTTTTATAAGCGAAAGGGGCTGCCACAGTGGCACACAGGAGGTGGAAAGTTCTACAGTGATGCGATCTTAGCGCTCGTATTACAGGACAAGGCGCATTTAATGCAAGGCTTAGGTGTCCCTTCACTTTATCGGGGACGGGGGCGAGGCCAGTCCCATCCGTCGCCACTCCTCCTTGCTTTGACACGCGCCCTGGCCAACGATGCATGCGGTGCCATGTAGGCAGGCAAGCAGCTAAGGTGGCGCGGTGGTGGAGCCTCCACGAAGGGCCGCATGCTGCCATGCAGGTGCCTACCCAGCTGGTTGGGTTGGCAGCTGCATGTGATCGGCAGTGCAAGCTTGGCTGGTGTGGGCTTGGCGGTGGCCCCGCTGGCGCCCTTGACGAGGGCCTTGCCGGGTGGCCCGACAAGGGTCTTGCCGTGGCGTGATGTTGTCCCCGGCAAGGACCTTGCCAGGGGTCTTGTGGGCTTCCTCGGCAGGAACCCTGTTGAGGATCGTTGCCCTCCAATTCTCATCTGATCTTGAATATTCTTTGTCCTCACAAAGATCTGCATGCCACCATGGAGGTGCCTCCTGAGTCTTTTCCCAAAGCATTTGTTGGCGTTGGGGATGGTGGGCTCGAAGGTGGCTCACTTCGTTGGTGTGGGCGAGCTGCCCCGGCAAGGGTCCTTGTCGGGGAAAACCTGCTTCACCCATCCGATCTCCGTGGCCTTGGTCCTTGACGTTGTTTTGTTTGTCTTGTGCCTTCGGCTTCTCTCCGGCTTCCCTCCCTTGCCCTACTATGTGTGGCCGTGGCGGGCGGCTCCGACTGCCCGTGCACAAGTAAAAGGGTCAAAAGGAGAGCCCCTACTTTTGCACACCGACAGAGATGCCCATCAATTGATATCAACGTGAGGAGTAGGGATTGCCATGCAACGAATGCACTAATAGCTATAAGTGTATGAAAGCTCAATATGAAAACTAAGTGGGTGTGCATCTAATCCTGTAGTGAAATACTCCCACTAGTATATGAAAGTCACAACATAGGAGACTCTCCATATGAAAAACATGGTGCTACTTTGAAGCACAGGTGTGGTAAAGGATACTAACAATGGCCCTTCTCTCTTTGTTTATTTTTTCTTTTTCTTTTCTTTCCTTTTTTTATTTTTTTCTTTTTATTTTTTTCTCCTTTTTTCTCTCATTGTCCGGAGTCTCATCCCGACTTGTGGGGGAATCATAGTCTCCATCATGCTTTCCTCACGGGGCACTGCTCTAAAAATGATGATCATCACACTTCTATTTATTTATAACTCAAAAGGAATAAAAATTACAACTCGATACCTATGACAAAGTATAACTATATATGAATGCATCTAGCAGTGTACCAGGAGGTGCAATGATCTAGCGTAACATGTATAAAAAATGATGCAAGGTGGCTGAGCCACAACTACTATGTCAGCTATATGATCATGCAAAGCAATATGAGAATGAATGCTCAAGTCATCAAACAGATGTGTTGGAAGTTGAATGGCAATATATCTCGGAATGGCCATGGAAAAGCCATAATAGGTAGGTATGGTGGCTGTTTTGAGGAAGATATAATAAGGCTTATGTGTGATGGAGCGTATCAAATCACGGGGTTTGGATGCACCTACGAAGTTTGCACCGAGTTTTGAGGTGATAAAGGGCAATGTACGGTACCATAGAGGGTAGCAAATTGCAGAAATGTAAGAGTGCGTATAATCCATGGACTCACATTAGTCATAAATAACACATATACTTATTGCAAACCTTTATGAGCCCTCGAAGCAAAGTAATACTATGCATGCCCCTAGGGGGAGGTTGGTAGGAGTTAACCATCGCGCGCCCCCAACCTTCACACAAAGATAGACAATCAACGATAAATTGTGCTCCAACTTTCATAGCATAATGAGAGACTATACATGCATGCTTCAGGAATCACAAACCTTAACACCAATATTCTTACTAACCAGAACCGCTTACTAGTACTTCCCACATAGTCCATCTCTATATCGCAAAACTATTGCAAGGAATCAAACACATCATATTCAGTGATCCACAAGTTTTATGTAGGATTTTATGACTAACCATGCAATTGACCAATTCCGTTTGCCTCTATAAATAGATATATGTGAAGCATGAGAGTTTAACTCTTTCTACAAAAGATCATGCTCTAAAAAATATAAGTGAAGCAAAAGAGAATTCTACGAACATCGGTTTTCTATGTGAAGAGAAACATGCAATCCAAATTTCAAATGATATAAGTGAAGCACATGAAGCATTCTATAAAGCCATACTCAGAAGATATAAGTGAAGTGCAATAAGAATTCTATAAATCAACTATGGACTATCTGATACTAGCATGGTGCATAAATGAAAACTAAATGCAAAAGACGCTCCAAGATTTACACATATCACATGAATGAAACGAAGACGAAAACATATCGATACTTGTTGAAGGAAGATGGGATGCCTTCTGGGGCATCCCCAAGATTATATGCTTGAGTCTCCTTGAATATTTACTTGGGGTGCCTTGGGCATCCCCAAGCTTGAGCTCTTGCCTCTCCTCCTTCTCCTCATATCGAGACCTCCTCGATCTTTGATCACTTCATCCACACAAAACTCAATAGAAAGCTCGGTAAGATTTGTTAGTATAATAACGCAAATCACTACTCTAAGTACTGTTGCAAACCAATTCATATTTTTTCGCATTGTAGCTACTGTAATATAACTTTTTCATGGCTCATACCACCGATAAAAATTAATAGTTTCATCAAAACAAGCAAAACAATGCATCAAAAACAGAATCTGTCTTAAACAGGATAGTCTGTAGTAATCTGAACATCTACATACTTATGGTACTCCAAAAATTCTGAAAAAATTATGGAAAAAATAAAAAATTTGTGTAGCAAGACTATGCAAAAAGTTTCAGAAACGTTTGACGTTCCAGTGAAAAATGAAAACTCGCGTGCTACAGCCCAAGTTTCTGTTTCTGCACCGCACATACCAACAAGCAATCTACTCATCCTAAAGGCAAATCTTGGCACATTATTTTTATAATACAATGGAATTGTACAAGGGGATAATTATTTTTGTGAGAATCTTCATGAAAAAATCTACATTGTTTCCATGAGAATGAACACAAGTGTTCAAGGTCGACCCTCACTTCCGCAATGCATCACCTTCTAATCGCTTCCCTTTTGTGAAAAGTTTTAAGTTCCCCTCTATATATTTTTGGTTTTAAAATTTATAAAAGCACTCAACAGAAATAAATGACTCTCTAAAACTTCTGGGTTGTCTCCCTGGCAGCACTTTCTTTAAAGCCATTAAGCTAGGCATAAAGTGCTCAAGTAATGGATCCACCTATATCCCAAGGTATATCAAAGCCAATTTGAATTAGGAATGATTTGGCATTTAGTAGTGAGCACAAAGCAACATATATCAAGCAAAGACGAAGTATAACTCCCTTCCTATGCATCAGCATGTCATACAAGAACAATTCATGCACATCAAGTAAAGGCCAATACATAACATAAGTAGTTTCCTGCAATTTTATCGTGTTGGAAACATAAAGAGGCGGAGGTGTGGTTCCTGTCTCATAATAATTTCAAGCAGGAGCTGCAAGCACATGCATATCATATTCATTAAAATCATCATGTGCAATGATAGAAGGCAACCCATTAATATAATCCTTAACAAGTGCAAACTTCTCCGATATAGTGTAGTTTGGAGAATTCAAAAAGATAATAGGACTATCATGTGTGGGTGCAATAGCAACAATTTCATGTTTAACATAAGGAACAATGATAAGTTCATCTCCAATAGCATAATTCATATTGGCATCATGGCCACAAGCATCAAGTTCATCAAAAAGGGATATTTCAAACGAATCAATGGGATCATAGCAATTATCATAGCATTCATCCTTCGGTAAGAAAGAAGGGACATTAAACAATGTATGAGTTGGATAGTTACTCTCATTAGAAGGTGGGCACGGGTAGCTAATCCGCTCTTCCTCCTTTTGTTCTTTGCTCTCCTCATCCTCTTTTTCATCCAATGAGCTCACAGTTTTATCAATTCCTTCTTCCATAGACTCCTGCAAAATATTAGTATCTTCTTGGACAGCAGAGTCTTCCTCATTAAACGTATCAATATTGGAATTTATTTATAATTATCATAGCAATATTTAAGGATAGCAAAATTTTCAGGTCTATAAACTGAATCATCAAAATCTTCAAACTTTTGAAGCAAAGATTCAATTTCATAAGCACCCTTAAAAGCAACAAATTCTTCTATTCGTTCCACATCATAATAATCATATCTACCATTAGCATAAGAAGCCAAGGTTTCATTATCATTAAATTTGCATGAAAAGGGAAGGTGTGGAGCATTCATCCTAGAGCAACAAGTAAAATCATATCTCAAGCATAAATCCCGAGCATACCAATGCAACATATAAATTTGATCCCATAACAATTTCCCTTTATGAGTCAAGCGATAATCCCTAACGTATTCACGTTGATCCAACGTTACTCCCATTATATAGTTGAATGTGGTTTTCTCAAGATTATCAAAGTAGTGCATAATATTTTTCACATAATGAGCATCGAGGGTTTTACGAGGTTCCCCATCTCCATGAGTAGCAAGTACAACTAACTTTTTTTTGGTGTTTCGTGTTCCATATCCATAACTAAAGAGATAGAACAACTTAGAACAGAAAATAAAAACTACTCAGTGATAAAGAAAACAAGCACACACGAGAATATTCACCCCATGCTATTGCTCCCTGGCAATGGCGCCATAAAAAGGTCTTTATAACCCACAAGTATAGGGGGTCGTTTATAGCCTTCTTCGATAAATAAGGGTGTCGAACCCAACGAAGAGCTAAAGGAAGAACTTGGTCTAAAATTCCTGAAAAATTAGCCTTTTATGATTATATTGACTCGACAAAATCGAGAGAAAAAAAGTTGCCTTTTGGGCAAAAAAAATTGTAAGGAAGAAAATGTCTTCGATTTCCACTGGAGATTGGGAATTGATGGACTTTCTTTAGGATCTATTTTATTGACAGGATTTATCACTACTTTAGCTACTTTAGCAGCTTGGCCAATTACAGGGAATCTAAGAACCCTTCAGGGGGGAGCAAGAGATCTTCCATACCAACATTTTGTTCGCCACCCCTGCTTCCTCCTCACTGAAGAAGATCTTCTAAGAATTGACAGTTTTCATATGGAAGATAGAAAACATATGTGGGACACTCTAGATAAGCATCTCCCAATTGAGCTCAAATAATAAATATTCTTTTTCAGGCGGTCTACGAGCTGCTGCTCCATCCATTAGTTATGCTTGAGATGTCCTCCCAGCGGTGTGGTCCTCGGTTTCGGAAATGACATATTGAACTGGTATCTTTAGCATATCAAAAATCCTTTGTTCCGCATATCAGACGGAAGATCGGGTTACAAAATTCGAAAGCTTTCATCTAAATTCATATTTAGCCACGAGCAATCTACGTTTGTGATCTCGTATATCTTTCGGCGCCAGTCTTTCCTGCCTTACCTTAACCCCGCTTTCATGTGGCGAATCGGTATGAGTGAGAAGAAGCGGCAGAAATTAGAACAGAAATATCATTTGATTCGTCAATCTTTGAAAAAAAGATAAGAAGCAAAGTTTCTCCCTTGAGTTTGAGTGAAAAAACAAAAATGCGAGAAAAATTGCAATCTCTACCGCATAATAGTGCACCTACATGCCTTCATCGACGTTGTTTTTTGACCGGAAGACCTAGAGCTAACTATCGACATTTTGGGCTATCCGGACACGTACTTCGAGAAATGGTTTATGAATGTTTGTTACCGGGTGCAACAAGATCCAGTTGGTAAGGATAAAATACCCATTCGTATTTGTATGGATTTCTGGAATTGATAATCATAGAGGAGCCCTCTTTACCATTCTGTATAAATGGACTATTTTATTTGTATAGATATTGGTAGAGGGGCGTATCCAACCCTCTTTTATCCACTAGTTACCCCAAGCTTGAGTACTTTCATTCAGATTTCGTTCCTATGGAAAGAAGTTGGATCAGAGGTCTCAAGTAGATCTTCTCAGACAACGAGTAATATCTCTACTACACTGGCGCAGTCTCGTACAAGCAACTTCTCTTCCTCTTTCGAAAAGTAGCAAAGCGGTGTCAGGTTGGAAGCCTGCCGGCCAGTCTGTCCTAGCGCTTAGAGGAGAAAAAAAATACCGCTTTCATTTAACTTTAAGTCTGAGAAAAGGCTTTTACTTTCTATTAAAAGATCACAAATCAGAGGTGTGATCAGTCCTGTTTCAATCCTTCAGGATTTTTCTAGTCTCAAAGTCCTATTAGAACTCCCGCACTTCCTCCTTTGGAGCCAAATGGATCCGAATTTCGGATGTTCCATCTTTGCATTTATTGTGATTCTTTCTCAACTACTATTCGAATTGGAATACCCTACTCCAGTCGTTGCTTTTCTTTCTGTTACTTCGAAAGTAGCTGCTTCAGCTTCAGCCACGCGAATTCTCGATACCCTTTCAGTCAAGAATTGGGGCTTCACAATTACTAGCCAATATTTATCTCATTCTCAAAAAAAGAGGGGAAGCAGAACCAAGTCAAGATGATATGGGTCGCCCCTTCTTCTTGCGCCAAAGATCTTACCATTTCCGAAGGAACTGGGGCTACATTTCTTTTCAATTTCCATTCAAGAGTTTCTATCTGTTTCCAAGCCCTGACATGACCAGTCCACCAACCTAATTGGTTAAAATTATGTCCAGTAAAATGGAAGAATTATAAATTTCTAAAATGATAGATACGTATATAGCGAATAAAACCGTCCTACTTTACAACACTAAGAAAAAACCCATCATAATAAGCTTAGCCGAGGCAGGTTATCATTCATGTTAGCTAGAAAAATGTAACTAGACCCAGAAAATCGTAATTTTGGATTCCATTCAAAAAAGAACACATTAACTAATATTTATGGGGCTGGAGATTTCGCTAAAGCATGCACATAAATAGATGAATGAGAGATTACAAGGCAAGGAGATACAGATCTGGGGGTTGACTCAGAACTTTACTACGAAAGATAACCAAAGATCAAAAGGTCTGGTTCAAAATTATATTGCTTCATCGGACCCGGGGAAATTGCCAAAGCATTTGGCGATTTGACCCTTAGGAGTAGGTAACCAGTTCCCTATCCTTGTTTCTATTTCTATTGCATTCTATCTCATCGTATCACATTCTGTTCTCAGGTTTCCATTGGAAAAGGGGCTTTTTTGTATGCAAGTGATGATCGATTGGCGGAGAAGCCGCTCACCCAAAACAATAGGAATAGGCTTGCTTGTCCGCTCTTAGATCGGTTCATAGCTCAGGCTCTGGTTTCTAGCAGATGTGAATGAATCATAAGATTCGCGTTCTTGAAAATCGGCACTTCTCCAAATCCAGAAGACAGACGGAATTCTAGGATTAGATAGTTGATACGTCTCCAACGTATCTACTTCTCCAAACACTTTTCCCCTTGTTTTGGACTCTAACTTGCATGATTTGAATGAAACTAACCCGGACTGACGTTGTTTTCAGCAGAACTCCCATGATATTGTTATATGTGTAGAAATGTTCTCGAAATGACCTGCAAATCCACGGAGGCACTTTTTGGAATTAATAAGAATTTCTGGGCGAAAGAAATACACCAGGGGGCCTAGGGCCTGTCCACGAGACAGGGGGGCGCCCCCCCTTAGGGCGCGCCCCCTATCTCGTGGGCCCCCTTGACCTCCACCGACCTCAACTCCAACTCTATCTTCCGTCTCGGGGAGAAAAAAATCAGAGATAAAGTTTCATCGCGTTTTACAATACAGAGCCGCCGCCAAGCCCTAATATCTGTCAGGAGGGCTGATCTGGAGTCCGTTCGGGGCTCCGAAGAGGGGGATTCGTCGCCGTCGTCATCATCAACCATCCTCCATCACCAATTTCATGATGCTCACCATCGTGCGTGAGTAATTCCATCATAGGCTTGCTGGACGGTGATGGGTTGGATGAGATTTACCATGTAATCAAGTTAGTTTTGTTAGGGTTTGATCCCTAGTATCCTCTATGTTCTGAGATTGATGTTGCTATGACTTTGCTATGCTTAATGCTTGTCACTAGGGCCCGAGTTCCATGATTTCAGATCTGAACCTATTATGTTTTCATTGATATATGTGTGTTATTGATCCTATCTTGCAAGTCTATAGTCACCTATTATGTGTTATGATCCGACAACCCCGAAGTGACAATAATCGGGATACTCCTCGGTGATCACCATAGTTTGAGGAGTTCATGTATTCACCGTGTGTTAATGCTTTGGTCCAGTTCTCTATTAAAAGGAGGCCTTAATATCCCTTAGTTTCCACTAGGACCCCGCTGCCACGGGAGGGTAGGACAAAATATTTCATGCAAGTTCTTTTCCATAAGCATGTATGACTATTTACGGAATACATGCCTACATTACATTGATGAACTGGAGCTAGTTCTATTTCACCCTATGTTATAGCTATTACATGAGGAATCGCATCCAACATAATTATCCATCACTGATCCATTGCCTACGAGCTTTTCACATATTGTGCTTCGCTTATTTACTTTTCTGTTGCTACTGTTACAATCACTACAAAACACCAAAAATATTGCTATTACTATCTTTACCTTTTACCACCGTTACCGTTACTATCATACTACTTTGCTACTAAATACCTTGCTGCAGATACTAAGTTATCCAGGTGTGGTTTAATTGACAACTCAACTGCTAATACTCAAGAATATTCTTTGGCTCCCCTTGTGTCGAATTAATAAATTTGGGTTGAATACTTTACTCTCGAAAGTAGTTGCGATCCCCTACACTTGTAGGTTATCAAGACTAATTTTTGGCGCCGTTGCTGTGGAGCATAACTCTATTCTCTGAGTCACTTGGGAATTATATCTGTTGATCACTATGAAGAACTTGAAAGACGCTAAAACCAAGATTTTTCCTTCAACTACGAGGGGAGGTAAGGAACTGCCATCTAGCTCTGCACTAGATTCCCCTTCTGTTATTAATAAGCTTGCGACACCTAAACCTACTACTGCTATGAATTTTCATATGTCGCATGTTATCAATGATGCCACTTCTGCTTTGCGTGATAGTTATGATGAAACTACTTCTGTGTTATACTACTGTGCCATTAGGTGAATTTCTTGATGAACAACTTGCTAGGGCTAGAGAGAATGAAATTATTGAAGATGCTATTATTGATGATAGTCATGATGAAAATTCTCCAAATGATTATGTATTGCCTGTTGTTCCTGAGGATTATGTTATGAATAAAGAAGCTGCTGAAGCTAATTTTGCTTGCAAAGATAGATACGATCTTAAGAAACTATTAGCAAAATGGAAGTTGCAATCTCTTAATGCTAGAATGAGACCTGACCCTGCTTTTGCTACTTCACCTATCTGTGTTACTGATAAGGATTATGAATTCTTTGTTGATCCTGAAATTATTACTTTGGTAGAATTCGATCCTTTTCATGGCCTTGAATCTGAAACTGTTGTGGCACATCTTACCAAGTTGAATGATATAGCTACCCTGTTTACTCATGATGAGAAGTCTCGCTATTTTTATATCCTTAAGATATTTCCTTTCTCATTAAAGGGTGATGCTAAGACTTGGTATAATTCTCTTGCTCTTGGATGTGTGCGTAGTCCCCAGGATATGATTTATTACTTATCTGCTAAATATTTCCCTGCTCATAAGAAACAAGCTGCCTTGCGGGAAATATACAATTTTGTGCAAATCAAAGAAGAGAGTCTCCCACAAGCTTGGGGGAGGCTTCTCCGATTACTTAATGCTTTGCCTGATCATCCACTTAAGAAAAATGAAATACTTGATATCTTCTATAATGGACTAACCGATGCTTCCAAGGACTACTTAGATAGTTGTGCTGGTTGTGTTTTCAGGGAAAGAACAGTCGACAAAGCTGAAATGTTATTGAATAATATGTTGACTAATGAGGATAATTAGACTCTTCCTGAGGCAATTCCCAAGGAAATTCCCGAACCAATTAAGCCAACTCCTGAGCCTATTCCTAAACCCACTCCGAAGAAGAGAGGTGTTTTATTTCTCAGTCCTGAAGATATGCAAGAGGCAAAGAAATCAATGAAAGAGAAAGGTATTAAAGCTGAAGATGTTAAGAATTTACCTCCTATTGAAGAAATACATGGTCTTAATATACCGCATGTTGAAGAAACACATTGTCTTGATAACCCGAGACAGGTAGTAAAGGTAAATTCTCTCTATAGATATGATAAAGATGAAATCCCATCTACTAAATTTCATAGCCCTTGCTTAGATGAATTTGATGATTTCATGAATAGACAAGCAAATTTCAATGATTACGTTAGTAGACAATTGAAGAATAATGCTTATACGATAGTACGCTTGAATGATTATGTAGCTATAATTAAAGGTGAACTTAAACTCACTAGTAAACATGCTTCCATGATTGTTACTCAAGCTGAACAAGTACTTAAGGCTCAGAATAAATTGCTTGCTGAATTAAAAAATAAAAATGACTTTGCTGTTAGAGTGGCTACTAGAACTGGTAGAATGACTAAGGAACCTTTGTGTCCTGAAGGCCACCCTAAAAGAATTGAACAAGATTCTCAGAATAATAATCTAGATGCTCCTAGTTCTTCTAAGAAGAAGAAAAAGAAGAATGATAGGACCTTGCAAACTTCTAGTGAACCTAATCAAGAAACACCTGAGAATCCTATAATACTTCTATCTCTGATGCTGAAACACAATCCGGAGATGAACATGAACCCGATGATAATACTAATAATGATGTTCATGTAGATGCTCAACCTAGTAATAACAATGATATAGAAATTGAACCTGCGGCTGGTCTTGATAACCCACAATCAAGAAACCAATGTTATGATAAGAGAGATTTTGTTTCTAGGAAGCACGGTAAAGAAAGAGAACCACGGGTTCAGAAACCCATGCCCTTTCCTCCTAAACCATCCAAGTCAAAGGATGATGAGGACTTTGAGCGTTTTGCTGAAATGATTAGACCTATTTTCTGACGCATGCGCTTAACTGATATGCTTAAAACAAACCCTTATGCTAAATATATGAAAGATATCATCACTAATAAGGGGAAAATACCTGAAACTGAGATTTCCACCATGCTTGCCAACTATACATTTAAGGGGGGAATACCTAAGAAACTTGGTGATCCCAGAGTACCCACTATACCTTGCTCTATTAAAAGAAACTATGTTAAAACTGCTTTATGTGATTTAGGAGCCAGTGTTAGTGTTATGCCTCTTTCCTTGTACCCTAGACTATAATTAAGTAAGTTGACACCTACTGAGATATATTTGCAAATGGCTGACAAATCAACTTCTATACCTGTCGGCATTTCTGAGGACGTGCCTGTTGTTGTTGCGAATGTTACTATCTTAACAGACTTCGTTATTCTTGATATTCCCGAGGATGATAGTATGTCTATTATTCTTGGTAGACCCTTTTTAAATACTGCAGGAGCTGTTATTGATTGCAACAAAGGCCATGTCACCTTTCATGTTAAGGGAAATGAGCATATGGTACATTTTCCGAGGAAGCAAATCCAAGTTCATAGCATAAATACTATTGAGAAAATTCCATCAATTATTATTGGAGGTTTTGAATTTCCTCTCCCTACTGTCAAGAAAAAGTATGATATTCTTATTGTTGGGGATTTTCATATCCCCGTTGAGGTAACTTAGTGTCACTTCAAAATTTCTCCGGTTCCGTGTTATTCGGAATGAGTTTGTTAACAGGACTTGATCAACCATGTTAGTGGATTCATTTTGATGATCATGAGATGGATGAAACTAGAAGGCACAACCTTATGTACTTTCTTTTTACTTTCTTTTATTTAGAATAAATAAAGCAAAAATAGTATTATCCGTCAGTTTTCTGAATTATCCGTGCAATAAAAAATAGTCCGAAAATAAAAGTGCTCCAAATGCCCTGCAAATTTTGTATGATTTTTTCTGGAATATTTGAGTATTTTAGGCACAAAATTACTGCATGAGGGGCAAGCACTAGCCACGAGAGAGGAGGGTTCCCCCCGTGTAGGGCGCGCCCCCTGTCTCGTGGGCCCCTGGCAGCTCCCCTCCACTTATTCCAGCACCCACACACTCCATCTTCTACCCAAAAAAATCCCCATCCATCTCAAGCATGAGTTCTAGCTCATTTTGCTGCGATTTTCGATCTCTTTGCTCAAAGCTCCATTCACAAAACTGCTTTGGGAGATTGTTGCTTGGTATGTGACTCCTCCATTGGTCCAATTATTTTTTGTGCTAGTGCTTTATTCATTGCAAATCCTTGCTGCCTTGGTGACCCTGTGCTTGAAGCTTGCATGTTAAATTTTGGAGGTTCCAAGCAATTCTAATGCATGATATAGGCTCTAGGCACTTGTAGGAGTAGTTGCTATCAATCTTGTTTTGTTTTGTGCACTTTTATTTTGCAGTTACTAAAATTTTCAGAAATTTTCAGAAAATGTTCAGGAAACTTTTAAGGGGCTCTTCTAGCCAAAGCTCCCAGGAAAAATAAGCCAAAGAGAAGGAAAAAGCCAAGTATAATCTTCCTCGCTTGGCGGAAGTAAGGCCGTGTGAATGGCCATGTGATGATTTCTTGAAAGAGGCTGGAATTCATGAAGACTTTTATGCTTTAATCGAGACTGCAGGCCTCACCGGTTTCATCAATGACCAAATCGATCAGTATCTCTTACTCACCAATACTTTCATGCAAAAAAATTATTTTTATCCTAAGAAGTCACCGCCTGCAGTATCATTTCATTTATATGATGAGTTCAAAGAAATGTCTTTACGTCATTTTTGCGCGGTATGTAGGATACCTTATGAGGGAGAATTAGAGGAACCCCATCGTGAAGATGTGGCTGGCTTTGTTAATACTATCGCTGTAGAGGAGCCAAAGAAGGGTTCCGAAGCAAAAGTCTCTAGCATACACTTTCCTATTTTACGCTACTTTGCCATATTTGCTAGTAGATGCTTGATTGGTCGTGGAAATAGTGGAAACTTGAGTGTTCCTGATATTATCATTCTTCAACATGCCTTGCTTGGAGACAATAGTTTTAATATGGGTGCCGTCGTTGCTAAACGTCTAGCCCTAAATCGTACAAAAGGCCCCATATTTGGAGGTATCTATGCTGCATGTCTTGCTAAACATTTTCAGATACCCATTAGGCACCATGAGGAAGAGGAGACAACTTTGCCTCCTCACATTCTAGATTACAAGAGCATGGTAGCACATAAGTTTATTGTTGACAACGAAGATAGGATGCTCTTGTATAAACTTAGATTCAATAAGAAACACTTTGAGATTATTATTTTGCCTGTGCCTCTGTTGTTTGATTTGCTTGCAGAAAAATTTCTCGTCACACCGGAAGCAGTGAACAATCATCGAGCCCAAGCTTTTACTCTAGAACTTGAACCTGAGCCGGAACCTGAACTGGACCGTTGTCGTGCATCATCTGTCCAATGGGATCCGGAGATGACCAGCCAGTGGTATCCTGATTACACCTCTCATTACACCAGGGAGAGTAGCGGAGGTCCCTGGTATTGGACCAACTTAGGCCAAAAGCCTAAGCTTTGGGGAGTATGTATTTTTCACCGACTTTACATTCATGTTCACACACTAGTTGTCGGTGCTCATACTCTTTCATTGTATTATCCATGTTAGTTTAAATTTCCTTTTTCTAGTTTTCTTCTTGTGCATTTTATAAACCTTAAGAAAAACCAAAAAATCAGTTAGTTTAATTTCCATGCTTGTAGTAGAAATTAAAATGAAAACTCAAAAAGATTTCTAGTTCTTCTTTTACTTGTTGGGAGCTTTCCCATGTAAATAGTTTTCTTTTCTTTTCTTTCCTTTGGGGGTCGAGAAGACAATATTGAAAATGCTTAGTGGCTCTCATTTGCATGATTGTTTATTTAATCTAGATCCCATATTATTTGTCTTCTCTCTTGAGTTGAATGCTTGCAGATTCCAGCTTAGTCCAATGCACGTGCACTCTTATTATTATACACATCGTTCGGTCGTGCAAGTGAAAGGCAATAATGACGATATATCATGGACTTATTGAGATGAGAAAAGCTGGTATGAGCTCGACCTCTCTTGTTTTTGTAAATATGATGAGTTCATCGTTCCTGATTCAGCTTATTATGAAGTAAACATATTTGCAATGACATTTAGAGATTATAGTTGCTTGTGGCATGCTTGATTAGCTATGAGTTATAATGGTTTACCTTGCGTGCCAACATGCTATTAGAATGATTATGATGTGATATGATGGGATGGTATCCTCCTTTGAATGAATTGAGTGACTCGACTTGGCACATGTTCATGCATGTAGTTGAATCAAATCAACATAGCCTTCACGATATTTATGTTCATGGTGGATTATATCCTACTCATGTTTGTACTTAGTGTGAATTAGTTTTAATGCATGTTTATGACTGTTGTCGCTCTCTCAGTTGGTCGCTTCCCAGTCTTGTGCTAGCCTTCACCTATACTAAGCGGGAATACTGCTTGTGCATCCAAACTCCTTAAACCCCAAAGTTGTTACATATGAGTCCACTATACCTTCCTATATGCGGTATTTACCTGCCGTTCCAAGTAAATTTGTATGTGCCAAACTCCAAACCTTCAAATGAAATTCTGTTTTGTATGCTCTAGCCGCTCATGTTTCCACTAGGGCTGACTATATCTTCCATGCCAGGTGGGTTATTCTCAGAGGAGTGGACTCCGCTCCTCATTCACGAGAAAGGGCCAGTAACCGGGACGCCCAGTCCCATGATCCAAAAAGATCAAAGCAAATCAAAATAATTAAACAAAACTCCCCCAGGGCTTTTGTTAGTTGGAGGCACTCGTTGTTTCGAGCAAGCCATGGATTGATGCTTGTTGGTGGTTGGGGGAGTATAAACCTTTACCATCTGCGTGGGAACTGCCTATAAAGCATGTAGTATGGAAGATACAGCCATCTCATAGTTGTTGTGTTGACAGCGAAAGTATGCCGCTCAAAATGTTATTCAATCTCTATTTTAAATTCGAGCTCTAGCACCTCTACAAATCCCTACTTCCCTCTGCGAAGGGTCTATCTATTTACTTTTATGTTGAGTCATCACCTTCTTATTAAAAAGCACCCGCTGGAGAGCATACTGTCATTTGCATTCATTATTATTGATTTATTTTGAGTATGACTTGACTAGATCTCTTTTACCATGAATAACAATGTTTAGTCAGTCCTTGATCTTTAAAGGTGCTCTGCATTTATGTTTTGCGGTCTCAGAAAGGGCTAGCGAGATACCATTTTGTTATATCATGTTATGATTGTTTTGAGAAAGTGTTGTCATCCGAGTTTTATTATTATGACTCGCTAGCTGATTGTGTTATTGATATGAGTAATTGTGAGACCTAAGTGTTATTGTGAATATGGTTAGTTTATAATATTGCTGAAACCTGAATGCTGGCGTTTCATGTTTACAACAACAAGAGCAAACAGAGTTTGTAAAAGTTTTTCTTTATCACTTTCAGTTTATCAACTGAATTGCTTTTCCAAACACTTTTGCCCTTGTTTAAGCTTGGGGGAGTTGATACGTCTCCAACGTATCTACTTTTCCAAACACTTTTGCCCTTGTTTTGGACTCTAACTTGCATGATTTGAATGAAACTAACCCGGACTGACGATGTTTTCAGCAGAACTACCATGATGTTTTTCTATGTGTAGAAAAGAAAAGTTCTTGAAATGACCTGCAAATCCACAGAGGCACCTTTTGGAATTAATAAGAATTTCTGGGCGAAAGAAATACACCAGGGGGCCCAGGGCCTGTCCACGAGACAGGGGGGCGCCCCCCTGTAGGGTGCGCCCCCCTATCTTGTGGGCCCCCTGGACCTCCACCGACCTCAACTCCAACTATATTTCTTCCGTCTCGGGGAGAAAAAAATCAGAGAGAAAGTTTCATCACGTTTTACGATACGAAGCTGCCGGCAAGCCCTAATCTCTCTCGGGAGGGCTGATCTGGAGTCCGCTCGGGGCTCCGGAGAGGGGGATTCGTCGCCGTCGTCATCATCAACCACCTCCATCACCAATTTCATGATGCTCACCACCGTGCGTGAGTAATTCCATCATACGTTTGCTGGACGGTGATGGGTTGGATGAGATTTACCATGAAATCAAGTTAGTTTTCTTAGGGTTTGATCCCTAGTATCCACTATGTTCTGAGATTGATGTTGCTATGATTTTGCTATGCTTAATGCTTGTCACTAGGGCCCGAGTGCCATGATTGCAGATCTGAACCTATTATATTTTCATCGATATATGTGTGTTCTTGATCCTATCTTGCAAGTCTATAGTCACCTATTATGTGTTATGATCCGACAACCCCGAAGTGACAATAATCGGGATACTTCTCGGTGATGACTGTAGTTTGAGGAGTTCATGTATTCACCATGTGTTAATGCTTTGTTCCGGTTCTCTATTAAAAGGAGGCCTTAATATCCCTTAGTTTCCACTAGGACCCCGCTGCCACGGGAGGGTAGGACAAAAGATGTCCTGCAAGTTCTTTTCCATAAGCACGTATGACTATTTACGGAATACATGCCTACATTACATTGATGAACTGGAGCTAGTTCTATGTCACCCTATGTTATAGCTATTACATGAGGAATCGCATCCAGCATAATTATCCATCACTTATCCATTGCCTACGAGCTTTTCATATATTGTGCTTCTCTTATTTACTTTTCCGGTGCTACTGTTACAATCACTACAAAACACCAAAAATATTGCTATTACTATCTTTACCTTTTACCACCGTTACCGTTACTATCATACTACTTTGCTACTAAATACCTTGCTGCAGATACTAAGTTATCCAAGTGTGGTTGAATTGACAACTCAACTGCTAATACTCAAGAATATTCTTTGGCTCCCCTTGTGTCAAATCAATAAATTTGGGTTGAATACTTTACCCTCGAAAGCTGTTGCGATCCCCTACACTTGTGGGTTATCAATAATCCAATTTTATGTGAGATTACTTTCATTTTTACTGAATCACTTGAATCAGTTAAAGGAGACGAGGTTTTGGCCCAGAATTCTTGGAGAATATTCAAATACTACAAAGAGCCAGCTATATTAGGGTAAACCCCATTTTTGAAAATAGAAATTCAATTCAAAGGGGTCAATTTTGGATACAATTCGGGATTTTTCTTGGGAAGTTTCGGGAAGAATCTTAAAAATCTAAAATTTCACCTGTTAGTGTTCTAAGTTCAAAAGTTTAGTAAAGTAAAAAATATTTTTGCCTGAATTCTAATTTATTGGATATCCCGCATAAGGAATCAAATGAAGATGCGACGTGGCGAAAAGGATCCTTGGAATGGTCTTAATTGAATATTTAGACAAAAAAGAAGTCTTTTTTTTCTTCAAATCCAAAAAAAATTCTCTTTTTTATACATAGGTCGTCGATTCGGCACAAATATTCCCTCAAGTTCTATCGACCAACGATACAACTCTATGCACACTTGACGTTTGCTTTACCTAAAACAAGTATGAAACTATTTTGTAAGAATAAAATTACGAGTACTTTGCGAGAATAAAACTATGGATAAATTGCAAGGTAATAAAAGTGGATAGCTTCTGTCAATAAGAAAGTCATTTGCCCCTAGGCAATCGATAACAAGTATCGGTAATCATTCTTGTAATTTTATATGAGGGAGAGGCATGAGCTAACATACTTTCTCAACTTGGATCATATGCACTTATGATTGGAACTCTAGCAAGCATCTGCAACTACTAAAGATCATTAAGTTCGTGAAACCCAACCATAGCATTGAGTATCAAGTCCTCTTTACTCCCATACGCCATAACCCACTTATCCGCGTTTAGGCCGCTGTCACCCCCGCAACACCGACAATAAGCAAACCATGAACATATTGCAACACCCTACAGCGGGGGGCCCTCAAGTTTGCGCGAGACGGAGGGCACCGTAGGACAACACCAAAAATAAAATATACAATCATACCAACCAAGATCACAATTAACCCATAGGACAAAACATATCTACTCAAACATCATAGCATAACCATAGATCATTGGGAAATAATATATGGAGTTGAGCACCATGTTTAAGTAGAGATTACAGCGGGGAGAAGGGGTATTTCACCACTGCATAGAGGGGGAGAGAGTTGACGGTAGCAAGATTGTTGATGTAGATTGCCGTCACGATCCTAGCCCCGGTGGCACTCCCTCCGGCGCTACCGAGAGAGAGGGGGGGAGCCCCCCTCCTTATTCTTCTTCCTTGGCCTCCCCCCTAGATGGGAGGAGAGTTCCCCCTCTTGTCCATGGCATCCATTGAGACGGAGGGGCAGGATCCCCTCCGAGATTGGATCTCCCTCTCTGTTCTCTTCTGTTTCACGTTCCCCAAATCTAGCCCTTCACGGTTTCTTACATTCCCGGAGATCTGTAACTCAGATTGCGTTGATCTTTTTACACGATTTTTTTCTGGATATAAGCTTCCTTGCGCCCGAATTATAGCTCCAACCGATGTTCGAGGAGGGCATGATACACCAGGGCGCGCCTGGGCCTGGTGGCGCGCCCTGGTGGGTTGTGGTGGCCTCAGGCCTCGGTTTATGTTGATTCCACCTCCTAAAATTCAAAAATATTCCAAAATAATTCTCCGTAGAGTTTCATCACGTTTGGACTTTGTTTGATATCGATTTTCTGTGATACAAAAACATTTAACAAACAGGAACTGGCACTAGGCACTGGATAAGTAAGTTAGTCCAAATAAATCATATAAAAAGTTGCCAAAAGTATGTAAAAGTTGAATAATATCAGCATGAAACAATCAAAAATTATAGATATGACGGAGACGTATCACTAGGCGAGTTGGAATTGGAGCAATGAAGCGCGTTGGTTGGTGGCCTAGGGAGGTGCTGGTGTGGCCGGGAACGTTGACGACGTCGAGTCCTACGGCGGCCCAGCTACGGCTTTCACGGGTGCGAGGGCTACGGTGCACTGGCGAGCAACCAGAGGTGCACTATGACTTTCTAGGGAAGCCCTGAGCACGACTGCGTTCTTGGGTTGGCCAGGGGGCTGCTAGCAAAGGCGAGCTTCATGGCGGCGGCGAGTAGCTCCGACCAAGGTGGAAATCATGGGTAAAGGACGAAGGAGACGATGGGGAGAGGGGCGAAGGAAGAGGGGATCACAGGGAACATGCAGTGATGCTCAGCGTGCTCGATGGCTTGCACAGTGCGAATCAACGCTGCCGATCTTGGATGCCCAAGGTTGAAGACGATGGTGGTGAGGACGAAGCACGGCTCCCAGCGATGCACGGCTCGGCAAAGTCGAAGAGGACGACATGGTGGAGGTTCCAGAAATAAAGGCTAGGCAAGGGGAGGCATTTGCTATGATGTTCATGGAAGCATGGCTGCGGCATGTTTGGGCGGCTGTGGGAGAGAGAGCCAAAGGGGAGGAGCAGGTCCAGAGAGAGGGGAAAAGTTGCAAGGGGTCGTGGCACTACTGGAGGCGTCTAGGGCGGCGAGGGGACATGCCGGCAGGCTCGACGTGGTCGTGCATGTGCTGACGCATGGTGGCTAAGCGCGCTGCCTACTGGCGCAAGGAGGAAGGCAACAGGGGAGGGGAAGGTGGGCTAGGACGCACCTGGGTCAGTTCGACTGGGCCACCAGGTAAGTGGGCTGCCAGGTAAGCTTTCCTCTTTTTACCATTTATGTTTCTGTTTTCTAATTTTGTAATTGTTTTAATTTGGTTTTCAAACCAAATCAATTTAAAAAATTCTAAAAATAATTATGGGCACTAGGGTTTATCGTCCCCATTTCAAGTTTCATTTGAATTTAAACATGATGACATGATGATCTTATAATGACAAGCAAAGGCAAATGCTAGGGCTGTGACATATGGGTCCATAGCTAGTAGCTAGATGGCTTCTTCTCTCTCTTTGATCTTCAATATAATGTTCTCCTTGATGTTCTTGGAGATCTATTCGATGTAATCCCTTTTTGCGATGAGTTTGTTGGGATCCGATGAATTGTGGGTTTATGATCAGATAATCTATGAATATTATTTGAGTCTTCTCTGAACTCCTTTATGCAAGATTATTATAGCTTTGTATTTCTCTCTGATTTATCCGTTTGGTTTGGCCAATTAGATTATTTATCTTGCATTGGGGAGGTACTTTGTGATGGATTCGATCTTGCGGTGATCAATCCCAATGACAGAAAGGGACATGACATGTATTTTTATCATTGCCATTAAGGATAAAATGATGGGGTTTATTCATATTGATTGGATTTACTTTGTCTACATCATGTCATCTTACTTAAGGTGTTACTCCGTCCTTTATGAACTTAATACTCTAGCTGCATGCTGGATAGCGGTCCATGTGTGGAGTAATAGTAGTAGATGCATGCAAGAGTCGGTCTACTTGTCTCAGACGATATGCCTATATACATGATCATTTCCTTGGATATTATCATAAACTATGCGCTTTTCTATCAATTGCCAGGAAATAATTTGTTTACCCATCATATGCTTTCTGTCCGAGAGAGAAGCCTCTAGTGAAAACTATGGCCCCAAGTCTATCTTTATCATTTATTAAAATCCAAAAATAAATTGCTGCAATTTAGTACTTTTATTTCATTTTGTGTTTTTGTTTATCTATCTATCACTACTAGATTTGGTCCTTGCAATTATCCGGCAAGGGATTGACAACCCCTTGTCTGCATTGGGTGCGAGTATTTGTTATTTTGTGTGTAGGTATTGTTCACGAGGTCTTGCGTGGTTCTCCTACTGGATTGATAACCTTGATTCTTAACTAAAGTAAATACTTATCTCTATTGTACTGCATCACCCTCTCCTCTTTGGGAAAATCCCAACGCAGCTCACAAGAAGCAATGTACTCTAGGCTCGCTCTCATCACAAGAAGCTAGTGGTCAGTGACATGAGATGGGTTGACTGGAAGTTCATTGGAAAGAATGAAGATCATTTCCCCCATGTACATGAGAGTTTCAGGATGGTTGGGGTTGATTATTTCATAGGGAAGAAGTTGACTGCATGGACTGATGAGATGATCATGCAATTTTACTCAACTGCACACTTGTATCCCAATGGCATAATTGTATGGATGATTGAGGGAGTCAGGTACCGGTCCAGTGTTGTTGAATGGTCGGCTTCGCTAGGTGTTCTAGAGGTTGATGAGAATGATATTGATGTTTATGCGAATCCCAAGGTGGATCAAAACTCAATGAAGAACATGTACACTGCTATTCCCAAGAAGTGCTTGGAGTCTCACAACCTTGGGTTTGTATATCATTTGTTGTCTAGCCTTGCTACCTCCAACATCATCATGAGGCACACCTTGATGCTAAAATTAGGAGATGATAAGATGATCAGAGGCCACTCCATCAACATGATGCATCTCATTGGTGGACATCATTAGTTTAGAGTGATGGATCTTATTGTTGAAACTATCATGAGGGCTGCTGCGGATTAGAAACGATCATGTCATTTCGCTCCGCATGTTCAGTTACTTATCAGCTCCAAGGTTGGTAACAAGATTTATCTACTTGATCGTCTGCATCTGCCGCTACAGCCAGAGTTCGAGGACAACACAGTGATGATGGATCCTTCCCATTCCACCTCGGCTGCAGCACATGCCGACATTGAGGCTGCTAGGAATGCAGAACCTAGCGCTACCACCACCCCTTGCTCAAGACCAAGACATACCAGATGAACTATCTTCTTCGAGCTACTCGGAGGATCGAGCGAAGTCTAGCCAACATCGTGAAGAACCAAGAGAGTTTCAAGAGGATCATTGAGACAAAACTCCATGATCTAGATGTCAAGGTCACAAAGATGCAGACCACTGTTGAGAGTCTGAAGAAGGAAGTGGATGAAGCCAAGCTACATTCTAGCAGATATGACGAGCACCGGGGCACAATACTTCCCAGTACTACTCAGTTCCAGACTATGCCCAGGTCAGTAGGCATGCCAGTCTCCACCAGATCCACAATTTCTACTCCAGCTGCTACCACCACAGTTACTCCGTCAGTCCCTCCAGTGGTCTCTACACCTCCAGCCCAACAGACATCAGCCAAGATCTTCATAGACACCCTCATATCTACTCCAACAATGTCTACACGCACAAATGCTGCAAGTCAGAGGACTTTACCACCAGGAGTTACATTAAAGCAAGATCCGAGCGACATTTAGCTCTTTACTTCTTCGAATTTTTTGGTACTTGTTGCCAACACTACAAAAAAAGACACATCCGTGACATTTTGGGTCGAACGAATTTTTTTTCCTGTCATACATATGACACTTCTATGACGATAATTGTGACAAAACCCGGTATCATCATAGATGTGGTGGGCTCCTAGTTCTATGACAAAAAATCTTGACAGAAAATGGGCTTTTCGTCCTATGCGCGAGTAGGCGTTTGAGACCCTGCCCATATGTACGTAGGTGGCCGTATTTTCTTTCTTGCACCCTCACCGCTGTATGTACGTGTACATGCTATGTGCGCGCCTCTACTACGACATGTGCGCCTCTACATCTACGACACGTGCGCGCCTCTACATTGACCAGTATGTACGTACACGTTCGCGACCAGAATGACAACGCTACGTATGCTTCGACCAGGTGGGTCCCGACTGTCAGGCACTTCCTTGCGTGCGAAGATGTAGCTGGTGGGTCCCAGCAGTCAGGGGGGCGAATCGTTTTTTCTTTTGTCCGGACGCACTTCCTTGCGTGCGAAGGTGTAGCTGGTGGGTCCCAGCAGTCAGGGGGGAAACATTTTTTTCACGAAATATGGTGGTCCGTCCGGTGGGTCCCCGTTGTTAGGTGGAGGAATAATTATTTTGCGTGTAATAAGGAGGCACTTCCTTGCTGCGGCCGTGAACCCAGCTGTCAGCCTCTCCACGTACAGTCCACATCCGATGGAAGCCGTTACTTGACCATGCCGCGCCGAGAGCACCAGGGCGGTGGACGACGGCAAGGCCTAGGAAGGGGACGACGCGGAGCCGAGGAAGACGCGGCAGTGGATGCCCACGCGTAGAGGAGTACGAGGGTTCACTGGTTCGCTGCGGTGTGAGGCTGTCGTCGCCGCAGAATAACAGGGGGTGTGGGTGAGTAGAGGTATGGCCTGGCCAGCGGTGGGAGTAGTAGGGGGCGGTGAGGCCTCCGCCGCATCGCAGCCGGCCACGGGAGGCAGGAGCACGAGGCACGACCGGCACTGGTTTGGGCGGCTGGAGCAAGAAGACGAGAGGTTGAAGAAGCACTATGGCCGTTGGATGGACATCGTACGGTCACTGGAGCTAGAATCATGCATATTGACTAAGTTGACAAAGACCTCCGTCCCCGTCAACTTAGTAGGCCCACAAGTCAGCCTGCCACTATACTGGGTCCCAGCTAACAGGGGGAGTATTTTTTTTGTGCGTAATAAGGAGGCACTTCCTTGCGTGCGAAGATATAGCTGGTGGGTCCGAGCTGTCAGCGGCAGTAACGTTTTTTTCGTGAAATACTGAGGCCCTTTCGGTGGGTCCCCGATGTCAGGTGGAGGAATCATTATTTTGCGCGTAATAAGGAGGCATTTCCTTGCGTGCGGCCGTGGACCCAGCTGTCGGCCTCTCCACGTATAGTCCACTTCAGATGCATGTCGGTCGTTGACCACGTTGACCAGGCCGCGCCGAGAGCACCAGGGCGGTGGACGACGGTGAGGCCTAGGAAGGGAATGACACGGAGGCAGGGAAGACTCCGCAATTGTTTCCCACGCGGAGGGGAGTACGACTGAACGAGGGTTTACTGGTTCGTCTGCCGTCACCGGAGAATAACAGCAGGTGTGGGTGAGTAGAAGGATGGCTAGGCCAGCGATGGGAGTACGGTGGGGCGGTGAGGCCTGCGCGGCAGCACAGCCGGCCGTGGGGAGGAGGGAGCAGGTAGTCCCGCCGGCGCTTGTTTGAGCGGCTAGAGCCGGAAGAGCAGAGATTGAAGAAGCACGACGGCCGTTGGATGGCCATCCAACAGTCACTGCTTGTGTGTCAACCTTTTTTTAGGAAAGCCTCAAATCAGTGGAAAACAGCATACAGCCCATCTGCCATTATTTCTAATAATTTACAGCCCATTTGCTAATTCTTAAGGCTTTGCTTTGAGCCCATATTCTTTTTGTTAGCATTATAGCCCATATTGCGGCCACGGTTAACAAATTATACGAAATTTTGCATATTTCGGTGCGGTCCAAACTGTTTTCAATCCCAAAATTTTGACTCACATTCAAAATGATTTAAAAAATTAATGTATATCAATATAAAATCCAACAAATTCTCCACGCACAAAAATTAATGTAATTTAAAATCTGGAAATGAAAAAATATATTTGAAACTAATTGTCGGTTTGATGTGTTTTAAAAATGTACAACCCATTTCTCATTACTGATAGGCCATTTTCTCGGCCAGCCGAATGAAGCTCTCCTCTTCTTGAAAGATTTGCAGCCCAATAGACCTGACAAAGCGACTTACTTGTCAAATCACAAAAAAACTGGGTTGTGGCCTTGGACCCAGCTGTCAGCCTCTCCATGTACAGTAATCTTCTGATGGAAGTCGGTCATTGACCACATTGACCACGCCGTGCTGAGAGCACCAAGGCGGTGGACGACGGCGAGGCCTAGGAAGGGGACGACGAGGAGCCGGGGAAGACGCGGTAGTGGATGCCCACGCGGAGAGGAGTACGAGGGTTCACTTGTTCGGCTGCGGCGTGAGGCTGCTGTCGCCGCAGAATAACAAGGGGTGTGGGTGACTAGAGGGATACCCTGGGCCAGCAGTGGGAGTAGTAGGGGGCGGTGAGGCCTCCGCGGCATCACGGCCGGTCACAAGAGACAGGAGCACGCGGCACGACCGACGCTCCGTTGGGCGGCTGGAGCAAGAAGACCAGAGGTTGAAGAAGCACTATGGCCGTTGGATGGACATCGTATGGTCACTGGAGCTAGAATCATTCATATTGACTAAGTTGACAAAGCCCTCCATCCTCGTCAACTTAGTAGGCCCACAAGTCAGCCACCCACTATGGTGGGTCCCAGCTAGCAGGGGGTATTCATTTTTTGGTGCGTAATAAGGAGGCACTTCCTTGTGTGCGAAGATATAGCTTGTGGGTCCGACCTGTCAGTGGGGGGGGGACGTTTTTTTCGCGAAATACAGAAGCCCTTCCCACATACAGTGCATGTACAGTGCATAATAAGGAGGAACTTTCCTTGAGTGCGACCATGGACCTCGTGGGTCCCAGCTGTCAGGCTCTCCACGTACAGTCCTCTTCCAATGCCTCTCATATGTTGACCACGCCGCGCCAAGTGCACCGAGGCGGTGGACGACGGCAAGGCCCCATACTGGAACGACCCGGAGATGGGGAAGACGCGGCAGTGGAGTCACAGACGGAGAGGAGTGGGAAACTTGACTGGTTTGGGTGTGGGGTGGGCCTACACTCGGTAGAGAATAACAGGAGGTGCGGAGTGGAGGGATGGTCTGGCCGTCGGCGGGGTAGCGTTTCGCTGAGGAGCGCAAAACAACGCTGCTGGATGCCAAAGGCTAGAGCAGGCGGTTCCGGCAGCGCTGGGGGAAGAAGACGAGAGATTGAAGAAGAATGCCGGCCGTTGGATGTAAATCCAACGCCTTCGTAGGCTTCGACCTACTGGCCCACATGTCAGCCAGTCCATTTGTTTTTTAGTCCATTTGGGTGAAACAATGATGTAGCATCTATGCAGCTCGTTTAAATCCCATTTGCATTTTTCTCGAAATCCGCAGACTTGCTGGGCTGGGTGAAAATATCATGTTGGGCTAGACAGAGAAATGTTATAAAAACATAAACACATGATTGCACGTCAGTAAAATCTTTGCAAGCTTATGTATGCAATCACTAGGAGTTAACTTGGCAAGTTATATATAAACAATTATTTTTATTATTTTGTAAGAACTTTCAACTTATGAAATAAAATATCGTTTTAATTTGATGAGTTAATAGTACGTGGGGTATTATTATTTTTTAGGCTAGACATGGGACAGTTGAGTTGGTTCTAGGGGAAAGTACTGGGAGAAAACTCAGTTTACATCGAAAATGAAAGTGGGAGAAAATTCAGAGACCTGATGGGTCCACCTAAGGAGAGGAATATGTTGGGAGGAAGGAGATTCAAAGCACGGTAGCCGAGTGAACTAGTTTTTTTTCACGGACAAGTGAACTAGTTTACATACATTAGCAAATAGCCACTAAAAAAGCAATCATGTTAATGGGTTCTTAAAAGAAATATTTCGGACAAAACAAAGAATTACGACACATAGGCTAATGCATGAAACACTCAGATGATAAAGGTGCTTATAAACAGATAAAGAACAACATCTAGACCTTCCTGGCATGCTTAATCATGACGTTGTGTCTGTCCGTGTACTCGTCGGTTATGGGAAGCAGACACGCCCTCATGTCCAAGATCTGCATGTACATGTCGTAGCATGCGTATGCGTCCTTGGACGCGTAGGTTATGTAGTCTAGATTCAGAGGTACCTCCCACGTGTTCAGGTCGTCTTCTTTCATGTTGGCGTATCAGGGGTCGATGATGGTCTCAGCGAGGTCAACCACGGAGTCCTTCTCCTGCCCATTGCTGATGATCTTGTATTGCTTCTGGATGTCGGCAAGCTTGTTGCACCAGATGGCCGAATCATCGCGTTCTTCCTTCTTTCCACCGTAGCAAAGGTGTAGTCGGCGCTGCCGATGAAACGGGCGAATGCTCCAGAACCTGGTGCAGCCATAGGACTGAGGCGAGGCAGAGCTTCACCGAGTCCGTATCGTTGGTGTACATCACATTCAACTTCGCGCAGCCATAGGACTGAACGGCGAACTAACTCCTTGCTGAAGTCCATATCCAGCAGGCTCACCCCTCGGATCGCCATTGGAGTCTCTTCGAGTGAACGAGTGTGTAGGCGGCGGCGGCAGTTCGTTTTTCAGCGCTTGGGGAACTGGATTCAACAGTAAGCTTAGTGTGTACAAGCGACAACAGTTACTACTCCTCCCTCGGCCGTTGCACGCCCGGCAGAAGATGCACCTTCGGTGCATTCAAACGCCTCCATTAAGAAACTTACTCCGGCCACACGTTGGTTCACGAGCGGGTCTGTATTGGTACTGTAATAACATGAGTTAGTGGTCACTTTACTTAAATTTAATTAGCTTTAATAGAAATTTATACTTAAAACAAGCAATGCATTGGCTCGTTCTATCAGTGCCACGGGATCAACCTGCACAACAATTAGAATTATTATTCTCAGGACGCACACGATCAGCACATTTGTCGCACTTTCACAAAGATAATACTACCAAGTTTGAATTGTTTGTTATGGTTGCTGTCCTCTGCATCATCATGCCGTGTTTCCCAGCTTGCAAGATTTAGAACCAACAAATAAGATCCAGATATTAAGTACAACAAAGATGCCTACACATCTCATTGATTCCCAGCTTGCAAGATTCAGAACCAAGAAATAAGATCCAAATAATAAGTACAACAAAGATGGCTACAAGTCTCATTGATTCCCAGCTTGCAAGATTCAGAACCAACAAATAAGATTCAAATAATAAGTACAACAAAGATACCTACACATCTCACTGATTCCCAGCTTGCAAGATTCGGAACCAACCCATTAGAGCCTTTTGATAAAGTGAATATCGGGATTAAATCCATCTTGGCTAGCAATGTCATACAATAGAAGAACTTGGCGAATGCTCTTGACCGTCACAACATATGTAGTAGAGTATTCCTATTTGCACAGCATGTTCGCACAACACAAACAAGGAGACAGGAGAGCATGATTTCACATTAATAGCGGCCTCCTTGAACTCAACCTCCAGCTCCACTAGGATGAGGTCTGCCTGGAGTTCCATGATTCAATTCATGCGCCTTTTTCTGCGGTTCACCTGAAATGAAGCAAAGATTGCATCATTCAGCTAGCAAGAAGTACTTGCTCTTGTGAGCTGGTAGGTTCTTCTTTAGACTAGCCACAGTGGGAGTAATTTCAGTAGTAACATCGAGTCCAACTCAGCAAATTTGCTTATGTGGCAATGAGTTAATGAGGAGAGAGGTAGTTATAGTAACTTAGCTAGTTACTGTAACATGACATGTTTCAATGCAATATGAGTCTATAATCTAATAAATGAAGCTTTGCATGTTACCACACTTATGTTACTACCCACTATGAAGGTAGTAACATAGTCTAGTGATATGTGTATGTTACTATTGTATGTTACTCACCATTGTGGCTAGTCTTAGTAGTTAAACTAAAATTGAGGAACATTAAGGTTGGTTGTCCGGCTCATGTAAGGTGCAACTATAATTTTCTTATCCTTTTGTGCAGTTCCACTAAAATAAAGTGCCATTGTGGTGACAGTGACGGCTCCATCTTGCAAAGGCTAATAAAATGTTGCATGAGATTACCAGCAGAACTTGATGGAGATTTTGGAAACTCCAATCACCATTTTGTGCAGTTCCACCAAAATTGAGAGATGTTGCCCACGTGACATTTTAGTTGAACTGCACAAGACACTCATTCCAAAAAAAGTGTTTTGTGCAGTTCACCAAATGGTCACAATAGCAACAAGGCGACATGGATATCCCTATCTGCACAAAATGATAGAAAGTAAACAGTTGCTGGTCAATAAGAATATATGAAACATATACAAAATGAAAAGAAGCATCTTAATTATGTTCATGGCAATCACGCAAGGACAGTAGAAATTTTAAAACGTCAGTAATGCTTCATGTTACCAGAAGCATTACGATCAACAATGAGATTCCTCAGATATGGGATTACTTTAATGGTGGCATTGCTTGTTTACAAGACACAGTAAATCAACAGCAGCTAAAGAGTTGGTTTAAGGGCTTGGGACCATGGGGACACCAGGACACTCGGCAGCATAAAGGAGCAACTTACCTTCATACTGGGGAAAACAGCAGGAGTGCCATTTGTAACACATTTTAATTGCATCTTATCACTGGAGGCATTAGATTAACAATAACACTGGTTAGACATGTCCCTAAGGTAACAGTGTGATCGCTTCATTTTACATGCGCCCTTACAGCAAAAGGTTGGTTTACCCGCAAAAAAAACAGCAAAAGGTTGGTATAAGGACATGCGATAGTGGACGCATCAGCACAATGTACCTACAAGGAGGCATAAAGTGGTGATGCCGAGCTTGTTCACGTTATGTGATGGCAGCAAACCTAATCCTGTAGACCTTTTACTATGTGAGGGCAGCAAATCTAATCCCGGAGGCCTTTTACTATGTGAGGGCAGCAAATCTAATCTGATACCTTTTACTATGTGAGGGCAGCAAATCTAATCCTAAGACCTTTTACTATGTGAGGGCAGCAAATCTAATCCTGAGACCTTTTACTATGTGAGGGCACAAATCTAATCCTGGAGACCTTTTACTATGTGATGGCAGCAAATCTAATCCTGGACATACTCTGTTGACTTGTCCACCAGCCGCCACTTTCTTTCCTTTTTTCAACCAATAATAGATCTGTTCCTTATCCAGTTTGTACTGTGTTTTCCCATTATTTCCCATTTCAACCAAGAGACCGGTGGGTATCCGGTCTCTACTACTTTCACCATATTATTTCCTCTTTGAATGAAGTCCTAGATTCATGCTACAACTTTCCCCCCTTTCTTCGTTGTTTGAACAAAGCCCTAGATACGAATGCATGAAGTAGCTTTACCTCTAATAATACTAAAAATTTAGGTGGATTTGGAAGAGCTGATGGGAGTAGAAAAAGATGCACATGCAGACACGTGGGGAGCTGGGGCAGTAGAGCAAGGCCGCTTTCGAAGAACTTATACCTGAGGGTCGCCGGGATGTCGGCGGCGGCAGGTCGGATCTGCAGACAATACGGCAGGGAGGAAGAAGGGTCGGAGGACCTCCCGAGCCGGTGCTGTGTCGGAGAGAACGGCACGGGCAGAGGATCGGGCCTCTCCGGCAGCTGTGGGTTTCCTCCCTCGGCGACGATGACCGCGTGAACGATGCACCTTTTAGTCCTCTACACACACCGGCCGAAGGGATCCGGCCGAATCTGTGACCAGCGGTGAGCAGAGAGAAAATGTCGCTACCGCTGTCTTGTTTATATCTGGAGAGGATGAAAGAATGAAGAGAGCAACCCTAGTAAAGCGAGCGCTCAGGCCCCTGCGTCCATATATAGTGGAGTGATTATCTTTTTTCTCTCCACAACAAGCGTTTCAATTTGTGTACGTGGCATTAAAGAAAAGAAACTCCCTATTTAAGGTGACTACTCTACGACTCCTACTTACTACTACTACAGTACTACCTCCGTCCTGGTTTATAGGTCCCTTTTATAGTTTGTGCCAAATTTTGACTAAAGATTTAACTAACAAAATGTTAATGCATGTCAAGAAAAATTATCTCATTGGATTCGTATTTGAACATAGTTTTGAAAAATATAATGTTTGGTGACATGCGTGAACATTTTCTTAGTTTAATCTATGGTCAAAATTTGGCACGAAATACAATGGGGACCAATAAACCCGGACAGAGGTAGTATTGTTCACTTGTGCTCCCCGCCCCTCCATTCATTGAACAACCCCACAGGTGAATAAACATACAGTAAGTACTGTATTTATATAGAACGAACAAGCTCGAACTATTTTCACGTAGTTAAAAGTTGAGGGCGGGGCTTTTCCCGGGCAGTACGCGCGGCAGTTTTCGGGTAGGCGGTTTGACAGAGAGGCGAGGAGGGTGAGCAAGTGGGGCTGTGCGATTTGATGGTGCGTTACTGCTGGAAAGACTTGTGATATGACCACTCACTATAGTCATGAATTACTGGCGCTCCGACCGGGGTGATGCCCCCCTTCCGTTCCGCGCTCTAATCTGGTGCATGACACGTCGACCCGGATGCTGGCTCTCCCACATGTCGGAGTAGTAAGAAGGATCAAAGAATGATGCGGTATATACTAGTACTATACTACAGTACTACTCAGGTGGAAGGAGTGCGAACCACGGAAGCCCAGTGAACCAGCCGTGCGAACCACGGTAGCCCAGTGAACCAGCAGTAGAAAACAATAATGTGGTGATATGGCCATAAAAAACAATGTGCTACGGTCCACACTGTAGCATGTACAGTAACACTCCTCTTTGTTTGGATCCCTGAGTTAGAGCAAGTTTGGGTTGAAATGGCCTCAAATTATCGAAACAAGAGGGGTTAGTTTGAGCTCGTTTTCTCTAACCCAGCTAAAAAACTAGCCCGATGGAGAGGTTCTAATTGGGTTAGTTATCCTGGGCCACTAAGAGAGCACTAAAAAAATCTCACCTGCCCGCAGCAGATCGCCCCCCTAAAAAAATCTCACATGCCCGCACCAGATCGCCCCCCCCCCCTCGCACGACTCCTCTCTATTCCCCATAGGGCCGCCCGCCCAAGCACCGCTCGCCCTCTCTCTCCTCTGGCCGCCCTCTCCTTCCGGCCTCCTCCGCCCTACTCTGGCCGCCCTCTCTTTCCGACCTTCGAAGGTCACCCCGCTCCCCCTTGACCAGTCATTTTTCTCCCTCTGTCGTGCGCGGCGGCGGCGCATCTACCAGGGAGGTCGCGAGAGGGGTGAGTTTGTTCGTTCCTTCTCTGTCTCACGGCCATATCATTGATCTTGCTTGCTCTAGCGCTAATTCTGATTTGGAAAAGTAGATCCTGATCAAACTTGCTATAGATTTGTGGTGCACACATGGAATTGTTTGATGCTACTTGAGGAGGTAATAAATCTTTCTAGAGGCCCAAAGATTCAGGTCACCTTTCTAGGTATTTCAATTTCAGGCTTGCATCATTTGTAGAGGCCCAAAGATTCAGTTCACCTTTCTTGGTATTTCAATTTCAGGCTTGCATTGTTTCTAGAGGCCCAAAGATTTAGTTCACCTTTCTAGGTATGTGAGTTTCAGGCTTGCATTATTTCTAGAGGCCCAAAGATTCAGTTTCACCTTTCTAGGCATTTCATTTTCAGGCTTGCATTATTTCTAGAGGCCCAAAGATTCAGTTCACCTTTCTAGGTATTTCAGTTTCAGGCTTGCATTATTTATAGAGGCCCAAAGATTCAGTTCACCTTTCTAGGTATTTAAGTTTTAGGCTTGCATTATTTCTAGAGGCCCAAAGATTCAGTTCACCTTTCTAGGTATTTCAGTTTCAGGCTTGCATTATTTCTAGAGGCCCAAAGATTCAGTTCACCTTTCTAGGTATTTTAGTTACAGGCTTGCATTATTTATAGAGGCCCAAAGATTAAGTTCCCAGTCGGCGGCAAGTGGCCCTGCTACCCATGTCGGTGTCGACCTCAACTCGCAAGGGCTGGCGTCGGAGGGGTTCCCGGGGCTTGAGCTCTGCAAAGCCTTCCTCCAAGCGATGGTGGCGAGCTCCTCCCTCGGTGCGTGAGGGGCTCCGAGCTCCCTCCCTATCGTGAACAACTTTCGTGATGAGTTAGCTCATTCTTTGTTTCATGAAGTGTTTATTTATTTTGTGAAGCTTGATTGACGACTTGTATGTTTAAGTGGGATATCTCATTTGTATGGACAAAGTAAAAATTATCATGTTTTGCATGCCTGATTGTATAGATGGTTCGTTTATGTCAATTGTGAGCGGGAGGAGGCCACAGAAGAGCCGGCCACACCAAGAGGGTGCTTGGATCCAAGGGACTTGTTTTAGTCTGACTAAAAATAGGGTCCAAAGTAGTCAAATGATCGAGATAGAGCATTTATTGTCAATCTAACCCTGCCATCCATACACCTCTTTGGTTTAGAGTTAGTTCAGGGTTAGAATCTAACTCTAACCTCTAACTGAGTTAGAGTTCTCCTCGTCTCGGTTCATCGCCATCATACTTTCCCCATTCCTGTGTTTCCAGTATCCTGCGAATCAAAGAGGCCCTTTTTCAGGAAAAATCAAAGAGGCCCTTAGACTGGTTTAGGTCCGGTCATTTTTTATAAATGTGTTATGTCCAAAATTTAATGAACGTGCTCCGGTTTCCACGAAAATAATCCGGTTTCATGTAGTAATTCATTGATTTATTTATTCTTCTGCGGGGGGTTTGCATGTAATTCGTGAGGTATGGAATGTAAAGTACCCCGGCATATGCTCCGAGTCGTGCATGCACTACGACCCAAATGCTCTATGTCCCACATGTCGGCGAATGGGAGCACGTGGAAATAGCCTAGGAGTACATATAGGAGGATAAATGCGTGAAACATATGTACTGTGAAGCGTAGCCGCGGTTCGAAAAGTAGACCTAAAGTGATGACAGCTATAGGTCGCACGCACCCAACTAGTGGTACTAGACATACGACTAATTTTTCCCTCCAACTAGTGGCGATGCAGTGCTGGTTACAAGAGGCAAGAAGAAGAGATGCATCCATCGACGACGTCCACCTCCTCGACTCAGGGCGCCGGCCCACCGAACGGCGCCTAAGTAGCAGCGGCTTTCATGGCCAGGTCGACGTGCTTCTGAACAATGGCGTCCAAAGATTCCAGCCGCTGGAAGAAGGCCAACGTCTTTCTGTCCTCGCTTGCCTTGTAGTGGCCTATGTAGACGATTTGCTCGTAGACGTGGATGTGCAGGTCGACGGTTTCTTGCATGGCGAGGCACTGCACGGCGAGCGCGGTCTCGAGGTGCACATTCTTCGTCGCGACCTCCGGCACCTGCAGGGCCACCAGGGCTTGAAAGAGTTCGTCACCATCTAGGACGATGAGGGTGGCAGGCAATGAGGAGCCTGGGCGCGCGGGATGGAGCAGTACGGCAAGGTCGTCCGCGTGCTTCTTGACGGTGGTGAACTTGCGGATGGAGTTGACCATCATGTCGTCCATGCGAGAGGCAAAGCTGGCGTCGGCGAGGGCTACGATGCATGTGATCGCCAGCACCATCTAGAAACGCTGCACGGTGCGGGGCCGCAGGCCGGCGCCTTGGATGATTTGGCACAGCCGACTGCCGCTCGCGTCCATCACCTCCATAGGTGCTTGTGGCTTCTGGTCACTTGGTCTTGGATTCGAGTGAGCAGTGTTGCGCAGAGACTAGGGAGTAGATGGATTGGAGTGGTGGGGCGCCTTTATTATATGAGAGTCCAAACTCTGTTGCATTCACATCATGCTGGCTCTAGTCTGCTTCTCCAATTAATTCCCTCTGCATGTAATTGAGGATGCATCATTGACCGTTCAACGTCTCGGGAACCGCTACCCTCTTCCTCCTTGGCATTCTAGCACCTATGGACCCATCGACGATGAGGTGCCTATGGTGACTTCGTAAATTTCAATATGGTACTTAGTGTCGTGCGTGTGTGCGTTCATAGGGGTGAGCGTATGCGCGTGTATATGAGCGCTTGCGTCTGTACTGTGTCAAAAAAAACAATGTAAATGCGTGTCAAAAAGAGACTAGTAAGTATACTCAATATTGTGCACCTCGGAGAGGAAAAAGATAGAACTAGTACATATTTATTTACGGTACAGATTCACTCATTTTGCTCCATATGTACTCCGTCTAGGTGTAGTCTAGTCACTTGTTGAAATCTCTAGAAGGGCAAATACTCCTTTCTGGTTTACAGGGCTATACTAGCAAGTAGTTGTATGTACTAATACAATAGTGGGCTCACATAGCAATTTTGTCTCATGCAAGAGCCTGGCTATATGCGTGCTCCAATGTTCGCAACTGCAACGTTCGGTTTGCGCTTGGCTCTTCGCCTCTTCGAGAAGATGAACAATGATGTTACTACTACTGCTTCTACAGTGTCGAATCCACTGCTGCATGTCCGTCCACCGCGAGCGGGACGGATAGCTTGTTGTAGAAGTACTACTAAGCAAAAGCCTGTCCTCATTAGCGAGCAACAGCGTGCATGGGCGAGGGAGAAGGCGTGTAGTAAAATCAAGCTTCTCCTCATTCTATGAGTTGACGCGACACATCATAGCACTGGCCCCACATGCTTGCCTCTAAACTTGGCTGAAAGACCCGCAATGTACAATATATTTGCTGCAACCTCTAATATTTACCCACCACAAATTAAAATATATGTGGCTGGATGCATCATTCTGATGCAGAGGCCGGGGAGTCCCCCCTTTTCGAAAAAAAAACAAATTAAAATATATATATTCCTGTCTTGACCAGATGAGCATGCAAACTACAATCACCAGGGTGACAGGTAGGGCCAGAAGACTATTTTAATTTGAAAAAAACTTTGAGACGGCCACATAGCATGGAGCCGACCCCAACGATTTTAAGCTTACAGGCACGGTACACGCTATCTAGACTACTCTACACATGAAACTGCCACGCGAGCGTCCGGGCTGCGCTTGGCTCTTCGCCTCTTTGGGAAGTCGAACAATGATGGTGTACTACTGCACTGGAGGAGTACTACAGTACGCTTCTGGCCATCTGACACCGATTGAACTGCTGCATGTCCACCACGTGCGGGAGGGAGAGCGTGTAGCGAAAGCTTCTCCTAGTCTTGGCAGCCACCACGCTCATAGGCGAGGGAGGGACGCTCCTGTCTTTGCGTGTATGACAGGTGGGCCCGACAGGTGTGTGGCCAACCTATCATACAACCAAAGGCAGGTGCATTTAAGTCCGCGAGGGAGAGGATAATCAAACTTCTTGTTGATGTACAAGTTGACGCGACACATCAAAGCACTGCACTTGATATATTTCAATAATTTAGGGTTACCGATGCATTAATTACAACGCGTGCATGCATGTCGTGACTCTCCTTTTGATACTTGCATGTGTCGATTTAATGCACCTTGAAGTAGTACTCCCTCCGATTCGTTTTACTTTGTGTATAACTTTTTCTTGTTTTTCTCAGATTAGTCTACGCGTCCGCGTTGGTTTTCATCGATGCCCCCGCGCGATTAGTTCTGTCCCCATTAATCGCGCTAGTTTCCAAAGCAGAAAATGGCTACAGGAAAACACGTGCAACGCCGGATGCGGCTTGACCGCCTGGGGAAGCCAACTCAAGCGAAAAGTAAGGAGGACCAGTCAACCATTGCATGTGCATTTACTGTCGATATTTATGCAGCTTACTCATGCGCAGGGGCAAATTTGTCCAGAAAACTCAAACTACTGCCTTCCTTGGTATGCAGGAGGACAGTTATGCGCAGAGTATAAAATATGTGATGGTAAAGCTTTGTAATGCCCCAACCCAAGCGAGAGATGGTTGTGCACACGGAGGGCGAGATCATGCAGACGGAACAGGAACCGACGAGGGAGCTCACTAAGGTCTCGATGGACCTCACCGTGCTCCACTGCCCCTTGTGCCTCCGCCCCTTGACGCCTCCAGTGTATGAGGTTCGAATACACCTCGTCCATTCGGCTGATTGAGCAAGGTGCAGGTTTCTTGATTGATGTGTTGTTCGATTGATTTCTGCAGTGCAAGGGAGGGCACCTGGCCTACGCAGACTGCCGCGTCGAGCGCCCCAGGAACCAGCGGCAGTGCTAGAAGTGCGAGCATGGCGGTGGCTTCGACATGCAGAACACGGCGGTGGACGCCGTCGTTTTCTCACTGAGGGTGGAGTGCCCGCACGAAGGTTGTGGGCTCTACGTCACTTACCACAAGCTCGCCGATCACCAGAGCATGTGTCCGCTCGCGCCCTGCAAATGCCTCGTGCCCGTCTGCGGCTACGAAGGCCCGCCGCCGGCGCTCTACCACCACATCAGCAACGCGCATCCCATGCCCGTGCACAGGATCCAGTACGGCAAGGTGCTCCAGCTGCAAGTGCCACTGTCGCAGCCACGGCTCTTGCTATTCACGGAGGAGGACCATCGCGCGTTTTTCTTGGTTGGTGGCGTGCTCGACATCGGCGCGCCTATCGCCATGTCGATCCTCTGCATCAGAGCGTGGGCGTCCCCACTGCCGTACTACTGGGCCAAGCTGTGGGCGAATGGCCCGCCGGGGGAGCCCAAAGGCATGACCGAGGCCGTCGAGGTGGAAATGGAGGTGACAAGCAGCAAGGATCCCGGCGACATCGACGTGCAGGAGCTGACGTTCTTGACAGTTCCGCCCAAGCTGCTGGCCGGGGCTAAGCTTGTGTCCCTCCACATTCAGATTGACAAGCTCACGTCCTAAATGTTTTGACAGTGCCTTCTGTTTATCTTAGTAATATGCTAATATAGGGATTACCTTGGTCTACTTTAGCTTAAGAAATGGTGGGTTTTGATGGCGATGCAGCAATTACTTCGACATCAAATCAGTAATTTCCAACAGTCGAACGGACATTTTTTGTCTGTTGGACATAAAGTTCCTTTGGGTAAGAAGTACTAGTTGTCATCAAAATGGATAAAAGGAGATGTATGTAGACGTATTTTAGTTCTAGATACGTCCCTTTTTATCCATTTTGATGACAAGCACTCCCTCCGTTCCACAATACATGCCTTCCATTTGTCAAAATATAGATGTATCTAGACATGTTTTAGTATTTAGGTACATCCATGATATAGCCAATCGGATGGTTGAGAACACTACAATTCGTAGCTACAGATGCGTGTGTGACTCCCAGATGCAGATGCCGGGGGTCATCATCCTCCTTTTCAAGAAAAAACAGACACGTGTGTGAGAGGATGAGTGCATGCGTGCACCTCTTCTCTTCCTGTATAACGTACTATAAACTCAGAGTACAAGTTTTTGTGGGTGGCACGATGGTGCGTGCGAGAAGTCCCGAGAGATAGGTTTAATGCGTCTGAAAAAAGGACTAGCTTAGAGCTCGCCACGCGGGTATTTATAAATTTTGAGCTTGCGTCTCATCACATTCCAAATTACTCCACGCTATATTGCAGACCTGTTCACACCGATCACAACCTAAACGGTTTCCCACTTAGGAGCATATTAGTACCACGCTATATTCAATTCCAAACCTGTTCACACCGAGCACAACCTAAACAGTTTCCCACTTAGGAGCGTATTAGTACTCGGTTATAAATACTAGTATGCCAAGATGACTGCACATTCCTCCTCAACTCCTCATCCACAAAAACAAACAAGTCACTCAGCATCCGTCCCTTGCGTCTGCCATGGCCAACGTGAGTTCTGGGTCGAGAGATTGCCAGCAGGGAGAGGCGAGCATGGAAGCGGAAGCACGAGAGATGTCCCGCCTCGCTGCGAGAGCAGCCGACATGTCCCGCCGCGCGGAAGTAGCAGCACAGAGGTCCCGCCGCGCCGCCGAAGCGGCACGGAGGTCCCGCCGCGCTGTCGATGCAGCAGACTGGTCCGGCCGCGCCGTGGAAGCAGCAGAGATGTCCTGCCACGCCACGAATGCAGCAGAGATGTCCCACCGCGTCGCGGCGGCCTGGGAAAATTTCTCGCGGGCAGGCGACGACTGTTACAGGCGCATGCATGCGATCGTCCATAGCCAGATGGATCAGATCTCCGGCTTGGCGAGGTTGCAGGACGACGTGAAAGCCTCATTTGAACAGGCTACCAGCGTCATCCGGCAACTAAGGGAGGGCAATGAGAGGCTCCGGGCCGAGCGCGACCTCCTGAGGGAGAAGATCGTCCAAAGTGCAGACCAGCAGGAGGTGACTAGTGCCTTGTTGAAGAGGACCGACGTCATCATCAAGAAACTTATGGACGAGAATGACATGCTCCGCAACGAGCGCCAAAGGCTGGTGGAGGAATCCGTGGATGTTCTCAAGCAGCGTCCTGAGGACACGAAAGAGCTCATCGCCACTCACCGCGGAAACTAGTTCCCGCGGCCTACAACAACGCATCAAGAAAGTAGAGATCAGCAAGCCAGATCCTTGTCTTCCTTCTTCTTTTGCCCTTGTGTATTTCGGGCGTAGCCGCATGTGGCTTTTTTAATTATCTTCCTAATTATGTAAGACAATTAATCGTCCTTATGTTTCTGTGGAAGATCAATGTTGCAAGGCTGGAATGAAGAAAACTCTTGTTGTGGCGACCCTGGCGTTGCTGTTCTTCTAGTTGCTGCTGGGCTTCCTTTAGTTTCCTGGTTTATTTTGATGTAATAATCGGTTTAGGATGTGGATTGTGTCGTTGGTTGTGAAATGTTGGGTTCTAGCGCGGATGTTTGGCCTTTGTTGGCCTCTTCGGATGTTGCGATCTCAATCTGGTACTTCCTCCGTCTCATAATGTAAGACGTTTTTTGACACTATACTAGTGTCAAAAAGCGTCTTATATTATGGGACGGAGGGAGTAGCTTTTAGTCCTTCGTGTTAGGCTGGAGTTGTGTTGAACTTCTTGTGAATTGTGGTGGTTTTCAGTAATGCAAATTGGAAGGGAAAAGACCTTCTCTGATCAAAAAAATTGTCCTTATATATTCATCAGTCTTGCTATAAGTCGCAGTAGATGCTATATAGGTCCGTCGGATCTTACATCAAGATCCGTGTTGTTAGATTTTCTTTTTTATCTCTTAAATCTTAGTCGAGTGAGACATAGCGACTACATTAAACAGAGGCTCGGGCGCCATTAATGCAGACCTTGGGAGAGAGGTGGACGGCAGATGGAGGTCAAAGGGCTCTCCTCCCGATGAGCACACGCAGGGGTCTGATCGCACGCCTCTCGTACTCAAATAGCTACCCTGCATGGCACGTCCTAGCTAATAAAAAATGGGGACGCGTGGCGGCACGTAAATGGTACTAGTAAGTAGAATGCCCACGGTTTCAATAATACTTGTGTTTCCGATTGTAACGTGACAACACTTGTTCCAAAATGACTTTGTTGATTGTTAATGTGTGCGCCTTCGCAAATTGGACTGCAAATTTACCACAGCATGTTGGTGCCATGTCATGGCACCAAGCCAAGTTTCATTATTTTCATGTGTGTTTTGGATTTACAAGAATTAAAAAACTAAGTTTTTCAATGTTTCCAACCCAGCCACGATGCCCGGAATTTTGAATTTCATTCCTATTTCTTGCATGGAACCTAGAAATTTACCCGAGGACACACATGTGATTTTTCAACCAAGTTTGGTGCACTGGAACATGTGCTTGTATTTCAAATTTGAATTATGCACACAAAGGTGACACGTTCCCTCCCAGAACCATGAGCCTTCTTGAGAGAAGCTCCGATTTGCAAGAAGCTTATACCAAAATTTGTTCCTATTCGGCCAATTTTTTTACCACGGCATGGTACTACCATGACATGACACCATGCCAAGTTTCATGATTTTAAAACCAAGTAATGTTCTTGACCGAGCCACGATGCCCAGATGTTTGAATCTTATTCTCATTTTTTGCATGGGAGTAGAAATTCACCCAAGGACACAAATGTGGTTTTCAACCAACTTTGGTGCACGGGAGCACGTGCTTGTAGTTCAAATTTTAATTATGCACATTAAATGACCAAAAACTCAATTAATGTGTAAATAAGGCCAAATGAAGCCGGAATAATTCCAAAATTTAACAGGGCACTCATGTAGTTCTATGTTGCCTTTGTAAATAAACTCAAGGGGGACAACGTATATCGTTTCGCACTCAAAGGTGACACGTTCCCTCTAAGAACCACG
Source organism: Triticum dicoccoides (assembly GCF_002162155.2). NCBI lineage: Eukaryota > Viridiplantae > Streptophyta > Magnoliopsida > Poales > Poaceae > Triticum > Triticum dicoccoides. The sequence continues at coordinate 165,992,062 of NC_041385.1, read as the reverse complement.
AGCCTTCTTGAGAGAAGCTTCGGTTTGCAAGAAGCTTATACCAAAATATGTTCCTATTCGACCATTTTTTTTACCACAACATGGTAGTACCATGACATGACATCCATGCCAAGTTTCATGATTTTCAGACGTGTTTTGGATTTACAAGAATTTTAAAACCACGTTTCTCAATGTTCTCGGCCAAGCCATGATGCCCAGATGTTTTAATTTTATTCTCATTTCTTGCATGGGACCTAGAAATTCACCCGAGGACACAAATGTGATTTTTCAACCAACTTTGGTGAACGAGAGCATGTGCTTGTAGTTCAAATTTGACTTATGCACATTAAATGATCAGAAACTCAATTAATGTATAAAAAACGACAAACGAACCCGGAATAATTCCAAAATTTAACATGGCACTAATGTAGTTCTATGTTGCCTTTGTTAAGAAACTCAAGGGCGGGGGGTGGCACGTTCCCTCTTAGAACCACGAGCTTCCAAATCGGCCCAATTTTTTACCACAACATGTTAGTGCCATGACATGACACCATGCCAAGTTTCATTACATGAATTTAAAATCTAAGTTTCTCGATGTTCTCGGCAGAGTTATGACGCCCAGATGTTTGAATTTCATTCTCATTTCTTCCATGGGACCTAGAAATTCAACCAAGGACACACATGTGATTTTTCAACCCACTTTGGTGCACCGGAGCATGTGCATGCAATTCATATTTAGATTATGCACATTAAAAGTCCAGAAACTCAATTAATGTATAAAAAGGCCAAATGAACCCGAAATAATGACAAAAAATTTGACAGGGCACTCATATAGTTCTATGTTGCCTCTGTAAATAAAATCAGGGGGAGGCAGCGTATATCGTTTCGCACACAAAGGTGACACGTTCCCTCTCGGAACCACGAGGCTTGTTGAGAGAATCTTCGGTTTTGCAAGAGGCTTATACCAAAACTTGTCCCAATTCAGCCAAAAATTATACGTATGAAAACAGGGTTTAGATTATCCCGAACATCTCGCTACCTAGACCAATAATGTACTATGATTTGAATTCAACATAAAATGGATACAAATATTTGAATTGGAGAGCGTATGGTACATGTAGTTCATAGTGAAATATGATTACTGCTGTATGCATGTCTTTTTGTTATCAAGATAATATTTAAATTGTTGTATAACTTGACAACAATCGTATACAAATAAGGAAAATTGATTCAAATTTAGTCCATATGGTAGACGACAATATATATGTTCACATGGTGGAGTAAAATGTTCATATATGATGGAAGCTCAAAATGTATGACTACATCAATTATAAACCGCAAGGTCACCTAATGATATATTCGAATTCAACATAACATGGATTCAAAAATTGAAATTCGAGATCATGGCATCTGTAATCATATAAAAAGGGACATTACTCTTTCTTTGGTGGGAATTGATTTGTTTTTTGTTGTTGTTGAGGGAAGTGCGAATCGATTTGGCACTGTGCAGGGTAATCATGTTCTCCCGATTTTTTTTACATTTTTCTTGTAGTTTTTTCAATGGCATCTATAGCAATATAGTAAAAGGGGACATGACTCTCTTGTGTCTTGTATGATTTTTTTTACACGTTAAGTTTGTTTTGCCGAACAAGGAATCCGCACCTTGTTATCCCGAAATTTTCAAGCTCGAGTATCTTTTCTCTCACCTGCTTTGAAACTCCCGCTTCTTCAACCCGCGCCGCGCCTTGTTATCCCGAAATTTGGACGCACGCGAGAACTCCCTCCTCATCCGAAATCGCTCCCACAGCACAGACACGCGAAATCCCCCTTCTACCCCTCAGCCGGAAATGAAGCTCCATGTCGCGGTGTCAAAACCGATGGGGGTATGCTGGTAACTTACCCAAGATTGGCTCCCCCCTCCCCCTTCGCCCCCCCCCCCATTCGTACACCGAGGCCGCCAAAACCCGCGAAACCCCACGCTCCTCCGTCGGCCTCCCGACCGCCACCCAGCCAGAGACTCTTCCCCGACTACGTCATCCACTGCAATAGCTCGCCGTCCCTCATCCACCGCACCGGATGAGGATCCGTTGTCAATCTCGTCGTCCCGCCGGATCAGCCGCCCCGTCCTCCACCTCTAGGGAGCTGCCCCGATGTTTGCCTCGTCTATCGCGCCACCTCAGTCCCCACATCATCGTCTTGACCTGCCCCATCGGAACCGCAGCACCCTCACCAATTCCTCCGATGAAGCCGAGGCCAACTCGGCGCCACCAAGGAGGTTCTAGACTCACCGCTGCATTTTATCTTTTATTTGATCTCATGGGGCTGCCGGTGCTCGATACCGAGTAGACATGGTGTCTCCATCGACGGCACCGTCGCCGGCCACATCATCCACGACATCTCTCCCCTGTGTCATTGCTTCCTCGGCGGCGACTTCCACAACGGCACTAGTTGCAGCTGCTCCGGCTCTCGCTCGTGTTGCGGCTCTGTTCTTGCTGTCGGTCGCGCTGCTGCACTGCTCCTGCTTTTGTTCGTGCTGCTGCTCTGCTCTTGCTCTCGCTTGCGCTGCTGCTGCTGTTGCACGACCTCCGGTAGCTACAGGAGTTGCTGCTTTAGCACTCGCTCGCGGTGCTACTGCACGACTTGCTCTCTGCTAGTGCATTCCTTGCTCGAGCGTCTGCTGATTTAGATCACTGCTTCTCTGCTACTAGTGCTCGAACGCCCTAGACATCTATTGCAATGATCTGTTACTAGTTCAATTAGTTTCGACAGTAAAATTCGGTTTTGACTGTGAAGTTCATTTTCTTCAGTTAAGTTCAGAGTGAGAAGTATTTACAGCATCTATCGGAGCGGCCGTGGCGCGGCTGATGCGTTTTACATATAGCACTTTTTGGTGATGTATTTTACATCATCTATTGCAGATGATATTAGGGTCCCACTTCAGATTAAAGTCGTCCGTCTTGTCCTGCTTCAGCCTCGTCGCCGTGCACCTTAGCGGAGCTGCTCCAACGATAGAACCGTCCATCACAGCGGAGCAGTACCCTCGATGCCGTTTCTAGAGGCCTCGGATCTTCTTCCCCGCCTCCACGTCCAACCCAATGATGCTGAGGTCCACAAGGCTGTGCCAAAGAGGTTGTACACTCGTCGCATCACTTTGTTTCTCCATTCCTCTATTCTTCCAATTCATGTGAGCCAAACACCCAGGTTGACTGAAATCCTATGTTTCCAAATGCTTTGTTTTGGACGTGCATTCCTATCCTATTCCTGTGTTTTTCCTGTCCCTGCGTCTATAGAATCCTCCAATTCTTAGGAGCCCTTACAGATTTACTTCATTTTCAGATTGGCGTCAAAGAAAACTCTGTGTGTTATGTCCTGCTCCTGTCGTGCCGTCATCCACCCCACCTGAGGTGCACCATCGATAGAAATGTTCACTGCAGCAGAGATCCCCCCTGCAGACTTTCTTTCGCCGCCTCAGATCATCTTCCCTGTTGCCCGCAGCCACGCCAACTGCATTACCATCATCGGCTGAGCAGATGAACCTGAGGACTAGACAGTTCCGGAAGAGAGGTCGCAGTCTTTCGTGTTCGCTTACGTTATACATCGGTTATTATTACCTGCTACTTTATCATTCAATCTTGAGTTTTGAATTGCCCATGGGTCTCATATCGAGCCAGCAACGAATAGTATCTGTCTACTATCTGGTTCATTTGGGGTCTTCTATGTGGTTCATGTTGGGTGGGCAACAAACAATAGATGATCCATTGTCTATCTTTTTAAACTGAAGCTATAATCTACCTGCTACATTAGTTTTGGATCCATCCACTCGTTTGCTACCATCAGTCTTGATTTTTGCATGCACCCCTGTAACACCCCGGTGTAATGATGCTACAGTAACCCCTGGGGTTAAGTTAATCTTTTTGCTAAACATGTGCCTGATCATTATTGTCTCATGTTCTTTCACATTCCAGTTGCATTCAAATTCAAATTTTGTCTGAAATTCAAAATGCTGAGACATGAAAACAAAAATGTTCATCATGTGCAGAATAATCCACAGCTAATATTGGTGGTGAACCAACATTTTTGCAAAAAGCTTTGAGTGGCCTAAGCTACTTCAAACAGTGGCCTAAGCAATAAATTAAATGCCCTTTTTGATTTATAAAATTGGCAACTATTCCAAAAGCCACCCAACCTTTTTGAGCCAGTGCACTTTAATTCTTTGAGTTTGTTTTGGCCAGTGGCATAATTTTGCAAAGTCAATTGTGGCAAAAGAAAAATGCAAAAGCTGCTGGAAAAAAAACAAAAAAAAGGAAAAGGAAAGAAGAAGGGGTGGGAGAGCCCCTGGCCTCCCCTTGGGCTTCGGCCCATCCCAGCAGGCCGGCCCACCTCACCAGCCTGGCCGGCCCAGCTCCCCGAAGCGCGCCCCCTTCCTGTTCCCCTGGTGCGCGCCGCTACAGGGGCGCCGTCCCCGCCGAACCACCTCGCCGGCGACGACCCCCGCGAGAGGATAAGGCCTCCACGCCCCCGGACGCCTCGAGTCCTCCCCCCTCACCTACCACCACTCCCGCCTCTCCGTTCTCCTCCCTCTCCCTCTCGGCCTTCTCTCCTCCAGATCCGCGGCCCAAGCACAGTCGCCGCCGCCCTCCGTCGTTGTCGCGGCCACCGGCGGCCCCGCGCCCGCTGACCTTAACGGTGAGCTCTGCCGTCGTCCTCTCCATCGACCGGTGGCCTCAGTTGGAGTTGGGGAGCACCGAAGCGCCGGATTCCTTTCGTCCACGTCTCCGGTCGTCGCCGCCCTTCTTTGTCTCCGGCGCCGTCTCTGCTGCTACTAAGCCTTAGAGGGCCACCGTGCGTGCCGCAA